>NC_041738.1:8118168-8418168 GCF_004115215.2 Ornithorhynchus anatinus | reverse complement strand
CTTTGTTGGACAGGGACAGTGTCCAACCTGATTAGCTTGTATTGACCCCAGTACTTAGTTAGTGCCTGGCAAGTAGTAAGCGATTAACAAGTACCAGTAAAAAAAATAAATAATATGAAAAAAGGAGTCTTTTTTTTCTCAGCCATGCCTATCAGTTAAACCCATTTAATCTTATTCTTTGGTAAAATGCTTCATCTCTACAGAGACTAAAAATTGCTTCTAAGCTGTAGCCTTGAAGAATTTAAGGGTAACCTCTTTCAGGTTCCTAGTTAGGGGGCCCTAAGGGTCCCCAAGATGAGCTATTAGCTCTACGTACCAGATCCTTTAAATCATTTTAGTAATATTATGGTAGCGCCTACCTCTTTTTGCTTCAGTTACTGAGCTTATTCTCGGGATCAAAAGAGATTGAAAAAAATTTATTAAAAAAATCTTTGGTACTGGAATTCCCATCGGGGAGAAAAAAATGTAATTTAAGGTTTCTGAACAAAATACATTTTAGTAACACAATCTGTGGAACCTGAATGTTGATAAAGGCTTTTTGAAGTTCAATTACTTCTCTAGATGACACATAGCAAAACCAGGATGTTTGGAAAGCTTTTTAACAGCTGCCAAGGAATTCCTATTTTGCGTTTAACCCATTCTTGCTTCTTGGGCATTTAATGAGAATATTAATGAAAGGTCTTCAATTTAAGTAGTCATGGCCCAGTTCTTTTCTTTGCTGAGAATGGGAATTGAATTACAACAAATGTTAATGATCCTTTAATGCCTTTTTCCTCCCAACTGGCATCTACAGCATAGCACACAACGGCCAAGTTTGAGCAAACGTTCTCAGAACTGTATTAGTAACTACTGCCTCTTCAAGGAAACTGAGGTTTATTGCTCTTCTAATCCCAATGCGGTATTTCCTCAGTACGTAACTTAAATGGCGGGCACAGTTAATTGACTCTGACATTTTTAACCTAACCGGGCTGCTAGGAAACCCAAGTGTTTCCTTGAACTAGTGGAAGAAAATATGGAGAAAGTAACTTAAAAAATTGGCCCTCCTTTGGGACATGGAACTGATCTCTCCCACTGAAGGACACTGAAGCTTCACTCAAACTGGTTACACCACCTGAATTACACAAGCAAACCCCCCTTGACCCTATATAAAACCCAACCACTTGCTGGGCTGAGAACTCCAATAGAGGTTAAGCTCATAAACTTCAAGCTTGTCAAGATTTATTCTGCAGTTAATTCCCGTCCTGTTGACACAAAGAGACTTGGCTTATCCATTTAAAAAATGTAACTACTCTAAGTGATGTATGGCCCAGGCCGAATATTTCCCTTTAGGCTCTCACAAGTTCTGTCAAGTTAAATTCATTTTACCAGCGTTTTTGAACACTCTTTTTGATGGAAACAAGAAAAAATGAAATCCGGACAAACCTCGGAATTAGATTTTGAAATCACCAACATTTTCAGCTAATTGAAGTATTCTCCCAAGAAAGAGCTAATTCATTTATATTTACTGAGTGCTTACTGTGTACAAATCCCTGTAGTAAGCGCTTGGGAGAGTACAATACTAATGAAATACAATTGGCATAAATACTGATATTCGACTTCAATACTGATATTCGACTTCACCTCTTATCCAAAGCAGGTTTCTGACCTCGAACGCTGGTAACCTTGAACCACGATGACATTTTCAGATCTAGAAAGACAAGATTAGGTTACTTTTCAACTCGACTTAAAATCAGAAAATATTCTTAGACAGCTTCCAATTTATAGCAATCAACCCGGTAATCCCAGTCCTCCCTCCCTCTCCTGGGTCTCCGGTCAAACCTCGATTACACTTGCTAAAGGGGGCGGGGAAATGCAGGGGAATGGATTGCTGAAATTCACTTTAGTTCTGCCAAGCAAGACTGTGCTCCTCCCCACCACAGGCAATAACCATTTATAAGTATCCTTCTCTAGTCTTCTTTTGTCACTGCCAACATATCCGTTGCCCAGCGGAGATCAAAGCAGAGGAATGACAAGAGAGATCACATCGGCGCCTGATTTGCGGGGGGGTTTATGTTACGAATTGAGTCAAAAAGCTTCCATTCAGAGCTTTTCCCCTAAAAGATTATCGGCACAACGGACGAGAGACCCACTATCATCCAGCAGAGGGATTTAGAATTTCAAGTTTCCCTCCTCCGGGCGATTTGGGGTTATCCTTTAAACCCCCTCTCCTTTCTGTGCTTCCTGCTCTCTACAGACGTCCAGCCTAGTTTTCTGTCTCTACCAGTGGGATGGTGGGTTCTAACAGCCCCCTCTTCTTCCCTCACTCCCCGAGATCCCAGTTTATAGCAGCTTCACAAGCAAACGCAAAAGTGGCGTGACCTAATGGAAAGAGCGCTTACTGTGTGCAAAGGACTGCCTTAAGCGCTTGGTCGAATACAATAACCAGAGTCGGTCGACATAGTCCCTGCCCACCACAAACTTCCAGTCTTTAGGCCTGGGAATCAGAGGACCTGGCTTCCAATGCCGGATTCCCCCATTTCTCTGCCGTGGGAAGGTGGGCAAGGCCCTTTCACTGCTCTCTGACTCAGTTTCCTCCTTTGTCAAATGGGGAACCAATACCTGTTCTCCCTCCTACCTGAGGTAACTGAGGGGCAGCGATGTGAAATGACTTGTCCAAGGTCAGACCCCGAATAAGAGGCGGAGCCCTGGTAAATTTTGACTCCCAAGCCCGTGCTCTATCCACTTGGCCAGGTTGCTTCTCTTATAATGTTGGTATTTGTTAAGCGCTTACTATGTGCAGAGCACTGTTCTAAGCGCTGGGGTAGACACAGGGGAATCAGGTTGCCCCACGTGGGGCTCACAGTCTTAATCCCCATTTTCCAGATGAGGTAACTGAGGCACAGCGAAGTTAAGTGACTTGCCCACAGTCACACAGCTGACAAGTGGCAGAGCTGGGATTCGAACTCATGACCTCTGACTCCAAAGCCCGGGCTCTTTCCACTGAGCCACGCTGCTTCCCAGTTTGCTTTTACAGATGAGGTAACTGAGGCACAGAGAAGTGAAGTGACTTGCCCACAGTCACACAGCTGACAAGTGGCAGAGCCAGGCTTCGACCCCATGACCTCAGACTCCAAAGTCCGGGCTCTTGCCACAGAACCATGCTGCAAAATGTCGTTGTCTTTCCCCTCTTCAAAAAACGTCCCCTTATGGCCTTTTCTCTCTCCTTTCTTATTCATCTGCCCTCTTCAATCGATCACTGGTGTTTATTGAGTGCTTACTAAGTGCCCAGCACTGTACTAAATACTTGCAAAGTACAATACAATACAAAAACCCTGCCCACCAATCTCCTCTATTCACTCACAACTACCTAATCGCTGCTCTGTATTCTTTCCAAACTACATGGTCTCACTGTCACCTAATTAGTAACTGCTCCTGTCCTCCCTGTTTGAAACCACTCCCCCCAAAATCTACCCAAGTTACAGATCTTCCTATCTGCAAAACCCTCCTGAACTCCCCACCCCACATGAATTAGTTTTTAAATTAATCATTTATATCAATTCCCGAATCTCCCTCTAAACTATAAACACTTTTTAAGTGGAGAACATCTCTACCCACTCTACTGTATCGACCTCTCCCAAGTACTTTGCTCTGCACACAGTAAAACACGCACACCATCAAGTAACTAAACTACTAAGCGCTTGTGAGAGTACAGCGAGGCTTAGTGGAAAAAAAATCTGGGCTTGAGAGGACGTGGGTTCTAATATTGCCTTCGCCATTTGTCAGCTGTGTGACTTTGGGCAAATCGCTTCTCTGTGCCTCAGTTACCTCCTCTGTAAAATGGAAATTAAAACTGTGAGTCCCATGTGAGACAATCTGATTACCTTGTAACTACCCCAGCACTTAGAAGGGTGCTTGGCACATATTAAGCGCTTAATACCGTAATTTTTATAATTATTACAACAGAATTAGGGGGTACGTTCCCTGCCCATAACGCATTTACACTCAAGATGGGGAGACCGATATTAAATGATGATGAGCCCCTTTGGTTTAAGCTACTACAGTTAACTGGAGGTAGAATTTGCCTCACCAAAATCAGCAGTTGTCCCCCCAACCCTTGACCTTTTAGGGAGAACCTTCCTGAATAGCAGTAGGCCCAGAAAGTGCTCATCACGACAAAGGAGAAATTCCCCCCTACTAGACTGTGAGCCCCTGGTGGGACAGTAATTGTGTTTCACCAATCTCTTCTCCATCCAGAACGTGTCTGCTAATTCATTCAATCCTATTCATCGACCGTTTACTGTTTACAGGGCGCTGTACTAGGCGCTTTAAATAATAATTATGGTATTTGTTAAGAGCTTACTCTCTGCCAAGCACTCTTCTAAGCACTGGGGTAATCGGGTTGTCCCACGTGGAGCTCACAGTCTCAATCCCCATTTTACAGATGGAGGAACTGAGGCCCAGATAAGTTAAGTGGCTTGCCCAAGGTCACACGGCAGACAAGTCCTCTGACTCCTAAGCCCATGTAGTTGCCACTAGGCCGTGTTGCTTCCCTAATTCTGTTGCATTAGCAGCAGGGAAACAGCACAGTCTAGTGGAAGGAGCATGGGCCTGGATTCTAATCCCGCCTCTGCCACATGTCTGCTGGGTGGCCCTGGATAAGTTACTTCTCTTCTCTGGGCCTCAGTTACTTCATCTGTAAAATGGGAATTAGGGCTGTGAGTCCCATTTGGGACAGGGATTGGGTCCAACGTGATTACTGTGTATCCACTCCAGCAGTTAAAACGGTGCTTGGCACCTAGTAAGCACTTATCAAATACCACAACTAATATTATTGTGCTCTCCCAAGCGCTTAGTACAGTACTCTGAACACAGTAAGCGCCCAGTAAATACGACTGAGTTTAACAGATCCCATTAAATACTTTTTTCCCCAAAACCTATTCTTTAATGGTAATTATTTGGCGGTGGGGTTGCTTCCGAGTTGGTACTTCATATACATGCACCCACAGGGTAGTCAATAAATATTCACTGCTGCTGGCTGCTGTATTTAATTTTATCTATCGCAAAATCTTACTTATGGAGACTCCATGCCACAAGATGACTGCATTCCATGAGAAAGCTTGCGAAAGAAATGAACCACTCTTAAAGGCGGATATTTTCCAATGATATCTAGAAAGCGCCACTCAGGAGCTGATTTAAAAATCACAGACACGAAATTCAAACCCTCACCGTTCAGACAGCAAGAAAACGTTTCCCGGTGTTAAAACTGAACGAAAATCCCAACCCAAGAACTCTGGTTCCAAACGGCAATTCACAGCATCTTAACCCCAAATCCGCACGAAACCACTCGAGTTTTCTTTTTAAAAAAATCACTATTAAAACCCCAGTTGCACTGATGAAAGAAACATTAATTGAGCTAAGCACACCTACCCAAACCCAGATACTCACAAAACAGGTAATGCTGGGAAACAGGCCAAAGAGTGAGAGAGGTGCTCGGATTCTCCTCCCCGGGTTTTAAATTTCTTTTCCCCCCTGTCCCTCCTGATTGGTTTAAATCTCAGGACCATCCCAAAAAATTCACTTTTTCCTCTCCCCGCCTCCTCCTTCGAAAAAAAGCAAATGAACCAAACCCTGAAGGATTCTGGGAGATGGGTCCCATCCCTCCCAGTGGATTCTGGAAAACGTAGTTTTCCAACGGGGCTGGGAGCCAGATTCGGAATGGGCTTCCTTCCTCATCATTCATTCATTCAATCGTATTTATTGAGCGCTTACTGTGTGCAGAGCACTGTACTAAGCGTTTGGAAAATACAATTCGGCAACAGATAGAGCCAATCCCTACCCAACAACGGGCTCACAGGGAGAGACAGACATCAAATACGTGGTGTCTACATTATAATAATAATAATGATAGTATTTGTTAAGCACTTACTATGTGCCAAGCACTGTTCTAAAAGCTCGGATAGATACAAGGTTATCACATTGTCCCAAGTGGGGCTCACAGTCTTAATCCCCATTTTAATAATAATAATAATAATGGCATTTAAGCGCTTACTATGTGCAAAGCACTGTTCTAAGTGCTGGGGAGGAAACAAGATGATCAGGCTGTCCCACGTGGGGCATTTAAGCGCTTACTATGTGCAAAGCACTGTTCTAAGCGCTGGGGAGGAAACAAGATGATCAGGCTGTCCCACGTGGGGCTCATAGTCTTAATGCCCATTTTACAGTTGAGGTTACTGAGGCACAGAGAAGTGAAGGGACTTGCCCTAAGTCACACAGCTGACAAGTAGCGGAGGCAGGATTAGAACCCACGACCTCTAGGCTGAGTCTCAATTCCTGACCAGGGGATTTTTCGCCAAATCGGCCGTCGGGAATGAGTCTATGATCAGGTCATTCCGAGGATGGTGGCTTTTAGGGCTGGACCATTGTAGGGATCCCCACGTACCCCTTCCCTGTCAATCAGTGGAAAGAGCACAGGTTTGGGAGTTAGAGGACGTGGGTTCTAATCCTAGCTCTGCCACTTATCTGCTGTGTGACCTTGGACAAGCCACTTCACTTCTCTGTGCCTCAGTTCCCTCATCTGTAATATGGGGATTGAGACTGTGAGGCCCATGTGGGACAACTTTCATTCATTCAATCGTATTTATTGAGCGCTCACTATGTGCAGAGCACTGTACTAAGCACTTGGAATGTACAATTCAGCAACAGATAGAGACAATCCCTTCCCAACAAGAGGCTCACAGTCTAAAAGGGGGTAGAGAGACCACAAAACAAGACAGATCAAGTAGTCTGGCGTCAATACTATCAACTTGATTACCTTATATCCACCCCAGCGCTTAGAACAGTGTTTGGCACATAGTAAGCACTTACATAGCATCATCATTAGTAGTATTAGAGAAGCAGCATGGCTTAGTGGCAATAGCCCGGGCTTGGGAAACAGAGGCCGTCGGTTCTAATCCCGCTTCTGCCACTTTGGGCAAGTCACTTCACTTCTCTGGGCCTCAGTTACCTCATCTCTAAAATGGGGATTAAATCTGTGAGCCCCACGTGGGACAGCCTGATCAGTTTGTATCCCCCCAGTGCTTAGAACAGTGCTTTGCACATAGTAAGCGCTTAAAGAAGCAGCGTGGCTCAGTGGAAAGAGCGTGGGCTTGGGAGTCAGAGGTCGTGGGTTCTAATCCCGCTCCGCCGCTTGCCAGCTGTGTGACTTTGAGCATGTCACCTCACTTCTCCATGCCTCAGTTACCGCATCTGTAAAATGGGGATGAAGCCTGTGAGCTTCACGTGGGACAACCTGATTACCCTCTATCTACCTCAGCACTTAGAACAGTGTTCTGCACATAGTAAGCGAGTGTTTAAATGAGATGTTCATCCCCTTGATTCTATTTACTGCTATTGTTCTTGTCTGTCCGTCTCCCCCGATTAAACTGTAAGCCCATCAGAGGGCAGGGACTGTCTCTACCTGTTACCGATTTGTCCATTCCAAGCGCTTAATACAGTGCTTTGCACATAGTAAGCGCTCAATAAATACTATTGAATGAATGAATGAACAAAGACCAACATTATTATTATTATTATTAAAATGGGGATTAAAGCTGTGAGCCCCCAGTGGGACATCCTGATCAGCGTGTATCCCCCCAAGCGCTTTAGTAGAGTGCTCTGTACATAGTAAGCGCTCAATAAATACTATTGAATGAATGAACAAAGACCAACATTATTATTATTATTCAAATGGGGATTAAAGCTGTGAGCCCCCAGTGGGACATCCTGATCAGCTTGCATCCCCCCCCGCCGAGCGCTTAGAACAGTGCTTTGCACATAGTAAGCGCTCAATAAATACTATCGAATGAACGAATGAACAAAGACCAACATTATTATTATTATTCAAATGGGGATTAAAGCTGTGAGCCCCCAGTGGGACATCCTGATCAGCTTGCATCCCCCCCCGCCGAGCGCTTAGAACAGTGCTTTGCACATAGTAAGCGCTCAATAAATACTATCGAATGAACGAATGAACAAAGACCAACATTATTATTATTATTCAAATGGGGATTAAAGCTGTGAGCCCCCAGTGGGACATCCTGATCAGCTTGCACCCCCCCCCCAGAGCGCTTAGTAGAGTGCTCTGCACATACTAAGTGCTCAATAAATACTATTGAATGAATGAACAAAGACCAACATTATTATTATTATTCAAATGGGGATTAAAGCTGTGAGCCCCCAGTGGGACATCCTGATCAGCTTGCACCCACCCCCGAGCGCTTAGTAGAGTGCTCTGCACATACTAAGTGCTCAATAAATACTATTGAATGAATGAACAAAGACCAACATTATTATTATTATTCAAATGGGGATTAAAGCTGTAGGCCCCCAGTGGGACATCCTGATCAGCTTGCACTCCCCCCGAGCGCTTAGTACAGTGCTCTGCACATAGTAAGTGCTCAATAAATACTATTGAATGAATGAACAAAGACCAACATTATTATTATTATTCAAATGGGGATTAAAGCTGTGAGCCCCCAGTGGGACATCCTGATCAGCTTGCATCCCCCCCCGCCGAGCGCTTAGAACAGTGCTTTGCACATAGTAAGCGCTCAATAAATACTATCGAATGAACGAATGAACAAAGACCAACATTATTATTATTATTCAAATGGGGATTAAAGCTGTGAGCCCCCAGTGGGACATCCTGATCAGCTTGTATGTCCCCCCGAGCGCTCTGTGCTCTGCACAGAGTAAGCGCTCACTAAATACTATTGAATGAATGAACCATTACTACTTTTATTATTATTGGCCGCCCGTCCTGAAGATGGCGGCAGAGCGGGCGGCCTGGAACGCGCGCCTTCCCGTCAGCCGGCGGCGGTGGGCGCTCCCCCGGCCCGCGTTGTGCGCAGGCGCGGCCGCGGGCCAATGGGGAGGGGTTTTAGTGTGCGGGGTGCGGCGGCGGCAGCCAATGAGGGCGCTGGGTGTTGGGGAGGGGGAGGCCGCTGGCCCCGGCGGGAGGCGGGAGGCCATGCGGGCGGGGCTGAGGCGGTGACCGCCGCCGCCGCCCGACATGAACTCGCTGGAGCAAGCGGAAGGTAAGGGCGGAGGGGGCGGGCACCGGGGGGCGGGGGGGGGCACGAGGAGGGGCAGGAGGAGCCCCCCCCCCCCGCCCCCGGGGCCGGTCCTTGTCGGCCCCTCAGGGAGGGGGGGGGAGGGGGGGGATGGGGGGGAGGGGCGGGTCACCCCAACCGAAGAACCATCCGAATGATGCCATCTCTTCACCCCTTACTCTGTGCAGAGCACTGCTCTAAGCGCCGGGGGAGATCCAGGGTCATCAGGGGGTCCCACTTGGGGCTCACCGGCTTCATCCCCGTTTTCCAGACCGGGTCACTGAGGCCCGGAGAAGCGAAGGGAGCTGCCCAGAGTCACCCCGCCGACAAGGGGCGGAGCCGGGATTTCATTCATTCAATCGTATTTATTGAGCGCTTACTCTGTACTGAGCGCTGGGGAGGGTGCAAGGTGATCAAGTTGTCCCCCGTCTTCATCCCCATTTTCCAGACGGGGTCACTGAGGCCCGGAGAAGCGAAGGGAGCTGCCCAGAGTCACCCCGCTGACAGGCGGCGGAGCCGGGATTTCATTCAATCGTATTTATTGAGCGCTTACTATGTACTGAGCGCTGGGGAGGGTGCAAGGTGATCAAGTTGTCCCCCGTCTTCATCCCCATTTTCCAGACGAGGTCACTGAGGCCCGGAGAAGCGAAGGGAGCTGCCCAGAGTCACCCCGCTGACAGGCGGCGGAGCCGGGATTTCATTCATTCAATCGTATTTATTGAGCGCTTACTATGTACTGAGCGCTGGGGAGGGTACAGGGTGATCAAGTTGTCCCCCGTCTTCATCCCCATTTTCCAGACGAGGTCACTGAGGCCCGGAGAAGCGAAGGGAGCTGCCCAGAGTCACCCCGCTGACAGGCGGCGGAGCCGGGATTTCATTCATTCAATCGTATTTATTGAGCGCTTACTATGTACTGAGCGCTGGGGAGGGTACAGGGTGATCAAGTTGTCCCCCGTCTTCATCCCCATTTTCCAGACGAGGTCACTGAGGCCCGGAGAAGCGAAGGGAGCTGCCCAGAGTCACCCCGCTGACAGGCGGCGGAGCCGGGATTTCATTCATTCAATCGTATTTATTGAGCGCTTACTATGTACTGAGCGCTGGGGAGGGTACAGGGTGATCAAGTTGTCCCCCGTCTTCATCCCCATTTTCCAGACGAGGTCACTGAGGCCCGGAGAAGGGAAGGGACCTGCCCAGAGTCACCCTGATGACAGGCGGCGGAGTTGGGATTTCATTCATTCAATCGTATTTATTGAGCGCTTACTCTGTACTGAGCGCTGGGGAGGGTGCAAGGTGATCAAGTTGTCCCCCGGTCTTCATCCCCATTTTCCAGACGAGGTCACTGAGGCCCAGAGAAGCGAAGGGACCTGCCCAAAGTCACCCAGTTGACAGGCGGCGGAGCCGGGATTTCATTCATTCATTAGGGTTTATTGAGCGCTTCCTGTGTGCAGAGCACTGTGCTAAGCGCTTGGAATGGACAATTCGGCAACAGATAGAGACAATCCCTGCCCGATGACGGGCTCACAGTCTAATCGGGGAGACAGATGGACAAAAACAAGACGACATAATCATGATAAATAGAATCAAGGGGATGGACACCTCATTAACAAAATAAATAGGGTAATAAAAATATATACAACAATAATAATTAGGGTATTTGTTAAGCGCTTAACTATGCGCCAAGCACCGTACTAAGCGCTGGGGTGGACCCAGTCCCTGTCCCACGTGGGGCTCACTGTCTCAATCCCCGTTTTACAGATGAGGTCACTGAGGCCCAGAGAAGTTAAGTAACTGGCCCAAAGTCACCCAGCAGACACGTGGCGGAGCCGGAATTTGAACCCATGACCTTTGATTCCGAAGCCCGGGCTCTTTCCACTGAGCCGCGCTGCTTCTCCTAATCACAATAATAATAGTATTTATCCAACGCTTCCTAGGGCCCAGGCACCGTTCCGGTGCTGAGAAGATATTGCCCATCCTAAGCGCTTAAGCAGCGCGGTTCAATGGCAAGAGCCCGGGCTTGGGAGTCAGAGGTCGTGGGTTCTAATCCCGGCCCCGCCACTTGGCGGCTGTTTGACCTTGGGGAAGTCCCTTCACCTCTCTGGGCCTCAGTTCCCTCCTGTAAAATGGGGTGGAGATTTGTACTTTAGAGAAGCAGCGTGGCTCAGTGGAAAGAGCCCGGGCTTAGGAGTCAGAGGTCATGGGTTCTAATCCTGGCTCTGCCACTTGTCAGTTGTGTGGCTGTGGGCAAGTCACTTAATTTCTCTGTGCCTCAGTGACCTCATCTGTAAAATGGGGATTAAGACTGTGAGCCCCACGTGGGACAACCTGATAACCTTGTACCTATCCCAGCGCTTAGAGCAGTGCTCTGCACATAGTAAGCTCTTAACAAATACCAACATTATTATTATTATTACTTCAGAGAAGCAGTGTGGCCCAGTGGAAAGAGCACATTTTAGAAGTCAGAGGTCGTGGGTTCTAATCCCGGCTCTGCCACCTGTCAGCTGGGTGACTTTGGGCAAGTCACTTCACTTCTCAGGGCCTCAGTGACCTCATCTGTCAAATGGGGATGAATAATAATAATGTTGGTATTTGTTAAGCGCTTACTATGTGCCGAGCACTGTTCTAAGCGCTGGGGTAGACACAGGGGAATCAAGTTGTCCCACGTGGGGTTCACAGTCTTAATCCCCATTTTACAGATGAGGTAACTGAGGCACCGAGAAGTTAAGTGACTTGCCCAAAGTCACACAGCTGACAAGTGGCCGAGCCGGGATTCGAACCCAGGACCTCTGACTCCAAAGCCCGTGCTCTTTCCACTGTGAGCCTCACGTGGGACAACCTGATGTCCCTGTATCTACCCCAGCGCTTAGAACAGTGCTCGGCACATAGCGCTTAACAAATACCAACATTATTATTATTATTACTTTCCAAGCGCTTGGTACAGTGGTCTGCACACAGGGAGTGCTCCATAAATACGACTGAATGAATGAAGTCTGGGAGCCCCACGCGGGGCAACCTGGTTTCCTTGTAATAATCATAATAATATTGGTATTTTAAGTGCTTACTATAATAGTAATAATAATGTTGGTATTTGTGAAGCGCTTACTATGTGACAGTACTGTTCTAAGCCCTGGGGAAGATACAAGGTCATCAGGTTGTACCCTGTGGGGCTACACCCTTCATCCCCATT
The DNA here is from genome assembly GCF_004115215.2 of Ornithorhynchus anatinus. Taxonomy (NCBI): domain Eukaryota; kingdom Metazoa; phylum Chordata; class Mammalia; order Monotremata; family Ornithorhynchidae; genus Ornithorhynchus; species Ornithorhynchus anatinus. Next base: position 8,405,916 of record NC_041738.1, on the reverse strand, counting down.
TTCCAGATGAGGCAACTGAGGCCCAGAGAAATTAAGTAACTTGCCCAAAGTCACACAGCTGACAGGCGGGATTAGAACCCATGACCTCTGATTCCCAAGCCCAAGCTCTTTCCATTAGGCCACGCTGCTTCTGCCAAGCACTTTTCTAAGCGCTGGGGTAAATACAGGGTCATCAGGTTGTCCCCTGTAGGACTCACAGGCTTCATCCCCATCTTACAGATGAGAGAATTGAGGTCTAGAGAAGTTTTGACTTGTCCAAAGTCATTCATTCATTCACTCGTATTTATTGAGCACTTACTATGTGCAGAGCACAGTACTAAGCACTTGAAATGTACAATTCGGCAACAGATAGAGACGATCCCTGCCCAATGACGGGCTCACAGCTAACAAGTGGCAGAGGAGGGATTAGAACCTATGACCTCTGACTCCCAAGCCCGGGCTCTTTCCACTAAGCCACGCTGCTCCTCACCTAGTGTTTAGAACAGTGCTTGGCACATAGTTTGTGCTTAAAAATACCATTATTATTTCAGCACTTAATACAGTGCCTCTGCACTTAGTACAGTGCCTGGCACATAGTAAGCGCTTAATACCATAAACAACCACAACAAATACCATCATCATCGTCATCATCATTCTGAGCATTGGGGTAGATACAGGCTCATTGGGTTGGACCCAGGCCCTGTCCCCTTCCCCGGGGGCTCACACCCGTAATCCCCATTTTCCAGATGAGGAAACGGAGGCCCAGAGAAGGGAAAGTGACTCGCCCAAGGTCACCCAGCAGACAAGGGGCGGAGTCGGGATTAGAACCCAGGTCCTCCCGTCTCCCAGACCTGTGCCGGGGGGCACCCCCAGCTCATTTAGCTTTGCCTCTCCCATTGCCTCCTTGGGCTTTCATTTCCAGCCTGTAAAACGGGGAGATCACCAATGCATTCATTCATTCAATCGCATTTATTGAGCGCTTACTGCGTGCAGAGCACTGTACTAAGCACTTGGAAAGTACAGTTGAGCAATAGAGAGAGACGATCCCTGCCCACAATGGGCTCAAAGTCTAGAAGCGGGGGGAGACAACTGTGGTGGTACTTAAACGCTTATTCTGTGCCAGGCGTTGTAATAATAATTATAATAGTAATAATGCTATATGTTAAGCATTTACTATGCGCCCACCGCTGTTCTAAGCGCTGGGAGTGGGAGGGGGAAATACAAGGTAATCAGGTTGTCCCAAGTGGGGCTCACAGTCTTAATCCCCATTTGACAGATGAGGGAACTGAGGCACAGAGAAGTTTAGGGACTTGCCCAAAGTAACACAGCAGACAAGTGGCAGAGTAGGGATTAGAACCCGGGTCCTTCTGACTCGGGACTTCCAGGCCCGTGCTCAGGAGCTTATTTATATTAATGTCTGGCTCTCCTTCTAGACTGTAAGCTCGTTGTGGGCGCTTAGTACAGTGCTCTGCACAGTAGGCTCTCAATAAATACAACTGACCGTCTGCCCCCTATTCCTAACCACACTTACGTGCAAGTTCATGGAACAAGACACCTACCAATGACTGAATAGAGACATCTCTATTTTTTCACCTTAGATCTCAAGGCTTTTGAGAGAAGACTTACTGAATATATCGCTTGCTTACAACCTGCCACAGGACGTTGGAGAAGTAAGTTAGTTCAGTCCTTCCCCTTTTAGAAAATATTTAAGCGTAATTATTTGATCTCTTCTTGCCGGTAATCTGCTTTCATTCATTGCTTGTAATAAAAGTCTTCAAGCCTTCAGTGTACCATTGGGCCGATTTTTCCACGAAAGTGGAATTTTTGTATTTTATTGCAACATATCCTCACACCCACCTAGGTCAGAATGAACTACAGTATAAACACAGTGTTACCGTATTTTGTTAGGTATGATTTTGGCAGTTGTCATCACAGCAGGGAAAGGTCTTAAAAGACTCGACCGTGTAAATTGTTTCTTGGGCCCAGAATTAAATGAGTGGCAGGTGGCCTTCATCCTGGTTTGTTACAAGTAGGGTAATGGTTTTGAAAAGATTTCATTTTCACTTTCTGTTTGATATAGCCTGCAGGCTGCCCAACTGGACAGTACCTGATTACTAGAATATTGTATTTGAGCATTCCTTCATTTCCTCTCCCATCTGCATTATCTGTACCCTTTGAGCACTTGGTATTCATGCCACCCTCAGCACTTGGGTAAATATCTGTGTAGCGAATTTATTTTTGTTAAGGTCTGCCTCACCCTCTAGACTGAAAGTTCCTTGTGAGCATGTCCACCAACTCTGTTATATGCTCACAAGTCTTTAGTACAGTACTCTGCACACAGTAAGCAGTTAATAAACACCAATGATTGGCTGTTACCTCGAAGTATTCACAGAGACCCTTGAAGATAACGCTGGCACCCAATGAACCTGACAAACACAAATGACTCTTCGGGCCGGGTTGAGCAGCAGACAGTTACTGAAGAACGCCCTAGGTGACACCGTAAACCACAGGGCTTTGGGTTCGTTTTTCATTTAAAGCACGTGTAAATCATAAGTTCCTATTCACAGGGTGGATTAAAAATAGCCTTATATTTGCTTGATCCTCTCAAGAATTCCAAGTACCAAATTTCCTGTCTACTGTACCATATTTACATCAACCTTCACTTACCACATGGGAAAACGGAGGCTTTGAAAAGAAATCCAAGATGTTTCATCAAGGAAATCGCATTTGTTGAGCGCTTACTATGTGCAGAGCACTGTACTAAGTATTTGGAAGAGTACATTATAACAGAGTTGGAAGACGTGTTCTCTGCCCACAACAAGCTTATTGTGTAGAAGAGTCACCCACAGGTCACGAGAGACTAAATACGCTCTCCCCAAAAGAAATTGTCCGTTCAGTTATTCCGACTGTGCTTCCTCTTGAGCATAATTGTCTTTTTGGTATTCCTTAAACGCTTATTACGTGGCAGGCACTGTCCTAAGCATTGGGGTGGATACAAGCTAATCAGGTTGGACCCAATCCATGACCCCCATGGGGCTCTCACTCTTAATCCCCATTTTACAGATGAGGGAACTGAAGCACAGAGAAGTGAGTTGCCCAAGGTCACACAGTGGACAAGAGGCAGATCCGGGATTAGAACCCAGGTCCTTCTGACTCCCAGGCCCATGAGCTACCCAGGAGACAAGGCTGCTTTTCACTATCTGATGCCTTCTGTCCTCCTAGCTTGTATGTCTGTTTCCCCCAGGAGATTGAAAGTTTCTTATGGCCCCAGTTACACTTCTTTTGGAAGAACAATAATAACAGTATTTGTTAAGCGCTTGCTGTCTGCCAAACGCTGTTCAAACACTGCTCCCTCACCCTTCCCCGTCATCTGTGCACTTGGATCTGTAACCTTTGGGCTTTTGATATTTGCCCTACCCTCAGCCCCATGGCACATATCTGTAAATTATGTACTATAAATGTTTTGTATTACTGTCTACCTCCTCCTGTTGACAGGCTCTTGGGCAGGGAACGGGACTACCCGTTCTGTGGTGGTGTACTCTCCCAAGTGCTTAGTATAATGCTCTGCACCCAATAAGCCCTCAATAAATGTCATTGATAATGATGAGGATGAAGTGCTGTACCTTGCAAAGCATGTGGGACAGGGCACCTTGTTCAGTAGGAGAAGCAGCGTGGCGCAGTGGAAAGAGCACGGGCTTTGGAGTCAGGGCTCATGAGTTCGAATCCCAGCTCTGCCACTTGTCGGCTGTGTGACTGTGGGCAAGTCACGTAACTTCTCTGTGCCTCAGTTCCCTCATCTGTAAAATGGGGATTAAGACTGTGAGCCCCACGTGGGACAACCTGATTCCCCTATGTCTACCCCAGCGCTTAGAACAGTGCTCGGCACATAGTAAGCGCTTAACAAATACCAACATTATTATTATTATTAATAAATCCCATTACTACTTCTTATTAGACTGTGTTGCCGCCTGTGTGTCTTATTAGGCTTGAGTTACTTTAGGAATAAATGGTTCTTATATACTTGTTGATTTAGCTTTTGTTTTCTTACAGTGATTCTTATAGTGGTATCCGTCTGCACAGCTACCGGTGCGTGGAATTGGTTAATAGACCCTGAGACACAAAAGGTAGGCGGTCTTTCTTATTTATTGACCGACAGAGCAAAGACAGACTGTTGGGGGACTGTTTTATAATAAAGAAAAGGAAATTAGCAGGATAGAACTGATCTAGCTTTGATCTGAGTTTTCCGGTCTATCGGGACTAGAGGATAATTGTTTTAGGCTTTCTTTCAATGAAAAGCATTAATTTCCAGTAAGATTAAAAAAAAAAAGTTGCCTTTTCCAAATTTCTCCAATGAATTACTTCAAAAACTGTAATGGTAATGTCTGAAATGAGCCCCCCCCCTTTTTTTCTTTTTTGCAATTTTTTTTCCATCTCTGGTAGTTTTCTCTGATAATTCAAAAGTCCGTCTCACGTAATATTAAGGGCAAGGTAAAAGTAAGACCTGGAGTAAAGTTTTGGTTATTGGAAGTAAACAGGAGCTTGTGTTTTCAGTTAGCCAAGAACCTGAGTAATTTGGAGGCTCTCTAGATTAATTTGTTGGGCAGGAGAGGTAGAAGAAGGGTTGGGTGGTTGGGTGGTGGGTGGAAAGAGAAAGAATGTAGTGGAACAAACAGGAAATTGTCCTTCCTGTCTTCATCTGAGCGCCTCACCACCCCCAATCTGCTTCCAGCCCCTCAAGGGAATGTGTAGAGAGGCTGACCGAAGACAGAGAAAGTCTTTTCAAAGAAAGAGCCTCCAAGTGGTTTTGGGTTTAAGATTGCATGAGAAAATCATTGATTTATTGAAGGTTGTTTTCTAAGCTTCAGGGTTTAAACAAATAAAAATAAAACCATCAGTAGGGTATTCATAAGTACCCTGGGTTAGTTCCTTTTGCCATGGATTTACATTTAGGGATGCACGAGAATTGAGTGGCGGGATATTGGATCCTGAGTGAGGTTTTTAACCGCAGAGTAATAAAGTAACCCAATCAGAATCCATTTTCCCTATCTAGTAGTAGTAATAAAGAAACCAGTACTTTGTATTCCCTGTTCAGCCTGAAGGGAGTGAAATTGAGAGGTGTATGTGCCTAGAGTCCTTGCTGATAGGATGCTATCTGGAGGGACTCAGTAGAACCATTTCAGTAAAACACGTTTTTTAACTTGAACATTCCAACTACTTCCCTCACAGGTGTCCTTCTTTACATCACTGTGGAATCATCCATTTTTCACAATTAGCTGTATCACTCTAATAGGTTTGTTTTTTGCGGGAATTCACAAGAGAGTGGTAGCACCTTCGATGTATCCTTTACATTGATCGACTGCAATAAAATGAGTCTACTCGGCAGCTTTTCACTTAGAAGCACCTATAAGCGACAGCTCTTTTCAAGCTCTCTCTAAACCGTTGTTTCCTTTGACCATTTTCCGTGCAGTATAGCAGCCCGATGTCGAACAGTTTTAGCAGAATATAATATGTCTTGTGATGACGTAAGTAAATCTTGTTTCATGCCACCTTTCAAATGCCTAAAAGACTGATAACCTTTTTGGCTTTGGAGAACTTTAAGATTTTCATTATTGCAGAGGTTTTTCTGTCCACTGTGGAGTGGAGGTGAGGTAATTCTATGTATGCCAAATTATATTTCTTTTTACCTACCCTCATCCTCTGTACTTGTGGTCTTAGAATTGTTTCTACAGGATGAAGACAAATATCACTATAGTCAAATTCTCTGATTTTTAAAAATGACTCCTGTTCATACTGGGGATGGGAATTCTCTGGATTCTCATTTACTTCAGTTAGTTAAAACTCTTCCTGATACGGGAGAGAGTTCCTTCTCTGTCAGCTATGGATCATATTCCTAGTGTGGAAAATCGCTTCATTTGGCATCAGGGAGTCCTTGAAATAGCTATTCACAAGACACAGGTAGCCGTTGAAAGAAGATGACTGGTTCCACAAATTCAGCATAATTTTGTAGAGCGGATTCCGTGTCAAACGACAGCATTTGAGAACATAATGTGGATTTGGAACACTGGAGGATTTTGTGTTCCTCAAATTAAAACAGTCTTCATTCTGTTTCCATTTGTTGTGTGACACTAAAGTATCAGCCGACTGAAGTTGCCAAAGATAAGTTTTTCAGGGTGGAAATAAATGTTGGTGCATAATTCGTATTCACAATTTAGATTTTAAAAGGCAAGAAATACTTGAAGCTTTATAAAATCCCCAGGAGAAATGCCTTTCCTTCTGGATTAGATGGATCTCCGCCCCTTTTCCACTGCTCACGTTATTTTTTTCTTGAAGTGTTTTCACCTTGCAGTTCACTTCCTTTCTCTACTTATTTGTTCCTCACTCTGTCTCTTCTTCGATCAATCAGTAGTATTTATTGAGTGTTTACTGTGTGCCAAGCTGTATACCAAGTGCTTGGGAGAGTACAGTACACTAGAGTTGGTCACCATATTCCTCACCCTCGAGGAGCTTACAGTCTAGAGTCTATTTTATGTTAAAATTTCAGATAGGGGAGTTGGGAGAGTTATGGCTATGTACATAATCATTGGAGTGAATATCAACTGCTTATGGGGTACAATTGGGTCTGCTACTACAGTGAGAAGGTAATGATTCAGGGAACCAGAAATTATGTTTTCCTCCTGTTCTTCCTATGGTTGATGAACCATCTTTCCTTCCTTTTTTACTGCGTGTTTGCATTTTCAGTTGCATCTCTCCCGTTTTCCTCCAGTCTCTTTTCTTATCCTCCACATCTCTGCTACCTTCACTGTGCTTCATTACCTTCCCCTAAAGAATTGGAACAGAGCCCTCTCTGCTTAAATGCACCCGGACTGCACGGGCTAGGCATCGCCTGTCTGTCAAGTGCTAAACCCTCCCCCCCACAGTGTGCAGGCCTAGGGAGGTTCTGAGGACTCCCCTCAGGAAGCCTGACTGGTAGATCCATTTTGCGTGTGTAAATAAGAACTTCGAGAAAATTCAGATTGCTTTCTCTAAGCAAAAGTGAGGTCTAGAGTATGTCTGGGTAGAATAGTGGGACTGTTGTCATCTGTGATATTTACTGAGGGCTGTGTGCTGAACGCTGTACTAATATCAGTGTCAACTGGGTACTTAGCTCATCACCATCCATAAAGAGGACTGGTGTTGGGGCAGATGCCGGACAAGGATCAACTGTCCAGCAGGAAGGCAAAAATATGTAGGTAATGATGGTTGTTCATTAAGTACTTACTAGGCACCTAGCGTTGTGCTAAGCACTGGGGTAGGTGGGTGCAAGATTAGCAGATCAGACCCAGGTATGGTATAATTGGCTTAAACCTTATACCAAGTTGTGTTGTGCCTCCAGAAGGTTATGAGGAATATTATTTTTAAAAAAAGAACTTTTCAACTAGTCATCCCTTCAAATTAATGTCTAAGCATTAATTTAAATTAATTTACTCCCAAAAAAAGCATAGTCAGGACTTTCCAAACTAATTTAAGGATTTTATACATGATCATGGTTCTAGCTTGTACTCAGGATGTTGACCTGAGCATTTTGCCATATTACAGTCATCTCTGATTTCCTCACACCAACGAAGTGAAAATCCAAATGGCAGTGCCCTAAATCCAGATGCTTCCCCAGGGGTTATGGGACTGGTCTTGACTTGCCCTCCATCAGTAGAGGTCAGGAAGCAGTCAGTTGTATTTATTGAGCGCTTACTGTGTGCACTGTAGAGACAGACTGTGAGACACACATCAATATAAATAAGTAAATTACAGATATATACATAAGTGCTGTGGGGCCGGGTCGGGGGATAAATAAAGGGAGTAAGTCGGGGCGGCGCAGAAGGGAGTGGGGGAAGAGGAAAACAGGGCTTAGTCAGGGAAGGCCTCTTGGAGGATATGAGCCTTCAGTAAGGCTTTGAAGCGGGGGAGAGTAATTATCTGTCAGATATGAGGAGGGAGGGCTTTCCAGGCCAGAGGCAGGACGTGGGCGAGAGGTCGGCGGCAAGATAGACGAGATCTAGGTATAGTGAGAAGGTTGCCATTAGAGGAGCGAGGTGTGAAGGCTGGGTTGTAGTAGGAGAGCAGCGAGGTGAGCTAAGGGGGGACAAGGTGATTGACTGCTTTAAAGCCAGTGGTGAGGAGTTTCTGTTTTATGTGGAGGCAGTGGGCAACCACTGGAGGTTCTTGAGGAGAGGGGAAACATGGACCTGAACGTTTTTGTAGAAGAATGATCCGGGCAGCAGAGTGAAGTCTGGAGTGGAGTGGGGAAAGACGGGAGGCTGGGAGGTCAGCAAGGAGACTGATGCAGTCAGCAAGGCAGGAGAGGATAAGTGATTGAACTGGGTGGGCCATCACAACTATAGGGCAGTCAGAGTTTCTGACTTCAGCAGGTCCCAGTTAGAATAAAATAAAACCATTCGGTCACAGTAAGAACCTGTTGGGCCCATCCATTCTAGAACTTGGTCTCCCAATAGGAATAACCCTGCTTGGACATACGATGTAATGGGTTTAGTCTTCAATGATGTTGACGATGTCTCTTCTTTGTTTCCTACCTTTTTAGACTGGAAAACTCATTTTGAAGCCTAGGCCTCACGTGCAGTGAACCTCTGCAGGGCAGTGTCCCAAGATCTCACATAGCCTTGTCATCCAATAGGGGATGCAGCACAGAAAACCATAACAGGACTCCTTTTCCAGTTGGATATGTACAGGTCTTAGCAATTACTGACAAGTGTGCAATATTGACCCATATGATCTCGACCCTTTCTCACATCATCTGTGCTTCTGATACCTTTGATTACTCATATTTCAGTATTCGTGTCCCTTTAGGACTTCAGGTGCTGCGGAAGGTATCTGCAGGTGAAGTATGCATCTCGATGACTAAGGTCACCTTAGGAACAGAACCTCATTGTGTTTTTATAATGTACCTTTGCAAGCCGCTGTACATAGAAAAATCATTGCCAACGCTAAGCGACAAGAAAAGATGTTGTGTGGACCTTGGTTCTCCTGCTCCAGTATTTAAGGCAGACCCACTTGCCATTCCTCCAGCTCCTTAATTTTTCCACCCCTTCCTCGTTACAGCCAGCTGTCCCTTCCATCCTCCTAAATTATTCTGTAGCCAGTAGCTTCTAAAGCAGGAGATGCATCGCACTGCTCTCCAGCGGAAGGAGAACAGGTCCACAGTAACGTTGCGAAGAATCGTGGGTGTGTCGGAATGGAATTTGTGTTAACTCTCGTAAAGAACCGCGGCCACCGTTGTGGTTCTGCCCGTCCGTTCTATGTTTTCATTTAGTGTCCGACCGCTTAACATTTTAAAACCATTTTAAGAATTTTTCCAAAGGTCTCGAATGATAAGAATTCAGCTGTAAATTCTGTACCGCCTGGGAATTTGTTTGTCACGGTCTTTTAGATCGTCAGATTTTATGCTGTGGTAAACATGCCATTACACTAGTATTGCTGATGTGTAATTTAGGAGCCTAAATTGTCCAATAAAGGGTTATACGTGAACAGTGCCACAAATTAGTGCTTACAATTCTCCCTGTTTAGAGAGCAAGTGTTAATGACATACTGTGTATGCCTAACAGCCACACATACTATAATAGCCTTTAAAAATTAAAGTATTGGAATTGTTGTTACAACAATATTTTAAAGTGCTGGAGGTGCCTTTTTACTTGTTCCGGGAAAGTTTAAATTACGTTGGGAGCATCTTTTTAATTTCCTTTGACGTGAGCACAGAAGTTTCAGAAACTTCTCAGTAAAAGGCTCTAATAAGGTTGCCATTCTGCTGCTATTCAACATCGAATGAACCTACTTTGGCTTTTGTGTGCGTACAGTTTTACCTTTTGAACCGCAGCAATAAAGCCCTGGACTCCTAAGAAGTCTGAGTGGGTGTTCTATAATCCTATGTTTCCGTATTGTTTTATTTTCTGTAAATTTTGTAGGTAAATATGTGTATAAAAATAAATACTTTCTATATAAGTGGCAATATTGGGTTTTTTTCTTGGAGTATTGTGTAGAGGATCACTGCATCAGCCTCCTTGCTGACCCCCCAGCCTCCTGTCTCTCCCCACTCCAGTCCGTACTTCACTCTGCTGCCCGGATTTCTACAAAAACGTTCAGGACCAGTTTCCCCACTCCTCAAGAACCTCCGGCGGTTACCCATCCACCTCCGTGTCAAGCAGGAACTCTTTATCACTGGCTTCAAAGCACTCAATCACCTTGCCCCCCCCCCCCCCCCCCCCCCCACCTCACTACTCTCCTACTACAATCCAGCCTGCGTACTCTGCTCCTCTAATTCTAACCTTCTCACTGTGTCTCGATCTCATCTATCTCACCGCCGACCCCTCGCCCACATCCTGCCTCTGGCCTGGAACGCCCTCCTTCCTCAAATCTGACAGGCATTTACTCTCCCTCCTTCAAAACCTTTTTGAAGGCCTTCCCTGACTGAGCCCCCCTTTCCTCTTCTCCCACTCCCTTCTGCGCCGCCCTGTACTCCCTTTCCCAACCCCCGTCAGCCTTACAGCACTTATGTAATTTATTTACATTATATTTATACTGAAGTCTGTCTCCCCCCACCTCTAGACTGTAAGCTTGTTGTGGGCAGGGAATGTTGTTGTACTCTCCCAAGTGCTTAGTACTGTGCTCTGCACACAGTAAGCACTCAAAAAATAGGATTGAATGAGTGAGGTATACAGATGAAATTTATGTGGTTAGGCCAGGAAGGTGAGTACAAAAAATAGATTATGATCATCTTGAAGTTTACTTGGTGTCCCTTTAATGGTCTTTTACAAAAAAAAAAAAAAGGACTTTCGACTCCCTTCTATTGATTGGCATGATTCATCCATATTAAAATGGCCCTAATTTAACAAAGTGGATTTTTTAGTAGTTATTAATAGTAATAATAACAGTATTTGTTAAGCGCTGGGGTAAGATACAAGCTAATCAGGTCGGGCACGGTCCCTATCCCACATAGGGCTCACAGTCTTAATTTTCATTTTGCAGATGATGTAACTGAGGCACAGAGAAGTGACTTGCCCAAGGTCATACAGCAGACAAGTGGCGAAGATGGAATTAGAACCAGGTCCTCCTGAATTCCAGGCCAGTCAGTCAATCGTATTTATAGAGCGCTTAGTGTGTGCAGAGCACTGTACTAAGCATTTGGGAGAGCCAATGCTCTGTCCACTAGGCCACATATTATGTGTTATTATTTGGGATTAGCTCTTTTAATATAAGAACTGATAACTCCTTGTGGGTGGGGATCAAGTCTGTCAGCTCTACTGGACTGTCCCAAGGGCCTAGTACAGTGCTTTCTAAACAGTAAAGCACCATAAATCGGTTGTATTGAGTGTTTACTGTACTCAGTCCTTGGGACAGTCCAATACAACAGAGTTAGTAGACAAATTTCTTGCCCATAATTAGCGAACAGTCTAGAAATTCCATTGGTTGATTGCCTCCTATTTTTAACTACTTAGGGCACAACCCCTTTCAACCTCCACCCCTCCTTGCAAACTGACAACGTATGGATGGGAGGAAGGGTAAGGGAAAGAGGAATGAACAGTTCTAATCCTGATAAAGAGAAGTTTTTAAACACCTGCCTCTACTTCCTGCTCAAGGCAATCGATAACAATTTAAAATTAATTCTTTAATTCTCATTTTATATCCAAGGTATTGAGCCGTTTGACTATGGTCTAATCTTCAAAAATGAAGGATTTATATTCCATCACTACACTGCGTATATGCTGTTGTAGTAGCAGGTCTTGCTCACGTATTCGGTGTGCTGTGCTTGGAATAGTATAAATCAGTCATTTATCGAACGCTTACTATTTACAGAACACCGTACTATGTGCCTGGCAGAGTACAACAGAATGAGTAGATACGTTCCCTGCCCATAATGAGCTTACAGTCTAGAGGGGGAGGCAGACATTAATATGAATAAATAATTTATATATAATTTAAAGATAGGTACATAAGTGCTGGGGGATTATGGTGGGGGCAACATCAATTGTCCAAAAGAAGCACAAGCCCCAGACCCTCCCTGTTCACAAGAGCCCTTCTTTATACTTGTATAATGGACAGATGGTTTCACTGGGAATCAGAAAAGCTGGTTCTGTTTCTGGCTTCGCTACTAGTTCATGACTTTTGGGCAAATCACAAACCCACTTTGTGCCTGTTTTCTAATCTTGCACGAAATTTGCTCCCAATTGCATTTATTAAGCACTTACTATGTGCAGCGCACTGTACTAAGCGTGTGGGGGAGTACAATATAACAGAGTTGGTAGACACATTCCCTGACCACAGTGAGCTTTCATTCTAGAGGAGGAGACGGACATTAATAGAAATAATATATTATGGATATGTACATAAGTGTTGTAGGACTTATGTGATAAGTGCGCCCTGTCTTCTTCATAGGAGCACTGGGAATTTTAGATTTCTAAAAACCTTTAAAGCACAGAAAACTCCTCAAGGATGGGAGTTGTAGTCCTTGGCTACACCACTGGGTGTGTTTTCTTGGATGGGTCTTTCCATTTATCAAGAAAAGTTAAATGGGTTTTCTGTGCCAGCGATTGACCTGGTCGGAGCAAACATTTTTTTGCAAGGCCCCCACTGCTGCTGCGGCACCCAAGTCAAAGACCTTGCTGATGCAGCCACAAGAACAAATCAGCTACCTTTTAAACAAATCCAAACAAAGTACTGTACTTTGAAATGCAGAGAGAGACATGGTGGCCCCCTAAGTCATCCACAGAGCTAAATTGGGTTAGGGTAGCTTTTCCTCCTTTTACCATCCTCTCTTTCTAATACGCTGCCTTGGGTTCGGGCTGTTTTCCAAAGCCAACTGCCCTTTTTATCCTTTCAGGGTTTGGACACTAGAACAGTGCTTGGCACACAGTAAGCGCGTAACAAATACCCTAATTTATTAATTGGTTTTCCGATGTCTTCCAAGGGCAGGATGAGATTGGGGGTGGGGGGTCTGGTGGGCAAAGTCCCCTCGGTCCCTAGGACGAGGATTCTGCTTCAGATATAGCCTTGGTGGTTTGCCCATTTCTCCCAGAGACGTGACTTCATCACAGGGATTAGCTTGGTTGGGTCCCTGACACCTATAGAACGGAAGGTTGTGTATTTGGAATGACTTTAGAGAATTAGAATGAAGTAATAATAATGACAGTATTTGTTCGCTTATGAAGAGAAAGCAGCGCGGCCTAGTGGGCAGAGCATAGGCCTGGGAGTCAGAAAGACGTGCGTTCTAATGCCGGCTCTGCCACTTGTCTGCTATGAGACCTTGGAGAAGTGACTTAACTCCTCTACGCTTGTTACCTCATCTGTAAAATGGGAGTTACGACTCTAAGCCCCTTGTGGGACGTGGACTGTGTCCAACTTGATTTGCTTGTAGGTACCCCAGCGCTCAGTAAAGTGTCTAGCACATAGTAATTGCTTAATAGATGCCGTAAAAAAAAAGTTTTGAGACTGGGGGGAAGAATTCTCAGATGATCAGTAGCTGAAGGCAGGGGAGGTTTCTGGAGCGAGCCTGTGATCGGCAGCTAATGGCTTCTGGCATAGTTCAAAACCACATTTTCTGGATTGGTGGCTAGTATCCAGTTTTCAGCTGGTCTGTCCCCAATCTGGTAGATATTCGGCCTGGCACAACGTGACGCCTAGTATTTATATTTTCAGGGAGACCAGGGTACTACCGGTTCTGCCCCTTGCCTGCGGTGCGAGACCCTGGGCAAGTCATTTAACCTCTCTGTGCCTCCGTTGCCTCACATCTGTAAAATAAGAGGACAATCCTTAGTCTCCCTCCCTCTCAGACTCTGAGCCCTGAATGGGGCACGGACTCTGTCCAATCTGATCAGAACGCTGCTTCAGAATCCTTCCAGTCAGATCCTTTCATAATGATGACTGAGCATTACTTAGTGCCAGGCACTGTACTAAGTGCTGGGGTAGATACAAGCAAATGGGGTGGGACAGTCCCCGTCCCACAGGGAGCTCACAGTCTCAATCCCCATTTTACAAGATGAGGTGACTGAGGCACAGAGAAGTAAAGTGACTTGCCCAAGGTCACACACCCTTAGCCCATTCCATTGTTCCCCCAAGCATCCTGTTGCCAATAGCGGAAAGAAGATTCCCAGACTGAGTAAACCGTAGATCGAATCCAGTTATGGCACAGATTATGTTTCTGTTTCTCATGGTCTTGAAATTCAACTGACCTCCTCTTCTTCCCCTACAAAACAGTTAACTAAGCCTTAAAAGATGACTGTCTCTTTCCTGAATTTTATCAGGAAGGTTTGCGGGGGATATTTGTTCAGCGAGAATCTTCTCATTTTTGGCTATTGATTTATTTTCTGATCCCTTGAGTGGTTGCTTCAACTATGCCTCAGTGTTTGTTAAGTGCTTTTCTGCTAAATTGGATGGATTCACAAATAAATCCTTTATCCTGGTTGTAATTAAATTGGACTTGGGGAATAATTATGTAGCATTACATGGTCTTGATGGGGAGAAGAGAGGCTACTGGTGAAATTGCTATGGTGAGCACTCCGGGTTTTTTTGTTGCCTTTTTTTTAAAAGCATTAAAGGCCTTGGTAACATGTATCGAGCCTCATCTTTATTTGCCTAAATTCCTTTTTCTTCTTTTTTATTCTTTGTGTAGCAGTAGATTCCTTCCTTCTCAACTCATCCACATTGAGTGTACAGTCAGTTCTATAATACATATTTTCCCTACGTAAATTGATTATATGAGGATGGGTGGATTGAGGTAGTAGTTATAATAGTATTTATTAAGTGCATACTTTGTGCGGAGCACTGTCTTAAGCACGGGGGAAGAGTATACAGGTGGGAAGTAGACCCGGACCCTGTCCCTGGAAGAGCTCACAATCTATGAATATAGAAAGTGGGGGAAGAGTGGAAGTGGACACTTAAGGAGCAACGAAACATTGAAACGTTAAAACAGTGTAAAGGACAAGGGCAAATATGTAATACACAAATAACTTCTTAATAATAATGGCATTTATTAAGTGCTTACTATGTACCAGGCACTGTACTGAGTGCTGGGGTGGATATAGGCAAATTGAGTTGGACACAGACCCTGTCCCACATGGAGCTCCCAGTCTTAATCCCCATTTTACAGGTGAGGTAGCTGAGGCACAGAGAAGTGAAGTGAAAGATAATAATAATGTTGGTATTTGTTAAGCGCTTACTATGTGCCGAGCACTGTTCTAAGCGCTGGGGTAGACATAGGGGAATCAGGTTGTCCCACGTGGGGCTCACAGTCTTCATCCCCATTTTACAGATGAGGGAACCGAGGCGCAGAGAAGTGAAGTGACTCGCCCACAGTCACACAGCCGACAAGTGGCAGAGCTGGGATTCGAACTCATGAGCCCTGACTCCAAAGCCCGTGCTCTTTCCACTGAGCCACGCTGCTTCTCTAAAGATGAAATATCACTAATGGTGGCTCTCCCTTCTCTGACTCTGTGGGACACTTTGTAGCTCGAAGCAGGAGCCACAGGAAGAAGGAAGAGTGAAACTAACTGAGGCTCAGCCTGAAACCTTTCATCCAAGCCTTAGGACCTGTATGGGAACCCCAGAACCTTTGAGAGCCCTGGTGCCTTCAGCCCAAGGAAGGGGGCTGACTGGATCACAGGAAGGCTGCCTCATCCTTCCTCCTGGCAGAAACTCCCTCCTTCTTCACATCTGGCAGAAGACAGCTCTCTCAATCCATCAATCGTATTTATTGAGTGCTTACTACCTGCAAAGCACTGTATGAAGTGCTTGGGAGGGTACAATACAACAGAATTAGCAGATATTTTCCCTGCCCATAACGAGTTTACAGTCCATCTCATCTGACCCCTCACCCACAGCCTGCCTCCGGCCTGGAACGCCCTCCCTCCTCAAATCTAATAATTACTCTCCCCCCAAGACATCTCCTCTAATAGGCCTTCCCTGACTAAGGGGTCCCGGTTCCTCTTCTCCCACCCCCTTCTTCAGGCTTTGACTGGTTCCTTTTGTTCTTCCCCCTTCCCAGCCCAACAGCAGAGAAGCAGCACAGTGGCAAGAGCCCGGGCTCGGGACTCAGAGGACTTGGGTTCTAATTCCAGCTCCGCCACTTGTCTGCTGTGTGTCCTTGGGCAAGCCACTTTGCTTCTCTGTGCCTCAGTTACCTCATCTGTAAAATGGGGATTAGGACCGTGAGCCCCCATGTGGGACAACTTGATTACTCTGTATCTACCCCAGTGCTTAGAACAGTGCTTGGCACATAGTAAGTGCTTAACAAATGCCATTAATATTAATATGCCAGTGCTTAGAACAGTACTTGGCACAGAGTGCTTAACAAACAGCATAATTATTATTATGTACATATCCATCATTTACTTATTTATGATAATGTCTGTCTTCCCAGCCCCCAGATTGTAAGGTCACTGCAGGCAGGGAATATTCTTGTATGGTACTTCCCAAGAGCTTAGTACAGTGCTCTGCACATAGTAAGTGCTCAATAAATACGACTGAATGAATGAATCCTTCTGAAATCCTACCTCCTCTAGGAGACCGTAACTGATTGAATGGATTCCTGAGTGCTGCTCTTCCCTCTAGGCCACACTGCTGGTGTTTGTTCACATTAGCCAGCTACAAAGGGAACCCAGACCAGAGCCAGGTATTCTGGCTCCCAGAATTTTGCTGTCTGATGATGTTGGTATTTGTTAAATGCTTACTATGTGCAGAGCACTGTTCTAAGCGCTGGGGGAGATACAGGGTAATCGGGTTGTCCCGCGTGAGGCTCACAGTCTTAATCCCCATTTCACAGATGAGGTAACTGAGGCACAGAGAAGTGACTTGCCCACAGTCACACAGCTGACAAGTGGCAGAGCTGGGAGTCGAATCCATGACCCCTGACTCCGAAGCCCAGGCTCTTTCCACTGAGCCACGCTGCTTCCCCTGCTTCCACCGAACCAACCTCAGGCCTCCCCCAAATTACGACTGACAACAGGCAGTCCTACTCCCGAAGCTCCATGTGGGACAGGGACTGTTCAACCCGATTTGCTCCTATCCACCCCAGAACTTAGTACAGTACCTGGCACACAAGCGCTTAACAAATACCACAATTATTATCATTACTCCCATCGACATGAATTTTACCACTAGGAATAGTGTAGTAATTGTAATAGTGAAAGTATTTATTAAATGCCTCCTGGGTGCAGAGGACACTTTTTTCAGCCCTCCTAAATGAATTTAAGATCCCTGGCCAGGCAGAATGGAATTTACCATCCTGAGATGGATTGAAAACATTAAAGGCTAATAAATGAAGGAAAGGGTTGGTTCCAAATCGTTTTAACTCTGGCTGGGACAGAGAGTGAGATTGTGCAGGAGCAGAGGACAGAGGTATGCTTGATGTTAAGCTCCCATTTCATTTGAGCCTGGGTTCTGGGGTGTCTCCAGTCTGAAAGGTGACTTAAAACTTGTCCTGACATGTTGAGCTGGGCAGGGTGCTCCAAGGTATAACCTCTCACATTGGGAGCCAGAAGTCCCTCATCATTCCTGAATTTCAGGAGGGAGATGGGGCTCTACCGGTTTACTTAGGAGGAGTGAGGAAGAAGGATGTGAAAGTCCACATCTGCAAAGAACCGGTCCTCTTCGAGAGCCAAGAAAAGACGCCAGCGGACGAAAGCGATTCGTTTGGGATACATTTAATGACTTTTTAAATATTGCTACTGGTGTTTTGAGGCTTCTGGAACGAGAAGTGCTTTATAAGAACATGAAACTCATGGTTGGGAATTCTACTTCGGTTGGATCGTCTGATGGAGTAAAGGAGAGAGGAATGTTTTAAAGTAATGATTTAAAACGAGACCTAGGGTAAATATTAGAGCTGGAGGAAAACCATCATGGGAAGGAGGGGAGAGGAAAACCAACTCACCGTGGATCAGAAACCAGGAGACTTCGGAGAGGAATGTTACAGAGAAACTGTGAGAAAGAAGACTGGAGAATGGTGGGACCCCACAATCCTCAGGTACTTAATAATTGTGGTTTTTGTTAAGTGCTTACTATGTGCCAGGCACTGTACTAAACGCTGGGATGGATACAACAAATCGGGTTGGACACAGTCCCTTGACCCACGTGGGGCTCACAGTGTCAAACCCCATTTTTCAGACGAGGGAACCGAGCCACAGAGAAGTGAGATGACTTACCCAGGGTCACACAGCAGATGAGTGGTGGATTGGGATTAGAACCCGTGACCTTTTCCAAACATAGAATCCAAATGCCGGTTCCAGGCTCTAAGGGGTAAAGCGAGTGAGGAGGAATCCTGGTTCTTGCCGAAGAAAATGGTATCATTTCTCCACTGTAGAAAATAGATCTGACAACTTTCTGCCCGCATGGGTTTGAGGGAAGTCAGAAAAGGGTCAGAGTGGGGTGAAGGGAGTGAAGGTAAAGGATCAGACCCTCTCATGCTCGGGGAGAAAGAATTTTTCAGGGGAGATGTGAACCTGCAGGCAGAGACCTAATAATTGTGATCAATGAATGGTATTTATTGAGCCCCTTCTGTATGCAGAGCCCTGAACTAAGCACTTGGGAGGGTACAACAGTGGATAGAATATACCCTGCCCACGTATTTAGTGCTTACTCTGTGCCAAGCCCTGTGTAAGCACCGGGGTAAATGCAGCATTTTCAAATCAGACATCATCCCTGTCCCATTCGGGACCCAAAGACTAAGGGGGAAGCATAATAGCTTATTTAATCCCCTGAGGAAAGAGAGGCCCTGAAAGTGACTTGCCTAAGGTCACACAGCAGGCAAGTGTCAGAGCCAGGATAAATTATTATTATTTGCTAAGTGCTTACTACGTGCCAAGCGCGCAGGGGTAACCCAGGCGTTCTGGCTCCCAATCCCATGCCACTAGGCCCTGCTGCTTCTCGGCTAACCTTCTCTCGGGATGCTGTCCTATCTGGGGTGTGCGCAGGGGTCACTGCACACATCTCTAATAGAAGCAGCGTGGCCTAGTGGCAAGAGCCCTGGCTTGGGAGTCAGAGGACGTGGGTGCTAATCCCAATGCCCCCACTTGTCTGCTGTGTGACCTTGGGCAAGTCACTTAACTTCTCTGTGCCTCAGTTAACTTCATCTGTAAAATGGGGATTAGGACGGTGTCCCCCACGTGGGACAACCGATTACCTTGGATCTACCCCAGCCTTTAGAACAGTGCTAGGCACATAGTAAGCGATTAATACTATCATCATCTTTATTATTATTATTATTATGAAGCTCAAATTTCGGCTGCAAAAAGTCAGTCTGGCAACACTTTTCATGCTTACTAAATACCATTATTATTATGAAGCTCAAATTTCGGCTGCAAAAAGTCAGTCTGGCTACACTTTTCATGCCTAAAAAATACCATTATTATTATGAAGCTCAAATTTCAGCTGCAAAAGGTCAGTCTGGCTACACTTTTCACGCTTAATAAATATCATTATTATTATTAAGCAGCTCAAATTTCAGCTGCAAAAGGTCAGTCTGGCTACACTTTTCACGCTTAATAAATATCATTATTATTATTATGAAGCTCAAATTTCGGCTGCAAAAAGTCAGTCTGGCAACACTTTTCACGCTTAAGAGATATCATTATTATTAATAAGCTCAAATTTCGACTGCAAAAAGTCAGTCTGGCTACACTTTTCACGCTTAATAAATATCATTATTATTATTATGAAGCTCAAATTTCGGCTGCAAAAAGTCAGTGTGGCTACACTTTTCACGCTTAATGAATATCATCATTAAGAAGCTCAAATCTCGACTGCAAAAAGTCTGGCTACACTTTTCACGCTTAATAAATATCATTGCTATTATTATGATGCTCAAATTTCGGCTGCAAAAAGTCAGTGTGGCTACACTTTTCACGCTTAATGAGTATCATTATTATTATTATTATTATTATTAATAAGCTCAAATCTCGGCTGCCAAAAGCCAGTCTGGCACTACTTTTCAGGCTTGATAAACACCATCATTATTATCGTTCTTATGAAGCTCAAATTTCGGCTGCAAAAATGCAGAGCGGTAACACTTTTCAATAGCACCGAGGGCGCGAATGAAAGGCGGGTTGCGGTCTCTCTGGGTCTCTCTTGTCTCTCTGTCTCTGTGTGTCTCTGTCCCCCCGCCCCCCTCCCCGGGAGGAGTGTTTCCCTGCGCCTGCGCAGTCCCGGGCCGCTCCGCGCCTGCGCACTCCGTCCTCGCGTCGGTCCCGGGCGCCGCAGCGAGGGCCGCCCCGCCATGGGCAAGAGCCGAACCAAGCGCTTCAAGCGGCCTCAGTTCTCCCCCACAGGCGAGTGCGTGACGGAGGCGGCGGCGGCGGCGGCGGGAGACAAGGAGGACGGGCGGGAAGACGCGCCGGCGGCCGAGCTGTTGGACAAGGTGAAGCTCCAAGCGCGCCGCCGACGGGTGGGGGGTGGGCGCGCGCTCCCGTCGTGCGCCCCGCTTCATCCTCACCCTGGCGCGCATGCGCGGCGGTCCCCCCCCTCCCCCGGGGGCGCGCCTCGCTGACGCCGCGCTTCTCTCTCTCTCTGTGTGCGTCCGTCCGTCGGCCCGCGTGTGCGCGCACGCGCGCGCGGCCGTGCAGCTGCAGCACCCGAGCGCCGAAGTGCGGGAGTGCGCCTGCGCGGGCCTGGCGCGACTGGTGCAGCAGCGGCCGGTCCTCCCGGCCCTGAGCCGCCGCCACGCCGTGCGGACCCTCGGACCCCTGCTGCTCGACCCCAGCCTGCCCGTCCGAGAGACGGCCGCCGGGGCCCTCCGGTGAGTCCCGTCGTCCCGTCCCCTCCGACGCCCCCGCTCTGCCCCTTCCCCCCCCCATTGCACTCCCCAAGCGCTTAGCCCAGCGCTCCGCACCCACCCGGGGAGCCCCCACTTCATCCAGTAGCATTGCCTGAGCGCTCCCTATAAACTAAAAATAAATTGCGGTGTTTATTAAGCGCCCAGCGTGTGCAGAGCGCTGTTCTGAGCGCTGGGGGATGCAACCATAATAACGGTGGTATTGGTTAAGCGCTTACTGTGTGCACAGCGCTGTCCTGAGCGCTGGGGGATGCAATAATAATAATGGTGGCATTCGTTAAGCGCTTATCAGGTGCAGAGCGCTGTTCTGAGTGCTGGGGGATGCAATCATAATAATAATGGTGGTATTGGTTAAGCGCTTACTATGTGCAGAGCACTGTTCTGAGCGCTGGGGGATGCAATAATAATGGTGGTATTGGTTAAGCGCTTACTATGTGCAGAGCACTGTTCTGAACGCTGGGGGATACAATAGTAATAATGTGGTATTGGTTATGTGCATACTATGTACAGAGCACTGTTCTGAGCACGGGGGGATACAGTAGTAATAATGGTGGTATTCCTTAAGCGCTTACCATGTGCAGAGCACTGTTCTGAGCGCGGGGGGATGCAATCATAATAATGGTGGTATTGGTTAAGCACTTACTATGTGCAGAGCGCTATTCTGAGCGCTGGGGGATACAATAGTAATAATGGTGGTATTTATTAAGCGCTTACTATGTGCAGAGCACTGTTCTGAACGCTGGGGGATACAATAGTAATAATGTGGTATTGGTTATGTGCATACTATGTACAGAGCATAAGACTGTGAGCCCCACGTGGGACAACCTGATTCCCCTGTGTCTACCCCAGCGCTTAGAACAGTGCTCGGCACATAGTAAGCACTTAACCAATACCAACATTATTATTAGAGCACTGTTCTGAGCACTGGGGGATACAGTAGTAATGATGGTGGTATTCCTTAAGCGCTTACCATGTGCAGAGCACTGTTCTGAGTGCTGGGGGATGCAATCATAATAATAATGGTGGTATTGGTTAAGCGCTTACTATGTGCAGAGCACTGTTCTGAGCGCTGGGGGGATGCAATAATAATGGTGGTATTGGTTAAGCGCTTACCAGGTGCAGAGCACTGTTCTGAGAGCTGGGGGATGCAATAATAATGGTGGTATTGGTTAAGCGCTTACCACGTGCAGAGCGCTGTTCTGAGCCCTGGGGGATGCAGTAGTAATAATAATGGTGCTATTGGTTAAGCGCTTACTATGTGCAGAGCACTGTTCTGCGCGCTGGGGGATGCAATAATAATAATGGCATTCGTTAAGCGCTTACCAGGTGCAGAGCACTGTTCTGAGCGCTGGGGGATACAGTAGTAATAATAATGGTGGTATTTGTTAAGCGCTTACTATGTGCAGAGCACTGTTCTGAGCGCTGGAGGAGATACAGGGTAATCAAGTTGTCCCATGTGAGGCTCACAGTCCTCATCCCCATTTTACAGATGAGGGAACTGAGGCACAGAGGAAGTGAAATGACTTGCCCACAGTCACCCAGTTGACAGGTGGCAGAGCCAGGATTCGAACCCATGACCTCTGACTCCCAAGCGCGGACTCTTTCCACTGAGCCACGCTGCTTCCCTAAGAGCTTAGTGCAATGCTTTGCACATACGTGGCTCAGTGGAAAGAGTGCGGGCTTGGGAGTCCGAGGTCACGAGTTCTAATCTCAGCTCCGCCGCTAGTCAGCTATGTGACCATGGGCAAGTCACTTCACTTCTCTGTGCCTCAGTGACCTCAACTGTCAAATGGGGATTAAAACTGGTAGCCTCACGTGGGACAACCTGATTACCCTGTATCTACCCCAGCGCTTAGAACAGTGATCTGCACATAGTAAGCGCTTAACAAATACCAACATTATTATTATTATGCACAAGTGGGCAACAGGTAGAGACCGTCCCGGCCCTGGGACGGGCTCACAGTCTAAACGGGGAAGACAGACGGCAAAGCAAAAGAGACCTAAAAAAAACACGACAGCATCATCAAGATATGATCAAGGAGATATATACCTTATTAGCATACTAAATAGGGAAATTAATATATACAGATGAGCACTGCCGGGGGGAAGGAGAAGAAATGCGAGGGGGAGGGGTGAGGGAGGAGAAGGAAAGGGGGGCTCAATAAATGTGATAGAATGCATTTTTGTTAATGCTGTGTAGATCTCTATTATTCCGTTGGTCTTGATGATGTCTGTGCCAGACTACTTGTTTTGTTCTGTTTTGCTTTGCTGTCTGTCTCCCCCGTTTAGACTGTGAGCCCGTTATTGGGCAGAGAATGGTCTCTATCTGTTGCCGAATTATACATTCCAAGCGCTTGGTACAGTGCTCTGCGCACAGTAAGCGGCTCAATCAATACGATGGAATGAACTATAATAATGACGACCCATTCATTCCATTCCATCGTATTTGTTGAGTGCTTACTGCGTGCACAGCACTGTAATAATAATGGTGATGATGACATTTGTTAAGCGCTTACTATGTGCCAAGCGCTGTTCTAAGCGCCGGGGAAGATACAAGGTAATCAGGTTGTCCCACGTGGGGCTCACAGGCTTCATCCCCATTTTACAGAGGCACAAAGAAGTTAAGTGACTTGCCCAAAGTCACACAGCTGAGAAGTGGCGGAGCCGGGAGTAGAATCCACGACCTCCGACTCCCAAGGCCGTGCTCTTTCCACTAAGCCGTGCTGCTTCAAGCTGTACTAAGCACTTGGAAAGAACAGTTCAGCAATAGAGATAATCCCTGATGATGGCTTAGTGGCTAGTGCATGGGTCTGGGAGTCAGAAGGTCATAGGTTCTCATCCCCGCTCTGCCACTTGTCTGCTGTGTGACCTTAGGCAAGCCACTTCTTTTCTTTGGGCCTTAGTTCCCTCATCTGTAAAATGGGGAATTTGCTTGTAACCACTTAGGACAGTGCCTGGCACATAGTAAGCGCTTAGCAAATGCCACAGTTATTATTATTATTATAATGGTATTTAAGCGCTTACTATGTGCCAGACACCTCTAGGCTGTGAGCTCATTGTGGGCAGGGATTGTCTCTCTTTATTGCTGTGCTGTAATAACTTGTCACACAGCCGACAAGGGGCAGAGCTAGAATTAGAACCCATGACCTTCTGACTCCCAGGCCTATGCTCTATCCACTGCACCAGTCCACTTCATCTCTAGACTGTGAACTCATTGTGGGCCGGGATTATCACTCTTTATTGCTGTACTGGACTTCCCCAAGCGCTTAATACAGTGCTCTCCACACAGTAAGCACTCAAATACGATTGATTGAATGAATGAATGAGATATAAGCAAATCGGGGTGGACACAGTCCCTGCCCCATATCATTTGTATTTGTTGATCACTTACTGCATGCAGAGAACTGTGATAGGAATTTGGAAGGGTACACTGTAACAGAACTGGTAGACATGTTCCCTGCCCACAGCAAGTTTATAGCCTAGAAGGACTCCCCCCCCCCCCCAGATCATGAGACTAAATCTGCTCTCCCCGGAAGGAATTGAAGGCTTAGTTATTCTGACTGTGTATCCTCTTCAGCATTTTTGGCATTAAGCGCTTGGAATATGCCAGGCCGTATACTAAGCACTGGGGTAGATAAAAACTAATCAGATTGGACAAAGTCCCTGTCCCAGCGCTCTTGGACTGTGTCCAACCTGATTGCCCTGTATCTGCCTCAGCGCTCAGTACAGTACCTGGTAATAATAATAATGATGGTATTTATTAAGTGGTACCCACCCCAAAATCATCCTAAGTGATGGATTAATGTACAGTGCCCCCCTTCTGTACCAAATTAAGGATTACAGACCCTTGCCTAGGTTGTATATGTTTCTACTTGGACCATAACATTTGATCAGAGAGTGGGACATAATATTGCTTCTTTATTCCTCCTGTAGAAACCTCAGTGCCTGCGGAGGTTTTGAAGTTTGTGATGATATGGTTACCAAGGACATTATGACCCCCCTTATTGCACTTTTAAAAGAGGTGGGTGGACTTGCCGTGTTTGATATACTGAAGATTAGTCATTTAAAAGTGAAGTTATTTAACAAATAGATTATGGTTCCTGGTTTCTAAAGGTGGGAAATATGCACCGTGTCTTTTTGTGTACTATTCCTTCTTTTTCCCCAGTGGTATTTGTATGCAGAGCAGAGACTTTGACTATCCAGTCCTAGTACTAGTTCTAGAGCACTGTACTAAGCTTGGGAAAGTACGGTACGACAGTAAGCAGTGAAATTCCCTGCCCACAACGAGCGTACGGTCTTGAGGATAAAACACCTTGTGTTTTGCGTCTGTTATACTTTCCCAAGTGCTTAGTACGGTGTTTTGCAAGTAGCGGATATTCAAAAAACAGTGGTTGATAGATGGTGGTTTGACAAATCTTTTCGAGGGAAGAGCAGTAGGGTGTCCATCCAGAGCCCTTCATTTATATAATAACCTGCATAAGGTATTAACACATTGTCCTGGCAACCAAAAACTCATATTTATTCCTGCTCTTACAGTTAATCCCAAATGATTGTTCAGGGCAAGCCTCCCTCCTTTCTTCTCCCCATTGTTTACCTCTTAAAGAGCTTCCTCCCTTTAAATTATGTCAAACAGTGGCAAGCTAAATTGGTGTTCAGATTTCCAATTATAACAATAGTAATCGTATTTATTAAGTGCTTACTGTGTGCAGAGCACTGTGCTAAATGCTGGGACAAAGTACACAGGTGGGAATAATTATTACTTTAATAATAGTCGTGGTTTTTAAGTTCTTATACTGTGCCAAGCACTGGGGTAGAAAAAATACAGTTAGGTGAGATACAGTCCCTGTGCAGTGGGGTTCACAGTGTGAGGAAAGGGAACTGGTATTTAATCCCCATTTTACAGATTAAGAATTCGAGACACAGAACTGTTAAGTGACTTAAGCTCACTCAGCAGGCAAATGGAAGAGCTGGGATTAGCACTTTAGTCTTCTTGACTCCTGGTCCTGTGTTTTTTCCACTAGGCCATGGTTTTTGTAGTAATCAACTAATCCAGTAGGATTTAAAACTTCTCATCCTCATTTGACAGTGCCCGGCACATAAGCGCTTAACCGGTACCATAAGAAAAAATTAGCCACGTTTTCATGTTTGACCATAAGCTATTGCTAAAACTGCAATTAGAATTACAGCCTTCCTGGATCTCTGTCAAAACTTCATCCTGCACTTTTATGCCCAAAGCTGGCCATTTAACTTTCTCACCATGTTCCTCGACTGATGATCCCTCAATACTCTGCTACTGGTCTAATATAGCCTCAGGAGCTTTACTAAAGAAAGTGAAATAAATGTAGAATACATGCTATCTCATATCCTTTTAAGCTTCCCGAGTTATGGGTGAACTGATTTTGTTTCCTGGAAAGTTATTGAATTTCACCTCAGAGATATCAATGCAGGAAAATCATCTTACTCATTTTTTAATTGAAAATGACAGTTTACCGCATCCTCCTTTCATGAAAACTTGTCAATATTTTAATTGAAGTTCTACATAGGTAAAACTGGAAATTTGATCTGGATGTAATACTGTGGTGTCTGAGCATTTGACTGGCATATTAACATTTGTAATTATTTAGTATTTCCACATCTTTGTTGTGCCATTGGCGGTTTCATTTAACTTGACTTCCCCCAAAATAGCCTTCTAATCACGATATTTGGTTACAGTGTAGCGTCGGAATGGATTCCAATGGCGTATCTTCACGGACCAATAAAGATTCAAACAAAAATTATATCGAAGACATAGCTAATGAGGCCGTGAACGTGCTTTGGAATGTTTGGTGAGACCCTTCTTTCTACTTGTCTTCCCACATACTGAGCTTTATGTGGAGTAATTGTTTGTTCCCCAGTTGAGGTTCTGAAATATGAGTGTACTTGTTTATGTTTATGTGTAAATAGAAGCCCACCTCTGGCAGGAAGTCTTTCCAGGTTAACTTTTCCCTCCCCTTGTCCTACCAGTTGCAGTCTTTTAGTGTGCCATAGTGGGTTTTCATTCAGGATAGAATGTTGTTAAGGAATTAGAAGCATTTGTCCTACACAGCAAGCCTGTTTGGATATGGGGGGGCCACAGTGACAGAAAAAGACAGTTTCCACTCCTGTACCCGGTATCAGATACAGTGGGTAATGTAATACGTGTTTTCCGTAACGCAGAGTTCTGCAAAAATGCAGTCCCTCTGCCCTAGGAGAACATAGGTTTTCTGCCTGTTTTCCTTGTTTTGATGTCTGACTCCCCTCTTCTAGATTGTGAGCCCATTGTTGGGTAGGGATTGTCTCTATTTGTTGCTGAATTGTACTTTCCAAGCGCTTAGTACAGTGCTGTGCACACGGTAAGTGCTCAATATACACGTTTGAATGAATGAATGAATTCTCTCTCTTTTTTTTAAATAGTATTTGTTACGTGCTTACTATGTGCTGGGCACTGTACAAAGTGCTGGGATAGATAAAAGCTAATCAGGTGAACACTGCTCACAACCTTAATCCCCATTTTACAGAGGAGGTACCTGACGCACAGAGAAGTGACTTGTCCATGATCACACAACACATCTGTGGCGGACCTGGGATTAGAAACCAAGTCCTCTGACTCCCTGACCCGTGCTCTTTCCAGTAGGCCACACTGCTCTAGGCCTCTTTTGCCTTCCCTCAGTTGTGTGTCAGCCTATGTTTCTTTGTCTCCCCCTTTAGATTGTAAGTTCCTCAAGGGAAGAACCTGTTTCTCATTCTTTTGGAATACCCTAAGGGCAGTGTTTGGAGTAATGAAGCTGTTCAATAAATACCATTAAATAGGATTGTATAGGATTTTTATGTACTTTTTAGTATTTACATTTTTATTCTTTGTAAATGAAACTACAAAATGAGAGCAACTGTCAATCATCAATTTTTATTGATGTCTCTTTAGAATACAGGAGGCAGGTAGCATAGCCTGGTGGAGAAACCATGGGTTTGTGAGTAGGAGATCTGGGTTCCAGGCTTGACTCTGTCACTAGCCTGCTGTGTGCCTTTGAATGAGATGTGTCACCTGTCGGGGGCCCAAGTTTCCTCATCTGTAAAGGGGGAAAATAGTCACGATAATGTTGTGAGAATGAAGTGCAGTCAGTGATGAAAAAAGGCTTTGGAAGAGTCAAAAACATTATTCAAATTTGAGGTATTTTTAAGGTAAAAAGTTCTGCTCTTGCTGCAAAATGCTAGTCAGTATAATTTGGGGCAAATTATATAAACACGTAAGCCCCAACATAGCACTACTGAATTGTGAGAGACTCATTTGTAGTAACATACTGCTCTGAATGACAATTCTCTGTGGTTTCATTATAAGGAACCAGAAACAGAATGTAGCATGAGATTTTACTGATTTAGTCGTCGCAGCAGCAGCATTTGAGAACCCACTTGGTGCGGCGCATTCTACTGAGTGCTTGGGAAGTACAAAATAAAAAAGTGACACCGCTTGCCCGCCAGGAACTTAGGCTCAATTGGGTAGACAAACATTGCTGCCTCTGCCAATACAAAATCATGTTTCTCCGCTTCCAGTGGGAGAAGTAGGCTTAAAAACATTTGTAACTAGAGTGGGTTACGTTCAAATATATATGTCTTCCTTCACGGTGGAAGTGTGGCTAATCAAACTTTTTCTCTTTTCTTTAATTTAGTGAATGCAGTAGCCAAGCAGTGTCTATATTCAACAAGGAAGGGTGTTTGGAGCTTGTAATGAAATACTTAAGTAGGTTTTCCACCAATGTTGAGTTGGCCATTTCTGTAGGTAAGTGGAGAAAAAGTAATGAGTGTGTGTAAAAATATAAATTTAATCAGAAAACTTGTGTTTGAAACAGTAATGATACTTCTGCACTGCAGTTTCATTCTGGGGGGGTGGCGTTTTTTGTTTTTGGTTTGTTTTTGTAACATCTGACATACAGAGTCAAGGATATTCTGAAACTTGTTTTCATTGCCTCTGTCTACTCCAAATGCAAGTGAAAAGTGAAAATCACTGGACTGGTTTTTCATACTAATTCTTTGGGTTGTGAATTTGAAAAAAATCCATGTGCTTTTAAAATTTCGGATCCTTGTTTTGCATCACTGAGTGGTTGTAAGTTTAGTTCCTTGATTTTTTTTTTTATAATGTTAGTTCAAAAAACTTCAAGGCAGTGCACTGTGTGTTTGCTATATTGTTTGTCTTATTGATTTAACTCTCTAGCACCGTGTGTGTTTAATTTGTAGCTTTTGGTAAAGTGGTAGATTTATATCTTTTTTACTTAGTAAACCCTGTCCCATTTATCTTTTTGTACTTTACTTGGGTTATTCATCTTTTTATTTTGGGAGAGGACTATATGATTATCTTTTCTTGCCATCTATCAATAGACCACATGGGGCTCACGGTCTTAATCTGCATTTTGCAGATGAGGTCACTGAAGCACAGAGAAGCAGAGTGACTTGCCCAAGGTCACACAGAAGACAAGTGGCAGAGTACTAGAACCCGGGTCTTTCTGACTCCCAGGCCTGCACTCTATCCACTAGGCCATGCTGCTTCTCTAATGTTGGTTTCCCAGAGTTTAGTACAGAGTTCTGCACTCAGTAAGAGCATTATAAATGTCATCATTACTACAGATGTCTCATGTCATCCAAAATACCCCTACTTTCCATTAAGGTCCTACCAAAATCAGGAGCTAAGAGGCCCTGGAGCTGTTCTCCAGTGTTATATAACATCAGGCCCGAGAAAAGGATGCACACCTTCAGCCATAAACACATGTGGCTTGAAAATGTATGAAAGGTTCAGGGATTTTCCACTGGGTTGCTGGGTTGCGACAGTTCAACCAAGGTGGAGCTTGGTTAGGAATGATCGATTTTTGTTTGTCTCCACAGCATATTGTTTACAGGCAGTAACAGAAGACAATCCAGACCTTCTGAAGTCTTTCACCGTTTCAGCAATGCAGGTGCTTGAATCGGCAATGCTCGATCCCGACAGTTCAATGGAGCATATCCTGCTGAAAACATTGGTGGCAGGTATAATTTAGCTGTAATGGGACGGTAGACCTGTATGGAAATTTGGAACATGTAGATGGATTGGAGATTGGAGTGATATTTTTCCCTGGGCTGGACTTTCATTAGCCAATAATTAAGCTGTCGATGTGCCGTTAAAATGCAGGATTTACAGAGGTCACTCCTTTCATATTTGTTTTTTTGCGGGGGGGAGGAAGGGAAGTTATCTTTGGCTGGAAACTTCAATATTGTTTCCATTCCTAGGGATATGCAGCTTTCTAGTATGGACTTACCAAGAGACTGAGCTTCAGTAATTTTTATGTAGAATGATTTTTTTCTAAATAGGAGCTGAAGAAGGCAGAGTTTGGCTAGTAAAATGTAGGCTTTAGTGGCAGTAATGGTCTCAGAGCAAAACAGATTGTGTCCTGGTTTTGAGAAGTATTTTGTTTTTTGAATTCGGAGTTTCTCCGTAGGGGCAGGGCAATTTGATGCAGTATTTTTCTTGTTTTCCCTCCAGAATAATAACTGTGGTATTTTAAGTGCTACCATGTGCCAAGCACTGGGGCAGGTAGAAAATCAGGTGGGGCACAGTCTAAGCGGGAGAGAGAACAGGCATCTGTCCTCATCTTTCCCTTTCACCCTGGCATTATGGTGTCCTTCGGTTATTTTTCTCCAAAGGCATTTACCAGGCGGGGTCACGTACTTTGTCACTCATACCAGCTTTCTTCCAGGCTTAAATTTGAAGACTCGTCTTCCATTTAGATTTGAGTTCTGAATGCCTGAGGGACAGTTGGTTCAGGCGGAGCTTGGACCTCCTTCAAAGATTGTCTGTCCCCAATGTTCCCTAGGTGGTAATGGATCTTCCCCCAACGCACACACACTCCCCCTCTCCACCATCATCTCACACATACGCAGGGACCCAGAGCTCTGATTGCCATTTGTGCTGTTCATTTGGCAGTGGCAGCATTTTGGGGAGGACTACCCTCAAAGTCCTTCCTTTAGGAGCTTAAGCTGGCCACCTCATATGTTTTCCTAGGTCACTGGATGGCCACAACCAGGACCACCAGCTCCTCCCCAAATCCTTCTTTCAACCTAAATTTTTGTCGCATGAATCCCAATACTTCTGCATCTGGCAGGGAGATCATACGGCGGCCCTCTGGAGGGTCACAAGCAAAGCTAATTTTGGGGCCTTTTGATCACCATTACCACCCGCTTCTGCCTATCCCGAGTGGACCTCCCCCATCCTTGGAGTAGAAGCAGCATGGCGGAATGTCTAGAGCATGGGCCTGGGAGTCCGGAAGGTTATGGGTTCTAATCCCGGCTGCGCCACTTGTCTGTTGTGTTGACCTTGGGCGAGGCACTTCACTTTTCTGTGCCCCAAGTACCTCATCTGTAAAATGGGGATTAGGATTGTGAGCCCCAAGTGAGACAAGGACTGTGTCCAACCTGATTACCTTATATGTACCCTGGTGCTTAGAACAGTGCTTGGCTCATAGTAAGCACTTAACAAATGCCATCATTATTAAGAAGACACTTGAGGTACTTGAGGAGATTAGATTCGTCTACATTCTGAATGAATATTTCTGACATTATGGTATAAACAGAAATGTCCCTTGCTCTGTGGATGAGCCAGAATCATAAGCCCTCACATAACTTGGCAAGGAAAACACTCTTTTTTCTGTACTGGGGGAGAGAGGAGATGCTGAATAACCTGGAAAATGTAGGGATCTCACATTAACATTTTCAGCCTGGCTGCCTTCCCTAAAACGATTGAAATTTTAGGGTAAGAGGATCCACTGGCTTGTGTGGAAACTGCCTCTACAGAAGAATTCCATGAATGAATCCGTCGTTACTGATTCTCAACTTTTCCTGGTCAGGTACCGTTTGGAATTTAAAGGACATCATTCCGTCCAGGAGTCAAGCAGACACCATAAATGCCCTTTTGAAGATTTTTTCTGACGTTTTGGAAATAGATGCTGGTGAAACAGTTATTAAGATGAAGAAAGCTGAAACAGAAAGGTTAAAAGCTGCTGCAGAGGTTGAAGCAGAGGAGGAAAAGGTTGAGGACATGAATGAGTCTGCTTTGA
This sequence comes from Ornithorhynchus anatinus, assembly GCF_004115215.2. Taxonomy (NCBI): domain Eukaryota; kingdom Metazoa; phylum Chordata; class Mammalia; order Monotremata; family Ornithorhynchidae; genus Ornithorhynchus; species Ornithorhynchus anatinus. Next base: position 8,374,044 of record NC_041738.1, on the reverse strand, counting down.
ATGATGATGATGAAATGGAAGAGATTCCCCACAAAAGAAAAGTCAGAAGGAAAACCTTCATTTCAGATCTACTGCCAGTAAGTCTGATGCATAGTTTGATGTCCAGTGACACTGTGTAATGATTTATGTGCTCCAAACTGTATATTCTCATTCATTTACAAAGTCAGTATTGCTTAAAAAGAGTGCAGTATTGGGAATTGGCCGCTTTATACACTTAACAGATGGAGGGCATTAATTTCTCCTTTCTTGTCAATAACTCATCATCAGTGGTGGTTATTGCGTACTTACTGTGTTCACAGCACTGCCCTAAGCACTTGGTAGATTACAACATAACAGTTAACAGACACATTCCCTGCCCACAAGGAGTTTACCGACTAGAAGGAGACACAGACATTAAGGTAAATTTATAATAACCTAAAACTATGTACATAAGTACCATCCTTATGGGCAGGGAATGTGACTGTTTAGGCTTGTAATGTAGGTTCCCAAGGTACAGTGCTCTGCACACAGTAAGCACTCAATAAATATGATTCAGTGAAAGTAAATCTGTTTTTTTGAGCAGCAACTATATCTTGAGTAGTCATTTTAAAAGAACAGTGGCCCTTGATATTCAGAATTCTGCCGTATGTATATAAAACTAGTAGTTTTATTTTCAATCTTTTCAAGAAATTGTACATTGCATCCTTATTAAGAAACAAAGAACACGTGGCTTGTCAAAAGCAGTGGCCTGTGCACTCTTTCCAGGAAAGCCTTTCAAGTAGCTGGGGCATAAAAGCACAGGGCCCCTGCTTAAAAGTCTGTGAAAATCCTTCTCTGTGCTCATATTCTCACAATATTGCGAGACATACCCAGGTTAACCTGCCAGCTTTAGAAAGAGTGTGGTGTCCTGGCAAGGACGTGGGTCTGGGAGACAAAAAACTTGGGTTTTCAGGACCTCAGGCAAATCACTTAGTAATTTTTGCCTTGGTTTTCTCAGTATTGAAAATGGGGATAATAATACCTGCCTCTCCCTACTTCACAGGGATGTTGTGAGGATAAAATGAGATAATTGAAGTGAAAGCACTTTGGAAAAATAAAGGCGCTCTACAAATTCAAGGTATTATTGTTATTTATCGGCTTTTGCCTTCAGTCAAAATTCACTTAAATAGGCCTTGTAGACAGGAAGTAGCATAGCACCAACCAACTCAAGCACTTCATAATGCCAGGAACCCTTCATATTTGAGGCTGTAAACCTGCTTCATGGCCCCAGCTGCTTCTGCCTTTCTGCTGTTTTTTTTCCTATTCCCCCCCGACCCCAATTCCAGTGAGAAAACAGCCAATCTGGATTCATCTCAAGAGCTTTGCCATACTTTTCCAAGCGTTGAGAGTCTGTTGTTTGTGTTTGTAGCCCACTGACACGGAAGTGAAACAGACAGTAGCCTTACTGGCCGCTCAGCAGACTACCCTGGAGATCATCGTCAACATGTGCTGCAGTGAAGGTAAGTCTTCGTCTCCTTGGGCGTTCCTCGGCCTGTGCAGTAGTGAGGCGGAAGAACGGCTTAGTCATGGGCTTTCTTGGATTTTTCTGCTGCCTGCGTGGCGGACTGTTTTTGTGCCCAGATTCTTCGGATGACGAATGGGAAGAACTCTCCAGCAGTGACGAAAGCGATGCCGTTATGGAGAATTCCCTCAGTGAGTGCGGTGGGCAGCTCATGTCTCCACTTTGCCTCTCCGCTGAGGTGCTCTCTGCTCTAACCAACTCCCTCATTCCGAAGAAGGTATTTCATTCCAAGATCTTTGTGGGAGCGGTTGAGGGCTTGAAAAGGTGTTGATTTTATGGGTTCGACCCAAGGGGCAGGTGTAAGAAAGCCGGTCCCTTCGGATTTGCCCCGGGTTGATGAGCTGGGACAGCAACCAGACAGGTGCCCCTTGAAAGACCTCAGTTCAGGGCCACTCAGCCCTGTGAGGCTTCCATTTCCAAGGAACTGGGGGAACGGAAACTCAATTGTGACTCTTTGGTTTAACCGTTCTAATGGGGGAGAAACAGTAACTTGAGAGTCCAGCAGCCCCACAAGTGTAGTCCGTGTTGCCTTGTAATTCCTTGCTCATGTGCCTTTTTGTATCCCCTAGATTTTTGAGAAAACTGCTTTTCCAAACAGCGAAGCAGTTGACATCTGTTCCAGCAGCCCTGCATGGAAGCCATTGCTTAAAAAGTAGGAATTCTGCTACTTTTAGCATGTTTGTCACTGATTACATGCAGTAATGGTTCTTTAATGAGAAGATAAAAGATTGGCCATTTTTCAAATGAAAACCAGACCCTCTGTCTGCATTTCACGAATGAGCTGCCCTAGTGAGATCTCAACCTGTCAAATCAGTCGCTTCCAAAGCCAGCTCAGCTTCCGTTGTATTTACCGTGGAAATGCGACTTCCCCAAGACGCTTCTGTCACTGTCACAGATTGAGCCTGTCCCTTCACTTCGCCCCCCCGCTCTCGAGTCCAGCTGTGTACCTTGAGGTAGACTCTGTATTCTTGTCACTCTTTGAGTAACCGGAAGGCCACGTGTTGGTCCCGGGGTCGACCGACACTCTCCTCTTGTTGTTTCAGGATGAACACAGTACAGTGTAGAGCGCTCACGTGCCTTCAGAGTATTGTGTCTGTGTTGGATGCGGATTGTCTCGGAGGGGCTCCGGCTCTGCAGACACTTGCTCAGCATTTATCCCAACTCCTTTTTTCTCAGCCAGGTAAATGTTTTTGCAGCTTAAAATGTAGCAAGGTGAGAAAATGAGCAAGGATTTTGCTTGCCGGAAGTGACCGTTAGCGACAACTCAGTCTGCTGGTAGATTTTTTAATTTCCCCAGCCTGCAAAAATGTTAACACTCATGGGGGATATTTATTAAAGCAATGAACTGGAGTCATCTAAAAATTACATGGGGAAGCAGCGTGGTCTAGTGGAAAGAGCACAGGCCTGAGAGTCAGAAGACCTGGTTTCTAATCCCGACTCCACCACTCGCCTGCTCTGCGACCATGAGGAAGTCCCTTCAACTCTCTGGGCCTCAGTTTCCTCCTCTGTTCTCCCTTCTTCCCGAATCATGAGCCCCCTGTGGGACAGGGACTGTCTGACATGATGATCTTGTTTCCACCCCAGCACATAGTACAGTGCTTGGCTTGTAGTAAGCACTTAACAAATGTCACATTATTACTACTAATTTTCTGTTTTATTAAAGGGGTTTCTCCCTCCACTTTTGACTTCTTTCAGATTGATTTACAAGGCAAAAATAATGCTTCCAACAGTTTGGATTCTTGTCAGTTTTTCATTCCTGTCTCCCGCCTTTACATTGCAGTAGCTGATCCCAGGCACAGTTGTACACTGTTAGGGATTTGTCATTTTGTACTCACAAATGGCCTAACTAGGGATCATCACCTGGAATTCAAGATCCCCTCTGTTTGGAAAATTGAGCGTCTTTTTGGTTGGGGGTGGGTGGAGAAATCCTCTTATGAGCCTCTCGGACTTTAAAAAGGACCAGGTATAGAGTGAACATTGTCCTTTTTGAAATCTTTGAGGGCTTGGTACTGCTCTTGATGTAATGGCAACCATTACCAGCTCTACTTGCAATACAGTTTTTGAGTTAATCTTTTAAAATGGAACTACACCTAAGATTTATTTTTCTTCCCATTGATACCTGAATTGCAATGATTCTGATCCTCAGTATGTTCATCATTCAGTTGAGGGGAAAGGTATTCCATATAAGGTGGCGTAATTGTTCTAAGAAAATAATTTCAGAAAGGGTTATGTGCATCGCTCAGGGAAACGCTAATTCCCCTGGGTTTCTCCACCATGGCAATTCCTACCTCTTTGCCCCTTCAGTCTCATTTGTTGGCTCTTTCTCGACCTCTCCTGCCTCATTGTGTGTGTCCCATAAATTTTTGTTATGGGTCCCTTTTCTCACACTCCAATCTCTCCCAGAGTTTGTTACCAAGGGGACTTTGAAATTGACCTCACCAGCCCCAAACTCTTGTTCTGCTGGCATCTTAAATGGATCATCTCATCATCTCTTTCAAACCTAATCGTCGTCCTCATTTCCCATATCTTCCCACAATACACATCCACCCACCTTGACTCATGACCCTGTAACCATTTTTGAATTTTCACTTTTAACCCTCACCTTTTACCTGCCTCTCGATTCTGATAGTTCTTTCTCTATTATATTTCTGTCCACCTCCCTGATTCAAGCTCCTGCCTGCCCCAAAGCAGATTACTGTTTGAGCTTCCTCGTCACCTCTCTGCCTCCAACTTCACCCTTCAGTCTGGACTACTAAACTCCACAGCCCAAATCATCTTTCTGAAACATTCTGCTTCTATCTCTTCCCTTCTCAGAGACCTCCATTGACTACCCATTTGCCTCCTCCGTATTGAAGAAGCATTACTGATCATTGGCCTGGGGTCTGCTTGTGAGCTCTCTCCTCACTTATTCACCTGCTGTTCCCAGCTGTTCTGTTCTTTCCCCAAGCAAACTTTCTCAGTGTCCCTTGGTCTCGGCTGTTCTGCCTCCAACCCCTTGCGCAGACCCCTCACCCCCTGCCACAACCTCACCTCCCCTTCACTTCCCACCTTCAAAGCCCTTATCAAATTGCATCCCCTCCAGGAGCTGGTCCCTTCCTTTTCCTTCTCTGGGTCATTTTCTCCCAGCTAACACCTCAATCCCTCTGCATTCCTATGCATTCACAGCCGCCCACGCTATTTACCTACCTATGGACATATATTACTCTGCTATTGAAACAATTCTTATTCACAAATCCATCTTAAAGCCACAGTATTTATGTATTCATCGACATATATTACTGTACTATGGAAGCAGTTCTCACTTACCCATCTTAAACTATTTGCTTTTCCTCCTGTCATTTTATGTCTTGTCTCGCCTGTTGTCTTGTAAACATCCTGAGGGCTGATGACTTTGACTTTAATTTGTGTTATCTTCCAGATGCTTACTACAGTATACTGCACCCAGTAGGAATTCAATAAATGCTATTGATTGACTTTTAATTACAAGGAAATGAGGCACTTTTAAAGAGGCAGCTTTTTTTTTCTTTTCAAACTGAAAATATTCAGAAAATGCCTGCCTGATAAGACTGCATGGCATCTCAGTTACTGTTAACAGTTGATGCAATTGCGTGCATTTTTTCCCCCAGCAATTTCTAAGGGGTATACACCCGGACATTGAGATACAATTGATAGAGGTGCGAAAGTAAGCCTACAGCCTTTTATTAGGACAAGGAAGCCAACCATTCTAGATTAATTGATTCTAGATTGAATGTCTAGATGAGTGAGATTAGGAAGCCTTCAAATTCAGACTTCAAACTGCATGCCAAAGAAGGCAGAATACCCCAAAGAATCATTTAAACAGGGAAATTATCCAAATGCCATCACAAACTGTTTTATGCTTGCAAAAGGAGTACCGGGGCCACTGTTGCGCCATCCTTCCAAGCACTGAGGTTGTGGTGATGAGCGTTTTTGGTGTTTTTTTTTTAAATGCTATTTGTCAAATGCTTATGTACTAGGTACCGTACAAAGTGCTGGAGTAGATACAAGCTAATCAGGTTGGACACAGTCCCTGTCCCACAGAGGGCTCACAATCTTAATCCCTGTTTTACAGATGAGGGAACTGAGGCCCAGAGAAATGAAGTGACTTGCCCAAGGTCACACAGCAGACAAGTGGCCGAGCCTGGGTTAGAAACCAGGTCCTTTGACTCCCAGGCCTGTGCTCTTTCCACTAGGTCATGCTGCTTCTCTAAGCCTGTGCCTGTGCAGAAAATGGGAACTGCTGTTGTAGCCTAAGGGCCACAGGGAAAATGTCAGACACGCAATGATTAGACTTTTGTGCACTGATACTGCAGTAACTCTTCTTTTGCTTTAGCTGCTTTCTGCAGAAGCAAAGAAAAAATGATTGAAGATGGCATTTCCTAAGAGTTTTGTGTTCATGCTATTTTTTTCTGATTGCAGGTTTTACTAAAAACACTGAATTCCTAGAAGCCATAAGCAGCGCTTTGAGGGCTCTTTTGCAGACGATGGCATCAAAGAATATTTCTCAGGTGAGATTTTAATTTCTTTTGGGTGACCTAGAAGCCGTCTCAGGAATTCAGAACCCCATTTCAGGCCTCTGTACTCAAGTATCTGGTTAGTTGGGTTGAGCTAGTTCATTATTTGAAGATTTAAACTGCTGGATCCTTCCAATCTGCAATCTGCTTCAGAATGATCAGTTGTCCTGCAGAACACAGCCTGTCTCTGCCTCGGGCTCTGGCTGGTATTTGCTCTCTTTCACTGGCTCTGGTGCTTATCCTTGTGATAGGTTCTGTATCTCTTGTGGTTCCTCTGTCAGGTAATGACTAAATAAATGTCTTTTGATCTTGCTTCCTATTCCATTCTAAGAGGGGGAAGAGGACATTTCTTTCTTCATTTTCCCTCCTTTCTCCTCTCTTTCTCCTTTAGAACAACAGCCCTAGGAGAAGAGGGATGGTCTCAGTGGCCATCTTGGTTGTGATGAGAAATCCAGGAGAAGAAGGGAGGGTAATTAAAAGGGAGCTGTACCATCCAGACTTTAAAGGGATTGCTGGAAGGAGAGAGAAAGCAGAGGAGCACGCATTCCACTATGTGCAGAGCCTCTTGTGACTGGGATTTCTTCTGAACAGCTGGCCATTCAGATTGCTTCCTCTTCCTCATCGCCTATTGAACACACAGCAATCAACCCATCAGTTGTATTTATTGAGTGCTTACTGTGTGCAGGGCACTGTACTAAGCACTTGGATCCAGCACGTACCAGTCAGTCATATTTATTTAGCACGTACTATGTGCAGGGCACTTTAAGCTTGTTGTTGAGTGGAAATATGTCTGTTTATTGTTGTATCGTACTCACCCAAATGCATAATATAGTGCTCTGCACCCGGTAAGCACTCAATAAGTACGACTGACCAACTACTAAGCGCCTGAGAGAGCACAGTATAACAGAGTTGGTAGATAGGTTCCCTGCCCCCAATAAATTTATAGTCTAGAGCAGGGGACAGACATTAAAATAAATGCAGCTAACTGTACGAGGCGCTAGGGAGGGTATGGTATTTATTGAATGCTCACTTAGTGCCGTGTATAGTACTGAAGGCTTAGGAAAGTACACGCGAAGCAGGAATCACTGCTTCTACCCGGAGAGCTTGCAAAAGACATCAAGAGCCACATTCTCCACCCTCAAGGCACTTGCAGTCACATTGGATCAAGTTGTCCAAATTGTCGGTTGAGGGTGAGAAAGATATGAACTCCACTTGGCCTAAATGCATCCAGTCAAAGTAGCGCTCAAAAAATACCACTGTCCCATCTGACAACACTATCCTCCTCCCCCGTCACTAAGCCCACAACCTTGGCATTATCCCTGACTCTCCACTCTCTCCCAGTTGGCCACCCTGTCTGCCGCCAAATCCCATTGGTTTTTTCTCCACTGTATTTCCAGAACTCACCCCTTCTTCTCTATCCAAAAAACCTCCGTGGAAGTCGAGACCTTGGTCTAAGCCTGGTTTGCCTGTGGCATTGAGCCTCCTCGTTGAGCTCCCTGTCTCTCCCCCACCATCCAATCTCTGCCATCTCTAGTCCATACTTCACTCTGCCACCCAGATCATTTTTCTAAACCGTCATCCTGCACGTGTCTCCCGGCTCCTTAAAAACCTCCTATTCCTCTCTACATAAAGCAGAAACTCCCAATTGTTGTCTTTAAATCACTGTCAACTATCACATCTCTCCCTTCAGCTATTCCAGTTTTTTCTCCCACGACACCAAACTCACACTCTTCCTTCCTACTAACTGTGCTTCGGTCTCATCTGTCCTGTCACTGTCATGTGACTCACACCTTCCCCTGTGCCTGGGTGCTCCCCTTTTTGCCAACCTTCATATGCAGTGGAGTGTAGCTCCCTCCACCTTCAAAGCCCTTCCACGCTAACATATCTGCCAGGAGGCCTTTTTTCTTCATGTCCCCTCACCTTCCACCTCAGCCCTTTGGCCCTGCTTGGTTACTTAAAGTCCTTATAAATCTCTCTCCTTTCTGCTAGCCTGTAAACTCCTTGAGGTCAGGGATTGTGTTTTCTCTTCGGCATCCTCCCAGGCACTTAGTACAAGGGCTCTGCACCCAGTAGGCATTCAGTAAGTACTTTTTTTGATAATGATCAATTCGTTATCCAAATGACAGTGTCTGAGCACTTATGACCCTTGATGCTGGAGACCACCGCATAATCGCCTCTGGAGGATTACGTGCTTCTTCAATCCGTCGTTCATAATTAAAGTATTCAAATGTCTTTTCTGCCAAGGATGCCGGTCTTTCCCTTAGAAGCATGCAGCCTAACAAATACCTTCCGATTAAGTCTTGTATTTCTCATAAGCTTTTGGAATGGCTTTAGACACAGACTCATATACTCTCTCCTTTTTCTTTCAACAGTGCATGACTCCTGAACAGCTGATGACCCTCTGTGAAGCTGGTATTCATAGTGACAATATCGGTGTTAGAGTAAATGTTGTCAGTATCCTAGGAATCACTGGCAGTGTCCTGTCGAAAGAAGATGGAACAGCTGAAACCCTCCAGGTGATAAAGTTTTTCCTTAAGTGATTTAGAAAACTTAAAATTCTAATGAATGACCAGATGTGTGAGTTTTGTTTGTTTTTTCTCTGGGCAGTAGGGGAACAAGAAAAATGCGATTACCTAATACATAGCTATTCATTATTAGATTATGAGAGTATAAAATCAGTATTTTAGAACAGTAGGAAAGAGAATGCTGTGTTTAGAATCTTTTCTTGTTTGAAAATGCAATAGTGATAATTGCATTCCACTTTCCTCCAAATACTTTTCATTTGCAGATGGCAGCAAATGATCAATTCATTTTTTATGACTGAGAAATAGAAATGTTAGTATGCACTTCTTTTAAAAGATGTCATAAGTAAAATAACTTCCCTTGGTTTTAATTCGCTGTTTTCCTGAGCACTGGCTTTCTTTAGATCTTAAAAAAAGATGAGGTATTTTTTCATTTTAGAATTGTATGTGAAATTCCATGCCTCTGAATTACAACCTCCCCCTGTGATAGTAGTATTTATTGTGTCCTCACTATGTTCAGAGCACTGTACTAAGGGCTTGGGAGAGTAAACTGCAACGGTGTTGGAAGACATGTTCCCTGCTCACCAGCAGCTTACAGTCTAGAGAGGGGAGACAGACATTAAATTTGATTATGTATATGTACAAAAGTGTTTTGAGGCTGGGGTAAATACCAACAGTTTAAAGGTTAAAGATCCAAGTTTACAAGCCACCCAGAAGAGAAAGGGAGTAGGGGACAGGAGGGCTTAGGAAGGCTTCTTAGAGGAGATGTGATATTAAGAAGGCTTTGAAATGGGGGAAACTGTGGTTTGTCATATATGAAAGGGAGGGAGGTCCAGGACACAGGGAGGAAATGGGCAAATGGGTCACCAGCTAGACAGACAAGATGGAGGTCAGCTGAATAGATTGGCGTTGGACTAGTTAAACGTGTGGGCCGGGTTGTAGTAGGAAATCGGTGAGGTAAGGTAGGAAGGGACGAAATGATTGAGTACCTTAAAACCAGGGGTAAGGAGTTTCTGATTGATGCAGAGGTGGATGGGCAACCGTGGAGCTTTTTGAGGAGTGGGAGTCAGGATCTGACCTTATTTTAGAAAAATCATCTGGGCAACAGAGTGAAATAAGGACCTGAGTGGGTAGAGGCAGGAGGCTGAAGCATTAGTCAAGGTGGGATGTAATTAAGTGCTTGAATCAGTGAGGTAGCAGTTTGGATAGAGAGAAATGGCCATATTTTAGTGGTGTGTGTGTGTGAGAGAGAGAGAGAGAGAAGGTGGAACCAACAGGATTTGGTGAAAGATTGAATTTGTGGTTTGAATGAGAGAGAAATGTCAAGGATAAATGCCAAGGTTATGGACTTGTGAGATAGGGAGGGTAGGGATGGGAAAGATGGGGAGGACAGGGTTTAGGTGGATAGGCAAGTTGTGTTTTGAAAATGTTGAATTAATATTTGTTGGTGTTTCAGACTATTGGAAAATTTCTTCTCGAAGTTGCCATCAAAGATTCTTCTCTCGTGGTGACTGGAGAAGCTCTCGATGCCCTCTTTGATGTTTTTGCGGATGGGAAAGAGGCCGAAAAAGCAGCGTTCCAAATTAAATTGCTTTCTGCTCTGAAAGCCTTCCAACCGGTTTTCAAAATGAAGGTAAGAACTAGCTTATCTCATAGAAATACGGCTTAGAGATTGAACATACAATGTGAATAACGCTTAGCCACTCCATATGGTTTGAGGCGCATGTGTGTTAATACCTTCTAAGTCGCGGGGAAGCGGGTAATTCAGATGAATATTAATCCTTTTAGCTAGAAACATGGAAGATCATGTGACTGTGGGCAAGTCACTTAACTTCTCTGTGCCTCAGTTCCCTCTTCTGTAAAATGGGGATGAAGGTTGTGAGCCTCACGTGGGACAACCTGATTACCCTGTATCTCCCCCAGCGCTTAGAACAGTGCTCTGCACATAGTAAGCGCTTAACAAATACCAACATTAAGATCATGGATGGTGGGAAGCCCAAGATCCTCTAATATCCTACTTCTTTTGGAAATGGAGCAAAAGTTCAATGAACTTGTCTTCAGGGTGGGCTCCTAGATTTGAGTGGGAAAGTGGTGCTGACAGTCAATGGTTTTGAGCACTTACTGAGCGAAGAGCACTGTACTGAGAGCTTGGGAAAGTAAAATACAACAATAAACAGGTACATTCCCTGCCCATAGCAAGCCTACCATCTAGAGGGAGCTGTGCCTTGAAAGTGCATCATCAGAAGAACATCCTGGGCCTTTTTTTAAAATTTCATACTTTACTATTTCTCTTCCTCTCGAGGACAGTTTTTGTCTATATTCAGTTCAGGTTTTGTGGTGTTCTGTCACTTTCTGCAGCTCGTACTGCTCCCTGCTCTGTGGTGGCAAAAGAAATGGGGCACACTTGGGGAAGGAAGCAGGGTTTTTTTTGGCAGGGATAAGCTCCTCTTAGCCCCTCTCCCAAGTGTATGACACCTTCCATGACACTTGTGGGCTATTTTTGTGCCATTTCATAGTAGGGTTGGCTTTCCCTAGGGCTGTTCTAAAAATGGTGGCGTAAGTGCTGTGGAGGGTTCGTGTGTGTGTGTGTGCGCACACGGGCTTGTGAAGGTTCAGAGACAGAAGGATCTAGGAACTAATTCTCTGAGAGGAGGCCTCATGTCTCCCTCCCTTCAAGCCATCTCAGTCAGTAGCACCATGGTTTGTTAATAATTATGGCATTTGTTAAGCACTTACTATGTGCCAGACACTGTGTTAAGCACCCCCTCAGGGGGCAGAGCACAGTCCTGATGTTGGTGGAAGTAGGAGACCCTCTCCGAGCTCCTTCTGAGGTGAGGAACTACATGAAGCAGGCCCCCTTTTGTACCTGTTGGTAAAAAAAAAACAAAAAAACACACCCACCAACCCCTGAAGCCTGGAGGGTAAAATATGAGTAAAATATGCCCAAGTGGCAACAAGATGAAATTCAACTGGATTTGAACTACTTAACTGGAGAAGATGAAACAGATTAAGCTACCAAGAGAAGATCAGTCCATTTCTGGTATTTATTGTTTACTGTGTGCAGAGCACTGTAATAAGCATTTGGGAGAGTACAGTAGAACAAAGGAAAGTGCAGACCATCTTTTTTCCTGGATGATGCATTCATTCACCCATCAAGAGGTCTAGGTGACCTCACAGTTCACAGTTACAGGTCAGTCATGGTTCTAAGCCAGTACCGATTTGTTCTGGGAAGGGAGTAGGTCTGCCAACTCTGTTGTACTCTCCCAAGCACTTAGAACAGTGCTCAGCACATATTGCTCAATAAATGCCATTGCTTAATTCTGACCAGGAGGTAGGACTTTGGTCTTGGCAAGAAATGGTTGAACTGATTATTAAAGGAAGACACTGAGACAGAAAATGTTATATTTTATCCCACCTTCCATGAAATATTCTTAATTCTGATCTTAAATCTCGATATGGGCTGTCAGTTTGCTTTCTCGGGAAACGAAAATTTTGTCAGGTTTTCCCCTTTTTAACAGTTTGCCCTGGGTTTTTCAGGGGAAAGAGAATGGCCACATGTAAGACTGACATTTATATTTTAGTGTTAGGTGTTAGCTATTTCTCATTAACAGACACACACACACACGACAAACTTAATATGGAATTCTTAGAAAATCTAGAAATTTTTAATGTTATTACTCTGCCTCTTTTCCCCCAACACACCCAGTACTTTGATTACATTATAGGTCTTGACTCAATTCCACATGCCTTTAAAACATAGACCACTTAAAAATACTTTTTAGCATTGAGACTGTCTGTCTGTGCTCACTTAAGGGGAAGCACCCCAACCCCAACCAACTCGTCTGTGAACTTTTTTGGGTAATATTCTTTCAGTTAGCTTGGCAGGAAATAACTTTCTCCACTACAGAATGTTAGCTAAGTCTGGGTAGTGTGACGACCATTTTCATAAAGTGAAAGGATACTCTCCCAGGTGCCTAGTTCAGTGCTCTGCCCACTATAAATGCTCCACAAATACCGCTGATTGAATGATACCTTCTTTTTCATGAAATAATACTGAAGACCCCCAAGAGAGTTTATTCTCTTCAAGAACGAAAGCAGTGTATTACCGGGTTATAGTTGAACCCAGTAGTTCATATTAAGAAGCATTATACAAAAGGAAATGAGAGTCCTGCTAAGAGCATTTCCTTGAGTGTTTTGGACATAATTTCTAGTGCAGATATTGAAAAGCAGCATGGCGCATTGGATAGATCATGGGCCTGGTTGTCAGAAGGTCAAGGGTTCTAATCCCAGCTCTGCCACTTGTCTGCTCTGTGACCTTGGGCAAGTCACTTCACTTCTCTGTCCCTCAGTTACCTCATCTGTAAAATGTGGATTAAGACTGTAAGTCCCACGTGGGACAACCTGATTAACTTGTATCTACCCCAGAGCTTGGAACAGTGCTTTGCACATAATGAGCACTTAACAAATGTAATTATTATTATTATAATGAATCTTTCTGATTGGGCTGTCCAGACCAGTGGTGGGCAGGACACGGCCTGTGAGCCAGATTGATCGATTGGGACCTGGCCAGTTGATTGATTGGCACATATAATATATGCACAGTGGGAGGATGGAACTCCTGGCTCAGAGCCAGATTGGCACCATGGAGGAGGGCCGAATTCCAGCTGCTTCTACTTCTTAAACATTCCCCTTTCCTTCCCACCCACCATCTCTCTCAGAGACAGCTGGGAGAAGTGTCCAGGTCCCAGAAGCTTTTAAAGCCCCTGCTTCTCAAATTCCAAATTATCCTCCAGCCCTGCCCCGAGGGGTAGCATATATTGGAGGTTAAAAGCTGAAACTGGATGCAGGATAATGTCCAGATGGCCCCAGCAGTCTGGATTTCCGTTTTTCCTGGATTCGAAGCCACGTTCATATTATCTCACGATCCATTTCAGGGATGGTACACAATCACTTTCGTAGGTCTTATTTCAAAATGCTAATTTTAAGTTTTTCCGGAATGGTACCCTGCCCCGCAAAAGTAGAAAAATAAGAACTGCCTAATACATTCTAGCAATTCAAAGAATGCATTGTTAAATGCATTACGACAGTAACACATTTATAACTTGAACAATTAATAGTGGATTGAATTATGATTTTTTTTTTTACTGCAGATGCGAAAAGAAGGAAGAGGAAAATACAGTACAGATCAATTATGTGTTCTCGATAATGTGAAAATGAATTTAAGAAGATTCATTGTGTACCAGGAGACTGTAGAAAAAAGACTGACTTCTTGAAAACACCCAAGACTGACTTGATTCTTAATATTTGTCTTGATAGTTTCCACACTATCTATTATATTAGAAAACCAAGTGTTCCGCTTAGACTTTAACATTGCCTCATTCTGGAAATGAGACTTGTTTGAACTGGATGCTGCTTATTAAAAAGTCAGTGTTAATTTAGCATTTATTAAATATTAGAAATGTACAGGGACTTCACTACCACTCTGAAAGCTGCCTCTGCCTTGCTAAAAAATTTTAATTATAATTCCATCGGAAAATACAACAATCTCAGGTGGTTCATAAATCACAAAATGATCTTGTTTTTTAGATGAATTTTATAAAAAGGAACCTAAGTAGAGTGTAGAAATGCAAAGGAATTAATATTATTTCCTGTTGACTTGAAAATAAAAAGAAAGTTTCTAAACCAAAGCCTTAGGCCCATAAAATGGGATATTCTTATTATGTTCTTTTTAACAGAAGAATTTGGGGTCATAAATTGGTTGCAGTGACAAAAATCATGAAGTTCTGCTAAGGAGGAACCTGCAGAGATGATTAACTGTGATATTCTAAATTCAGCTGTTTCCCTTAATGTGATTTGGTCACAAATAAAGAATGGAATGTTATGGAGAATATACCCCTTCTTTTTTGAAATGATGTTCAGGGTTTTCTAATGGTTTTGATAATGCTGGTCTCTGGAGAAAGCAGTTAAAGTTTATAAAATACATTCAAAATACGTATTCATTGTCATTTGCTAGTTTTATAGCTATACAATGTGACCTAATTCTTTTATCTTTGTTTTCTTTTTAAATAGAACTTCTCACTATGCAGTTCTTTCATGTGTAGTTTGGGGTAAAATGTGTAATGGTTAACCAGCCTGGTTATCAATCATTCTCAATAAAGATTTATGAGAGAATTTATTTCCCCTAAATATCATTTTTCCCCCATATACATCTGCCTGAATATTATATGCTGAGTACTTCAGACTTACTGCATGACTGAAATAAATTTCCGTTGTAATATTTTTGATGGAGCCTTCCCCCAGAAAAGTTTTCATTCCCTTTTTCACACATTCTTTGGTTACATTTGGCTTCTTTTCCGCATAAAAATGCTTTCAGAGTGTGATGGTTTCTAAGGAATAAAATTTTCAAAAAAGTTGTTGTCATTGGTGCTTTTGCTGACATTTAACATAGATTACTCTCCCAAATAGTCTCCCATTCTCCCTGTTCTTTGCAGAGTTCTACATTTACTTTTCAGTGTGGTGAAGTTCGTAAAATAAAGATTAGATGCCCTCTGCTTTTATCTATCATTCAGTCGATTGATGGTACTAATTGTGTTATGTAAGCGCTTACTGGGTACCAAGCATTTTGCCGAGTGCTGGGGTAGATACAGTAAAATCAGATCCCACATGGGACTCACAGTCTAAGCAGGGAGGAGTAAAGATATTGAATCCCTATTTTGCAGATGAAGGAACTGAGGCACAGAGAAGTTAAGTAACTTGCCCAAGATCACACAGCAGGTGAATTCTGGGGCTGGGATTAGAGTTCATGTCCTCTAACTCCCAAGCCCATGCTGTTTCTTGAAAAATTGGTATTTTTTGAGCAATTACTTTTTACAGAGCACTGTACTAAACAGAATTTTATGTCATACCGTAAGGTTCATCAGAAGCAGTCCATGGGGAATTTGGTATGCATTTTGGGGCCCAGACTGTGACCACTTCTCAGGGTGGTCTTTTCATAAAGTTTAATCAAATACTTTCATTGTCATAAAATAGGACATCTAAAATCACTGGGCTTTATTTCCACTTTTTTCCCACTAATGACAGGGCACGTTTATTTCATTTTAACCCAATTTAGTTTTGCAGTTGTCAGTTTTCCCAGGAAGTTTATCCAATTTTTGGTTTTGCCTTTTGTTTATACTCTGATTCCAAGGAAATGTCTACAGGTTGCCTAGATGGAGAAAGTATCATTGATCATTCATGTATGTGTGTGTTTGTGTTTAAGTGTGTATACCTAGGAGTATCATGGCCTAGTGGATAAAGCAAGGGCTTGAGAGTTAGAGGAACCAGGTTCTAATCACAGATCTGTCAGTTGTCTGCTGTGAGACCTTAAGCAAGTCACTTAGCTTCGCTGCACCTCAGTTTCCTCATCTTTAAAATGGGGATTTAATACCAGATCTCTCTGAGACTTTGAGCCCTATGTGGGACAGGGACTGTGTCCAGCCTGATTAACTTGTATCTACCCCAGTTCTTAAAATCGTGCTTGACAAGTAGTAAGTGCTTAGCAAATGCCATAGTAGTAATGAATATCTGTAATAAGCCTGCTCTTAGGAGACCCCTGTGCCTCAATTACTTCACCTATAAAATGGGGATGAAGACTGTGAGCCCTGTGTGGGACACGGATTGTGTCCAACCTGAGAAGCAGCATGGTTTAGTAGATAGAGCAGGGGCCTGGGAGTCAGAAGGACCTGGGCTCTAATCCCGCCTCTGCCACCTGTCTGCTGTGTGGCCCTGAGCAAGTCACTTACCTTCTCGGCCTCAGGCACCTCCTCTAGAATGGGGATTGAGAGTCTGAGCCCCATGGGGGACCGGGACTCTGTCCAACCTGATTAGCTTATACCTACCCCAGTGCTCAGAACAGTGCTTGGCACATAGTAAAGCACTTAAGCACCAAAATTATTATTAGCTTGTGTCTACCCCAGCACTTGGTATAGTGCTTGACACGTAATAAGTGCTTAACAAATGCCATTAAAAGAAAATTTTTTCTGCCATTGCCTCAGCTTCTCATTTATTGTAGTGTAGGGGAGTGACACCTAATCCCCTTAGGCTGAAAGAAGCGTTTTCCCAATTTTGATGAGGGTAAAATGACCCAGATTTCCTTGACATGGAGTTCTCTCTTCTTAGAGATACTTAATCTTCCTGCAGGTGAAATGAAGATTTTGCATGATGGAGAGGATACTGCAATTTGGGATGAAACCTACGATTCAGAATGAAATATTTGTGAATAATGTATTGAATTCTTAATCTTTCAAAGACGATATTGACTACCCACTAGAGCAATCCTGCTGCATAAGGGGGAGGAGCAGCATGGCCTAGTGGGAAGAGGCAGGACCTGGGTTCTAATTCCAGCTTTGCCACTTGCCGGCTGTCTGTTTCTCAATTTCTCCATTTGTAAAATGGGGATTCAATACCTGTTCTTCCTCCCACTTCAATCGGTGTTTATTGAGCACTTGCTTAGACCGTGAGCCCCAGTGACTGTTCAATCTGGTTCAACCCCCGTTTAGGCTCTGAGCCCGTCATTGGGTGGTGATTGTCTCTATCTGTTGCCGAATTGTACATTCCAAGTGCTTAGTTCAGTGCTCTGCACGTAGTAAGCGCTCAATAAATACTACTGAATAAGTGAGTGGTTATCTTGTATCTAACCTAGTACTTGGTATAGTACCTGGCTCAGAGAGAGCATTTAAAAAACAGATATTTTTGCTACTAAGCACGGGTGCTCATCTTTTTACATGATGTTGAAATCTCTCTCCATGAACACAGTCATCTTGCAGTCTCACTGTCTTAAATGGAAGCAGCTGAAGGACAAGGTAAGGGATATGGGAAAGAAAAGAAGTAGAATCTGAACCAGAAAAGAGGTTTCTTCTGCTAATGAGATTTCCGAATGACGGGGAAGGCTACTTTTTCATAGGAAATATGTGGGCTAAATTATCTACTTCTAACTTCCCGGCTCTGCCACTTGTCAGCTGTGTGACTGTGGGCAAGTCACTTAACTTCTCTGTGCCTCAGTTACTTCATCTGTAAAATGGGCATTAAGATTGTGAACCTCATGTGGGACAACCTGATGACCCTGTATCTACCCCAGCGCTTAGAACAGTGCTCTGCACATAGTAAGTGCTTAATAAATGCCAGCATTATTATTAACTTTAAATAGGGTTTAATGAAGGGAACTACCCTTAAGCCATTAAATTATCTCTTAAAATAGAAAAAGAATGATGGGCTAAATTCCCTAGCCCATAGTAAACAATGAGTTGTCTCATAGGAAGAATGGTTCTTCTGTAATTCAAAAGTCAAGTATCAGTGGCCCATAAATTCTTATGGGTTTAGAAGAATTTGTAAACTGGATTTTCAGGTAGGGAGAGCTTTCCCCCTTAGATCAAGGCCAAAAATAACTGTAAACTTAATGAAGATGGCCAGTGATTGTTGACACAGTGAGCATGACATGGGATTTTAAAGAAAACTGGAAAACACTGTAAATTAATCTTTGTATTTGGGGCTCAATTTATTCCAAAGCAACCATAAAAATATATCTCCACTTGGATTTTGGAGATCCAGTATTTCCTGTTAAGAATTTTACCTGTAGTGTTTCTTATCTTTGTCCTGCTAATAAGCACTAAAAACTATGAAGCCTTCCCCCAATAAGCCCTCATTTCCTCTACTCCCTCTCCCTTGTGTGCATCACCTATCCACTTGGAGCTATACCCTCTAAGTACTTGATATTCACCCCAGCCTTAGCCCTTATGTAGATAGCCATAATTTATTTTAATGTCTGTCTCCCCCTCTAGATTCATTCATTCATTCAATAGTATTTATTGAGCGCTTACTATGTGCAGAGCACTGTACTAAGCGCTTGGGATGAACAAGTCGGCAACAGATAGAGACAGTCCCTGCCGTTTGACGGGCTTACGGTCTAATCGGGGGAGACGGACAGACAAGAACAATGGCAATAAACAGCGTCAAGGGGAAGAACATCTTGTAAAAACAATGGCAACTAAATAGAATCAAGGTGATGTACAATTCATTAACAAAATAAATAGGGTAACGAAAATATATACAGTTGAGCGGACGAGTACGGTGCTGTGGGGATGGGAAGGGAGAGGTGGAGGAGCAGAGGGAAAAGGGGAAAATGAGGCTTTAGCTGCGGAGAGGTAAAGGGGGGATGGCAGAGGGAGTAGAGGGGGAAGAGGAGCTCAGTCTGGGAACGCCTCTTGGAGGAGGTGATTTTTAAGTAGGGTTTTGAAGAGGGAAAGAGAATCAGTTTGGCGGAGGTGAGGAGGGAGGGCGTTCCAGGACCGCGGGAGGACGTGACCCGGGGGTCGACGGCGGGATGGGCGAGACCGAGGGACGGTGAGGAGGTGGGCGGCAGAGGAGCGGAGCGTGCGGGGTGGGCGGTAGAAAGAGAGAAGGGAGGAGAGGTAGGAAGGGGCAAGGTGATGGAGAGCCTTGAAGCCTAGAGTGAGGAGTTTTTGTTTGGAGCGGAGGTCGATAGGCAACCACTGGAGTTGTTTAAGAAGGGAAGTGACATGCCCAGATCGTTTCTGCAGGAAGATGAGCCGGGCAGCGGAGTGAAGAATAGACCGGAGCAGGGCGAGAGAGGAGGAAGGGAGGTCAGAGAGAAGGCTGACACAGTAGTCTAGCCGGGATATAACAAGAGCCCGTAATAGTAAGGTAGCCGTCTGGGTGGAGAGGAAAGGGCGGATCTTGGCGATATTGTAGAGGTGAAACCGGCAGGTCTCGGTAACGGATAGGATGTGTGGGGTGAACGAGAGGGACGAGTCAAGGATGACACCGAGATTGCGGGCCTGCGGGACGGGAAGGATGGTCGTGCCATCCACGGTGATAGAGAAGTCTGGGAGAGGACCGGGTTTGGGAGGGAAGATGAGGAGCTCAGTCTTGCTCATGTTGAGTTTTAGGTGGCGGGCCGACATCCAGGTGGAGACGTCCCGGAGGCAGGAGGAGATGCGAGCTCGAAGGGAGGGGGAGAGGACAGGGGCGGAGATGTAGATCTGCGTGTCATCTGCGTAGAGATGGTAGTCAAAGCCGTGAGAGCGGATGAGTTCACCGAGGGAGTGAGTGTAAATGGAGAACAGAAGAGGGCCAAGAACTGACCCTCGAGGAACTCCAACAGTTAAAGGATGGGAGGGGGAGGAGGCTCTGGCGAAGGAGACCGAGAATGATCGGCCAGAGAGGTAAGAGGAGAACCAGGAGAGGACAGAGTCCGTGAAGCCAAGGTGAGATAAGGTATGGAGGAGGAGGGGATGGTCGACAGTGTCAAAGGCAGCAGAGAGGTCAAGGAGGATCAGAATGGAGTAGGAGCCATTGGATTGTAACCTATTAGGGAGCAGGGAGCATGTCTACCAATTCTGAGTTGTATATTCTCCCAAGCAGTGCCTTGCACACAGTAAGTATCCAGATTCCATCGATGGATTGGTTGAAACATCAATCCCATCCTATCCCGTTTCCCCCTTGTTTTGAATTATTTTTTAAGAGCGACAAAGGAGATCGGTTTTGATTCTAAAATACCCATATGTTCTTTGCAAGTGACTAATACCTTAATGATAGGCTGTCTTCCATCTCTCTCCACTTTGCATATCGTCTCTTGATACTACTCCCCTGATCATACTCTTCTGTCCTCCCAAATCCACCTCCTAACTGCATCCCACTTTTGTTTCACCTCCAAACCCTTGTTCATGCCAACCCTATCAGCCTGGAACTTCCTTCCCTAACCCCTAAATGCACAGGACTGTCTACTTTCTTCTCCTTTCATTCCTTCATTTAATCGTATTTATTGAGCTCTTACTATGTGCAGAGCACTGTACTAAGCACTTGGGAGAGTACAATATAACAATAAAGACACATTCCCTGCCACAGTGAGCTTACAGTCTAGAGGGGGAGGCAGGCATTAATAGAAATAAATTACAGCTTTGTACATAAGTGCTGTGGGGCTGGGAGGGGGGAATGAATAAAGGGAGCAAGTCAGGGTGACACAAGGGAATGGGAAAAGAGGAAAGGAGGGTTTAGTCAGGGAAGGCCTCTTGCAGATGTGTTTTCATTAATGTTTTGAAGGAGGGAGAGTAATTGTCTTGCACTTAGTAGACATTCAATAAATACCATGACTATTACTGTTACTAATTTAAAAGGTTGCCTTTTGTTTGAGAGAGTTTAAATAACGGAAGGCCTCCCTGCTTACAGTGACTTAATGTCCCTGTTTCCTCACTGAACTCTTGTGGCTTAGACTAATAGGAACTTTTCCTCCAGTTGTAAAAGTGGATCTCTTCCAATTAAGATATCCGGATCTACTTTTGTCAGCCTACACTTATACCAAACCGTCTCATACTAATGGAATAAATCCCAATTGACTGCACTTACAAGTTTAGGGAGCTAGTACTTTTAGAAAATTCTCTTCTATATCTGGGTGGGAAGTTACCTGAAGGACAAAAAAAAATGGGGAGAGACAAAGGCGGAAGCGTTTTGGTTGCTAAGAAAATCAGAACTTAGTCACATTTATGGTGTTTTTTAAATCACCAAATTTCCTACAAGAAATTTGGGATCCTTTTATTATCCCCACCCCACCCAAAATACTCAGGGCTGGTGTCTGGCAAAATGAAAGAGTGAATCGAGGCCAGATTTCAATAGTTTGACCTTTCAATAAAGGTTCTGAAACTAGATAAACTCCTCAATTCTTTGTTTCTTGGCCGGCGGTGACGTAATAATAGATGTAGTAATAGAAGAAGTAGTAGTAGACATAGTAGATGTAGTAGAATTTACTGAGGGCTCACTTGGTGCAGTGCACTGTGGACAGTCAGGCATCAATCATACTTATTGAGGGCTTACTGTGTGCAGGGCACTGTACTAAGTGCTTGGGAGAGTACAATATAACAATGGAACGATCACATTCCCTGCCCACCACAAGCTTACAATCTACTAGGTGCTGTTTTGTGTTAAAACCCCCTCCCCCGTTTAGACTGTGAGCCTGTCATTGGGCAGGGATGGTCTCTGTTGCCGAATTGTACATTCCAAGCGCTTAGTACAGTGCTCTGCACATAGTAAGTGCTCAATAAATACTATTGAATGAATGAATGAGTAAAAGGTATTGGTTAGCTACTTGTAATATGCCAAGCACAGTGCTAAGAACTAGAGCAGAGATGGTTCCTGTCCCACATGGGGCTCGCAATCTAAGAGAGAGGGAGAGAAGGTGTTTAATTCGCATTTTACAGATGAGGAAACTAAGGCACAGAGAAGTTAAACCATTTATCCAAGGTCACACGGCAGGCAAGTGGTGGAGCTGGGATTAGAACCTGGGTCCCCTAACTCCCAGTACTCCGCTGTCTCCATTAGGCCACGCTGTCAGATACATAGCGCTTAAATACAATGACTATTAACATTGTTGACTGGGGTGCTGAGACAGAGCAGAAGGGCAGTGGCGAAAGAAAGACATGGCCAGTGCACTTTGCAACTGAAGTTGAAAGCACTGAGGCTATTTTTCAGGCTAAAGAAAATACCAGCATCTCATAAGGCCTCTGCTCCCTTCAGCCAAAATTAAAGAGCTCAACAAGGAAGGCTCAATTCATTTTGTCAAACAGGGCTCCTCTTCATTCAAATAGGGTAAACCTAAAATCCAAGCGTGTCTAGCACCAGATCCTGTAGATTAACATCCGGAACGCTGGCTGGATCAGAAATTGAAGCATCTTCAGACTTTAACAGAGTCATGCCCTGCAGTTAACCCTCTTAAAATCAAAGTCTAGCCCTCATGGCAGTCCTAGCTAATCGAAATCGCTCTGAAAATGCACAGGCAGCATAAGCTTCTCTATGAAACATATAATCTAAATTAAAATGCACTTTAAATTGTGCTTACAATTGCAGTTGATAGCCAGGGAAGATAGAGCAGTCATGGGATGGGCCACTTTAGTGGAGCTGACCATGTTTCAACCTGAGTTAGGAATAAAAAGGGCAGAGAAAAACAGGCAGGGTGGTTGCTCCGATTCACATCCCAGCTTTAGAACACACACAAATACCGAGGGGCATTGTATCCCCATTTTTCAGATGAGAAAACTGAAGTGGATTGCTCAAGGTCCCACAGCTGGCAACTGATGGATCCTGGATTAACTGTGATATTTATTAAGCTCTTACTATGTGCCGGGCACTCTACTAAGAACTGGGATAGATGTATGGTAATTGGGTTGAACACAGTCCCTGTACCACATGGGGCTCACAGTCTTAATTCCCATTTCACAGATGAGATAATTGAGGCATAGAGAAATGAAGTCACTTTCACGCAGCAGACAAGTGGCAGAGCCAGGAATAGAACCCCAGTCCTTCTGACTCCCAGGCCCCACACTCTATCCACTAGGCCACACTGCTTCCCTAGTACCCGAGCTCTTTCCATTAGACACACTGCCTCACTTTTGATCAATCAATCAATCCAATGAAATTTATTCTTTCCATCGTATTTATTGAGCGCTTACTGTGTGCAGAGCATTGTACTAAGTGCTTCAGAGAGTGTAATCCAACAGAGTTGTTGGACCACATTCTTTGCTCACAACAAGTTTACAAATCTCGAGGGAGCTTCCACTCAAATCAGTCAGTCAATCAATGGTAGTTATTGAGTGTTTACTGTGTGCAGACCATTGTTCTAAGCTCTTGGAAAAATATTACTCAAACAGAGTTTAGTAGACACCTTCCCTGCCCACAAGGAGTTTACAGTCCACTCATTCAGTTGTAATTATTGAACACTTACTGTGTGCAGAGCACTCTACTAAGTGCTCTACTAAACAGTCACACTCCCTGCCCATAATGAGTTTACAGGCTGGGGTGGGGAGAGACAGACCAATACAACAAATAAATAAAATTACAGATATGTACATAAGTGCTGTGGGGCTGGGAGGGGGGAAAAGCAAAAGGAGCAAGTCAGGCGTTGCAGAAGGGAGTGGGAGATGAGGAAAAGTGGGGCTTAGTCTGGGAAGTCTTCTTGGAGGAGATGTGCCTTCAATAAGGCTTTGAAGTGGGCGAGCGTAATTGTCAGATTTGAGGAGAAAGGGCAATCCAGGCCAGAGGCAGGATGTGGGCTAGGGGTCATAGGCAAAACAAGCAAGACCTAGGCACAGTGAGAAGTTTAGCACTAGAGGAGTAAGTGTGTGAGCTGGGTAGTAAAAGGAGAAGAGTGAGGTGGGGTAGGAGGGGCAAGATTTTGGAGGACTTTAAAACCAGTGGTGAGGAGTTTTTGTTTGATGCAAAGGTGGAGGGGCAACTACTGGAGTTTTTTGAGGAGCGGGGTGACATGTCCTGAATGTCTAGAGGATGATGATGATATTCTGCACCATCTAAAACTTTGACAAGGCTTTCAAAGATGACCCAAATGAAGAATGCTGTAGAAATTCCAAGCTCATTTTTCAAAGTTTAAAGATTCCAGTTGTGTTTCTCTCACAGAGATAAGAAAAACTCAACCTTGAGCTGAAGGCAGATGGGAAGACCTTGCAGTTACCTAGAAATTTAGGAGTACTAAAGAATTATAATCTGTGACATTTAAAATATTTCTTCTTGTTTTGAGGAAAGCAAGGTGAACCTTTCCCTTTCCATTCTCAGAGCAGCTCCTGATATTTGCCTGAGTCAAATAGGAAATAAAAGTAAAGATGATGATAACAATAATAATAATAATTGTGGCATTTGTTAATCACTTACTATGTGCCAAGCACTGGGGTAGATGCAAGATAATCAGACTGGACACAATCCCTATTCCATACTGGGTTCACAATCTAAGGGGGAGGGAAAACAGGTATTTAGTAATCCCCATTTTACAGATGAGGGAACTGAGACACAGAGAAGCTAAGTGATTTGCCCAAGGGCAAATGGCAGGCAAAAATCCAACTAAATCCACTTCCACTTTATCTAGGCTGGAGCCATTCGGCAGTGGTTGCCTTAGTCAATCGCATTTAACTGAGCACTTACTGTGTGCAGAGTGCTGCGCTAAGTGCTTGGGAGAGTATGCTATAACAAAAAATGAATGCATTCCCTCCCCACAATGAGCTTATGGTCAGAAGGGCTTCTCAGCTATCCTTGTTCTTACATGAGAATCATGCTTTCAGGACAGTTTAATGAAATAGACTGTTCAGTGTAAATGTGATAGGCCCTAGACAAGCCATTTCTCCATCTTGGGCCTTGGTTTCCTCCCTTCCAAATGGGACCAATCCTAAAGTCCTCCTCTTAGGGGTTGTGGGAAGACCGTCATAAACTTTGTAAAACCATCAGCCATAAATACGGGAAATAGTGATGATAGCTGAGTTGGTGGGTGTCAAGTGTTTGCCATGTGCTTCCGCAAGAAAAGAGATGAGGCGTGTGGGTCCTCTCTCTCCTAGCAACTGAATGGGCCCGCCATAACATTCAGTCATATTTATCGACCTCTTACTGTGTGCAGAGCACTGTACTAAACGCTTGGAAAGTACAATTCGGCAACCGACAGAAACAATCCCTACCCAACAACGGGCTCACAGTGTAGAGCAGCAAACAGAAACATTCCTGCCCATAGTGAGCTCACAGTCTAGAGGGGGAGACAGACAATAATATAAATAAATGTTACAGATATACACAGATATATACATATGAGCTGTGGGGATGGGAGGGAGGATGAATGAAGAAACAAGTAAGAGTGGTGCAGAAGGGAGTGGGAGAAGAGGAGAGGAGGGCTTAGTCAGGGAAGGCTTCTTGGAGGAGATGTCTTCAATGAGGTTTTGAAGTGGGGGAGAGTAATTATCTGTCTGATATGAGGAGGGAAAGCTTTCCAAGACAGAGGTAGGATGTGGGTGAGAAGTCTGAGATGAGGTAGACGAGATTGAGGTACTGTGAGAAGGTTAGCATTAGGGGAACCACGTGTGCAGGCTAAGTTGTAGTAGGAGAGTAGTGAGGCGAGGCTCAGATCCACCTACAACCAGAAAGCCACCAGGCAGATATCTCCAAAATAAAGTGATTTGCCCCATTCCCATTGTTTCAGATTTCATGAGGTTTACTATTGTTTTACTTCTGTTTGCTTTTGTTTGCTTTTGTTTCTTTGTTTTGCCCTTAGGATAAAAGGTAAGATATAAGCAGAGATAATTGTCTCAGTGACATTATCCCCTGCCTGAAGTTGGGCGAGTTCCCAAGAGCCTCACCAGGGGTTCAAGCACGTTGAATTTTTGATCCAAGAGAAGCACCATAGCCTAGAAGGTAGAGCACGGCCCGGGAGTCAAAAGGACCTGGGTTCTAATCCCAGCTCCATCACTCGTCTACTGGGTGACCTTGGGCAAGTCACTTCATTTCTCTGTGCCTCGGTTCCCTCATCTGTAAAATGGGGATTAAGACTGTGAGGTCCCTTTGGGACAGGGACTGTGTCCATCCTGATTATCTTGTATCTATCCCAGCTCTTAGTACTGTGCCAGGCACATAGAGAAGCAGTGTGGCTCAGTGGAAAGAGCCCAGACTTGGGAGTCAGAGGTCATGGGTTCGAATCCCGGATCTGCCACTTATCAGCTGTGTGACTGTGGGCAAGTCACCTAACTTCTCTGTGCCTCAGTTCCTTCATCTTTAAAATGGGGATTAAGACTGTGAGCCTCACATGAGACTACCTGATTACCCTGTATCTACCCCAGCGCTTAGAACAGTGCTCTGTACATAGTAAGCCCTTAACAAATACCAACATTATTATTATTATTATAATTATTACATAGTAAGCACTTAACAAATACTACTAACAAAAGAAGAAGCCAAGAACAGTACCACCCAGCCCTATTCTGATGAAGCAGGATGGGGTGAATGGGAATGTGCCCCAGGCAGTCGGGAAGGGGGTCCAGTAACCCAACTAAGTTTTGGGGATTGACTTTTCAGCATACCAAGATGAGCCTGCTTTATCTCTAACTCACCGAGATTTTTTAGGACACTCACTGCCCAGCTGGGGAGGGGTTAGTAAGTAGCCAGGGGAACTTTAGCTGGACAGGGTGAACAAAAGCCAAAAAATAAAAGTGTTAGGGCAGAATGTTCCAGAAGGGAGAGGAGAAGAGGGTTCAGGGGCCCAGGGACTCATCTCCACCCCCACCCTTTCTCCCACTGGTGAAATCTGCTTCATTGCTGCCTCCATGAATTCACTGGTGTATTTACTACATCAAACTCCCTCCTTCTGTCACTGATGATAACACAATCTGTACTTCAAAGTAACCAGACCAGAAGCTCCTTGCCTAGACTGTAAGCTCCTTAAGAGCAGGGATTGTGTCTACTTACTTAATCTTATTTTACTCCCCTGAAGGCTTAGCACAGTACTCAGAACAGTACAAGGGCTCAAGTAGTACTATTGATTGATTGGTCTACAGTGCCCTGGGCCAGCAGCAGCAGCAGAAAAAAAATCTTCAGTCAATCAATTGTATTTATTAAGCTCTTCCTGGGTTTAGAACACCATACTAAGAGTTTGGGAGAGTACAATATAACAATATAATAGACACATTCCCTGCCCATAACGAGCTTACAGTCCATAAAAACAAACAATCTCACCAAAGTTGGTTATTCACCTAAATCTAGCAATTCATATTTTAAAGGATAATGCTAGTAGTATTTATTAAATTCTTACTACTTGCCTTGCACTGAGGTAGATAATCCATAATCCCATCAGACACAGTCCCTGTCCCATATGGGATTTACACTTTAAGGGGGAAGAACTGTATTTAATCCCCCTTGTACCCTTGAGGAAACTGAGGTACAGAAAAGCAAAGTGGCTTGCCTAAAATCACAAAGCAGGCCAGTGGCCCAGCTAAGATTAGAATCCAGTTCTCCTGACTCCCGGACCCGTGCATTTTCTACTAGGCCACTCTGGGTCAAGATATGAGTAGCTGGATTAATCTGTTGTCCTTTATCTCTTTGTGACCGGATGTGGAGAGGGAGGGGTGACTGGAGGAGCCCCCACTGAGAAAAGCTCTGAGCTTTGTTTGAGGATTGTATGGGACAGCTGGATAGATAGATCCTCCCTATTCTGTTTCCCTTCTCTCCCTGGTCACGTTCCATACAGAGGCTAGAGCAGAAGCTGAAGGTAAGTATGTTGGCTGGCTGGGCTTGCATTTGGCTCTAAAGGGATTTAATTCATAGCGATTTGGAAAACTGAGTTGTAGGCTACATAATACTGATAAAAATAAAATCCAGACACAGAACTCCCACTAGAGTCAAATATTCTGAAATGCTTTGTCATGATGTAAAATGGATCTGAAAGATTTCAGAGCATAATATTAAGAGTGGATTTATATATTGGTAGCATTTCTTGTGGGAGAAATAGTGATATTATTTCTTGGCTTCTGTTTTCCTTAGAATGTGTTTGGCTTTCTCATCAAAATCATCAATTTTTGGGGCACCTATATGGTGCAAGACACCGTACAAGGCACTTGAGAAGAAATTCATTCAATTCATTCAATAGTATTTATTGAGCGCTTACTATGTGCAGAGCACTGTACTAAGCACTTGGAATGAACAAGTCGGCAACAGATAGAGACAGTCCCTGCCGTTTGACAGGCTTACAGTCTAATCGGGGGAGAAGGACAGACAAGAACAATGGCAATAAATAGAGTCGAGGGGAAGAACATCTCGTAAAAACAATGGCAACTAAATAGAATCAAGGCGATGTACATTTCATTAACAAAATAAATAGGGTAATATAAGGAATAGATTAAACATGGGAAGCAGCATGGTCTACTGGAAAGAATACAGGTCTGGGAGTTAGAGAAGCTGGGTTCAAATTCCAGCTCTGCCACTTACCTGGTGGGTGAACTTGGGCAAGTCACTTCATTTCTCTTTACCTCAGTTTCCTCATCAGTAAAATTAGATTGGGCCTTATGTGGGACATAAGACTGATTATATCTACTCCAGCGCTTAGTAGAATGCTTAGTTCAGCACATAGTAAACAATAAATATCATTAAGAAAACCAATGGGACCACTTTTCCCCCTTGATCCACTGAAACATTTCAACAGTTAGTATAATGATCTGCCATACTTGTGGATAGAGAATAGGTCTATTGTTATATTGTACTCTCCCAAAAGCTTAGTACAGTGCTTTGCACATATTAAGTGCTCAGTAATATGATTGAATAAATGAATGAATGAATACCATTGGCAGATTGATTTTCATATTAACCTCCAAACTTTACCCCATATTCTAAAAGTTTCTAAAACTCCACCATGGGAGGAGAAAGGCTGTGGCTTTTACACTTTCCCTCATTGGAAAATAATCTGTTCAACTGTGGTGGGGAGAGAGAGAGAGAGAGAGAGAGAGAGAGAGAGAGAGAGAGACCAGGAGGGCAGAACAGAACCCTCTTTCAGTGGTGAGCCCACTTGACTTAGGGTATGGGGGGAATCTTCCCATTTCCACTAAGCATGTTGGTGGGAGACTCCGGGGATTTGAGGGAGGCCCAGAATCAGAGTACATCATCGGTCCCAAAATGGAAAGATACAGCCGGGTTGTCCCATACAGAGAGCTCTGGCCCCTAAATAGCCACTTGTTAGCTGTGTGACTGTGGGCAAGTCACTTAACTTCTCTGGGCCTCAGTTACCTCATCTGTAAAATGGGGATTAACTGTGAGCCTCACGTGGGACAACCTGATTACCCTGTATCTACCCCAGCACTTAGAACAGTGCTCTGCACATAGTAAGGGCTTAACAAATACCAACATTATTATTATTATAGACCTGTTTAGATAACCATTGTACCTTTCAAGGCCTTACAGTCTGTTAGAGTAATATGATGGACAAATGAAGGATGCAGACAAATAGAAGGAGTGAAACACTGAGAAGCAGTGTGGCCTAGTAGATAGAGCCCAGGCCTGGGAGTCAGAAGGACCTGGGTTCTAATTCAGACTCAGCCACTTGTCTGCTCTGAGATGCTAGGAAAGTCGTTTCATTCATTCATTCAGTCAGTCATATTTATTGAGCACTTACTATGTGCAGAGCACTGTACTAAGTGCTTGGAAAGTGCAATTCAGCAACAAATAGGAACAATCCCTGCCTGCAATGGGTTTACAGTCTAGAAGGGGGGAGACAGGCATCAAAACAAGTAAACAGGTATCAATAGCACCAATATAAGTAAATAGAATTATAGATATATACACATCATTAATAAAATAAATAGAATAAAAAAATGTACATATATGTACAAGTGCTGTGGAGCAAGGAGGGGGGTAGAATTATTATTATTATTGTACTTGTTAAGTGCTTACTAACTGCCAAGCACTATTCTAAGCACTGGGGTAGATACAAGTTAATCAGGTTGAATAAAGTACCTGTCCCACATTCATTCATTCTTTCATTCATATTTATTGTGCGCTTACTGCGTGCAGAGCATTGTACTGAGCTCTTGGAAAGTACAATTCGGCAACAAATAGAGATAATACCTGCCCAACAGTGGGCTCACAGTCTAGAAGATATTTGTTTCCATTTTACTGGGGTTCACACTCTTCATCCCCATTTCACAGATGAGGTAACTGAAGCCCAGAGAAGTTAACTGATTTGCCCAAGGTCACACAGCAGATATGTGGCAGAGCCGGGATAAGAACCCAGGTCCTTCTGATTCCAAGGCCCATGGTCTAACCATTGAGCTAAGCTTATGTAAGTGGGTATTTATATTTTCACATATCCATTACTTAGTAAACTAAAAAAAAGCACAGAATTGTTATTAAACTAATGGGAGGGAGGTTGTTTCCTTTAATGTTTTAATGAATCAGAACTGTGTTACATAAATAAGTTTCAAAATAGTGACATGCTAGAAAAATGTAACTGTATCACGAGCTTCATATGGCAGGATGGGATTTTTTTGTTTGTATACCGTAACTGTGGCAACTTCTATTTTTGGTATTTCCTTTGATTCATCATGTGACCTTGAGGCGCACACACACACACATACACACACATTCTCTGTGACTCAACTTTCTCTGGCTGTGAAATGGGTGTGTAAAACTACTTCATTGTTTGAGTCTGCAAACCTATTGTCTGGAGCTGGCTTCCTCCATTTATTTTGGCAACTTTTCAATGACAATAGTTAGACAGGCCAGGGACTCTGGGATAGGTTCATCCCATGTATTAGTCACCTTGGTCTTCTTCAGAAAAACACTAGGCTATTCTGCCTAACAAGGAAATGTCTTTGCAGCTCTTGAATTGCATTTTACCTGAGGAAAGATTGAGCCTACCTGATCTGATTTTAAGTCAAATCTCCTTAAAAGGGTGTTGGCTTTTTAAATGGTGAATTTAACTTGAAGACTTAAGAGTGAAAACCTGTAGAATCACTCCAGGTTGAACAAACTGAAGCGGGTAGTGAGAAGAGAGGGGACTGGGAGAAGTGACTCCACTTCGAGGGTCATTTCAAACCTTGCCTGCCTCGGCCAGTTGCCTGCTGGGTGACCTTGGGCAAGTCACTTAACTTCACTGTGCCTATGTTTCCTCAACTGCACAAAACTCAATACCTGTTCTCCCTCCTACTTAGACTGTGAGCCCCAGATGGGATAGGGACTGTGTCTGACCTGATTAACTTGTATCTACCCAAGTCAAGATATTTGCCAAAGATTAATATTGGGAAGACTTGCTATGAAGAGCCCGGACAAAGTCATGAAATGTGCTGATGTAACAATTGCCACAAAAATATTAATTGTCAATTATATGGTGTTTCCAGTGACAATGTATGGATCCGAAAGCTGGACAGTGAAAAAAATGGGATAGAAAGAACATGGATTCTTTTGATATGTGGTGTAGGAGAAGGCTTTTGTGAATACCATGGACCGCCCGAAAGACAAACAAATGGATTTGAGAGCAAATTAAGCCAAAGTGGTCTTTGGAAGGTCAAATGCCTCCACTTAGATTAGCATGTTTTGGACACATAATCAGGACTAATTCTCTGGAGAAGACACTAATGCTAGGAAAAGTCCAGGGAAAACATGGAAGAGGCAGACCAGCAGCTAGATGGGTAAAGGCCATAACAACGATAACGGAAGAACTGTTAAAAAGGTTGAGGATTATGGCAGAGGACAGGAAGTTCTGGAGAAAGCATATCCATGGAGTCGCTGTGAATTGGAAATGACTCAAAGGCACTTAATAGTAATAATAATAAACCCCAGCATTTAGAATGGTGTCTGATACATAGTAAGGGCTTAACAAATACCATAAAATACCCCCACAAGGTATGGTTTGAACTTTCAATTCACTCTCAGGCCAACACCTAAAGAGCTGGGAAAAGCTAAGTTACGGAAGTTTTAGATCGATTTCCCTTCACTCTCTGTCTCTTTCTTGTGCTATGTCCCCACGGGGCTGCTTGTGAGCACTGCAAATAAGAGTCCTCTTTGGTCTCAGCTGTGGATGAATAGCATGATCGAGCTGTGTGACTCTTTGAAGAAGGTAACTGGCATATTGTTAATAATAGTGGTATGGACACATAAGGAAACTGGGTCAAAAATTTCATTTTCCTGGACAGCTCTTTGTGGAATGTCACTGAGTACTCTACTTGAAAAGCAAAGCTGCTGGGTAAAGTTTCTAAAGAATGGTCTGTTCAAAGTAATAATAATAACAATAATAATAATATTTCTTAATAGCTTACTCTGTGCCAAACACTATGCTAAGTGCTAGGGTGGAATCAAAATCAACTGGTCACACAGTCCTTGTCCCACATGAGGCTTAGAGTCTAAGTAGATGGAAGAACAGATGATGAATCCCTATTTTTACAGATAAGGAAACTGAGGCACAGAGAAGGTAAGTGACAACCAAAATCACCGAGCAGGCAAGTGGCAGAGCTGGGATTAAAATCCAGGACCTCCAACTCCCAGCTCCATGCTCTTTCCAGTAGGTCATACTGCTCCTCAAGAATCTAATAATCAGATTCACAGGGTCCACGTCAGACTCGCTGGCTTTGTCTGTGTGGCCTGGGAATATTTTAAAGAGAATATTCCTGTCTAATATTCCACAAGAGTCCAAATCTCACAGGGTAATGCTGATAATAGGTGCCAACCTAACCTTGGTGGAGACTGCTCTGAATACACAGGATTAATATTTTCAGAGGTACGTACCACCAAACCTTGTCTTTGATCCCAATCGCTCAGTCAATCAATATAATTTACTGAGTTCTTACTCCATGGGCAACACTGTAATGAGAAGCAGCGTGGCTCAGTGGAAAGAACCCAGGCTTGGGAGTCAGAGGTCATGATTTCGAATCCTGGCTCTGCCACTTGCCAGCTGTTCATTCATTCAATAGTATTTATTGAGCGCTTACTATGTGCAGAGCACTGTACTAAGCGCTTGGGATGAACAAGTCGGCAACAGATAGAGACAGTCCCTGCCGTTTGACGGGCTTACAGTCTAATCGGGGGAGACGGACAGACAAGAACAATGGCAATAAACAGAGTCAAGGGGAAGAACATCTCGTAAAAACAATGGCAACTAAATAGAATCAAGGCGATGTACAATTCATTAACAAAATAAATAGGGTAACGAAAATATATACAGTTGAGCGGATGAGTACAGTGCTGTGGGGATGGGAAGGGAGAGGTGGAGGAGCAGAGGGAAAAGGGGAAAATGACGGTTTAGCTGCGGAGAGGTAAAGGGGGGATGGCAGAGGGAGTAGAGGGAGAAGAGGAGCTCAGTCTGGGAACGCCTCTTGGAGGAGGTGAGTTTTAAGTAGGGTGTGTCACAGCTGTGTGACTGTGGGCAAGTCACTTAACTTCTCTGTGCCTCAGTTCCCTCATCTGTAAAATGGGGATTAACTGTGAGCCTCACGTGGGACAACCTGATTACCCTGTATCTACCCCAGCGCTTAAAACAGTGCTCTGCACATAGTAAGCGCTTAACAAATACCAACATTATTATTTAAGCACTTGGGAGAGTACAACAGAGTTGGGAGACATGATCCCTGCCTTCAAGGATCTTGCACTCTAGCCGGGGAAGCAGATGTTAAAATAAATTATAGATAGGGGAAGAACAGAGTAGAAGGAGATGCACATAAGTGAGTTGGGGATGGGAATGGGGCTTCAAAAGTGCTGAATGAGTATGGACTTTAAGGTGATGCAGAAGGGAGGGAGAACATGGTGGGGAGATGAGAGCTTAGTCAGGGAAATCCTCTGGGGGCAAATTTGATTTCAGTAGGGTTTCGAAGACGGGCAAAGTGGTGATGTCAGATACGAAGCGGGAGGGAGTTCCAGGTGGGAGGGAGGACGTGGCCGAGGGATCGATAACAAGAGAGACAACATCGAGGCCTAGTAAGTAGGTTGGTGTTAGAGGAGCAAAGGGTGCAGGCTGGATCGTAGGGGGGAGAGGAGCGAGGTTAGCTAGCAGGGGGGAGAAGATTTGAGTCCCTTTAATCCAAAGGTAAGGACCTTCTGTTTGATATGGAGATGGTTGGGCGACGTTGGGAAGTTTTGGAAGAATGGGAAGACATGTTTGAAATTATTTTTTAGAAATATGATCCAGAGAGCAGAGTGAAGTATGGACTGGAGAGGGTAGATTCAGGAGGTGGAGAGGTAAGAGAGAAGGCTGATGCAGTAGTAGAGATGGGATACGATAATGTGGTTGGATCAGCCTAGAGGCAGTCTGGATGGAAAGGAAGGGGTCAATTCTAGGCACGTTAGGAGGATAGAACCGACAGATTTTAGTAAACCCTCACCCTGGGA
Organism: Ornithorhynchus anatinus; assembly: GCF_004115215.2. Lineage (NCBI taxonomy): Eukaryota > Metazoa > Chordata > Mammalia > Monotremata > Ornithorhynchidae > Ornithorhynchus > Ornithorhynchus anatinus. The sequence continues at coordinate 8,339,782 of NC_041738.1, read as the reverse complement.
AAGCAAATGTGATGCTTGCCAATGTGACAATATTTTGGACTTTTCCTCCTCAACTTTCATCCCTGTCTGCCCCCTGTTGTTGGTAGGCCCCAGGGCGGATCCCCAAATCCAGTTAGACTAGGGAAGGTGGGGAGCACTGCTGCCAGAACTTCTAGTCGACAGCTGTCTATCTGGTGGACTCTTGGCCAAACCGGAAGCCCAGAAAAAGTGCCCTATTCACCCAACTTCATGCCACTGCTCTTGCATTCTGCTGCACGGCTTTGCTCAAGTCTAAATCTTTGTTCAGTTCAGTTTGACCCTGCCCGGTATGAATCACAGACCAGGAATGTGAATGACAGTGGCTAACTGAGAGTTCCTCTTTGGGCTCTTAATGCCGTTGCTAAATTGGACTATCATTATGGGTGTTTGTTTTATTCAAGGGGTTGGTTGTCCAGTTTGTGAATTATGTCCATTGTGTCTCTTCCTCCTTCCTTCTGTTCCCCTCCTTATAATCACTTCCCTGCTCCTTGTACTTCCATCAGGGGATGGGCCTGGTATAAGCTCGTCGTGTCCCTTTATCGTTATCGAGAAGCCGCGTGGCTCCGTGGAAAGAGACTGGACTTGGGAGTCAGAGGTCATGGGTTCAAATCCCGGCTCAGCCACTTGTCAGCTGCGGTCCTGGAACGCCCTCCCTCCTCACCTCCTCCAAACTGATTCTCTTCCCCTCTTCAAAACCCTACTTAAAACTCACCTCCTCCAAGAGGCCTTCCCAGACTGAGCTCCTCTTCTCCCTCTACTCCCTCTACTCCCTCTACCACCCCCCCTTCTCCTCTCCGCAGCTAAACCCTCTTTTCCCCCCTTCCCTCTGCTCCTCCCCCTCTCCCTTCCCATCCCCTCAGTACTGTACTCGTCCGCTCAACTGTATATATTTTCATTACCCTATTTATTTTGTTAATGAAATGTACATCGCCTTGATTCTATTTAGTTGCTATTGTTTTTACGAGATGTTCTTCCCCTTGACTCTATTTATTGCCATCGTTCTCGTCTGTCCGTCTCCCCCGATTAGACCGTAAGCCCGTCAAACGGCAGGGACTGTCTCTATCTGTTGCCGACTTGTTCATTCCAAGCGCTTAGTACAGTGCTCTGCACATAGTAAGCGCTCAATAAATACTATTGAATGAATGAATGACTTTGGGCAAGTCACTTAACTTCTCTGTGCCTCAGTTACCCCATCTGTAAAAATGGGGATGAAGACTGTGAGCCCCACTTGGGACAACCCGATCACCTTGTATCCTCCCCAGCGCTTAGAACAGTGCTTTGCACATAGTAATCGCTTAACAAATGCCATTATTATTATCATTATACTGTACTCTCCCAAGTGCTTAGTATAGTGCTCTGTACACAGTAAGCACTGAGTAAATACGATCGAGTGAATAACATAGAATCAGAGAATCGCCCAGCAGTTCACTAAATTGCTTACTGCATTAGCATCTCAAACAGGTCAGTCAATCAGTTGTATTTATTAAGCTCTGTGTGCAGAGCACTGTACTAAGCACTTGGGAGAGTACAATACAACAATATAACAGACCCATTCCCTGCCAAAGCAAGCTTACAGTCTAGAGGGGGAGACGGAGAGCAATCTAACTAAATAAAATTACAGATATGTACATAAATGCTGTAGGGCTGGGAGGGGGGAATGAATAAAGGGAGCAAGTCGGGGTGACCCAGAAGGCAGTGAGAGAAGAGGAAAGGGGGGACCCTAGGGAAGTCCTCTTGAAGGAGATCTGCCTTCAGTAAGTCTTTGAAGGAAGGAAGAGTAATTTTCTGCTACAGGTTTTGGAGGTGGGGAGGGAGCTGAAACAAATGACTAAAATGGGGTGGTCTAAACACTTCATTTAACCACGCTAGAGAAGCAGCATGGTCTAGTGGCTAGAGCTTGAGCCTGGGAGTCAAAGAACCTGGATTCTAATCCCAGCTCCGCCACTTGTCTGCTGTGTCACCTTGAGCAAGCCACTTCTCTGTGTCCAGTTTCCTCCTCTGTAAAATGGGGAATAAATCCTACTCCCTCTTACCTAGACCGTGATCCCCATACGGGATATGGACTGTTTCCAAACTGATAAACTGTATCTACCCCAGCACTTAGAACAGTGCTTGGCATGTAGTAAGTGCTAACAGTATTATTAATATTATTGTTATTCATTCATTCAATCATATTTATTGAGCACTTAATGTGTATAGAGCATTTTACTAAGCACTGGGGGGAGCACAATACAACAATAAACAGACACATTCCCTGCCCGCTCAAGCTTACAGTTTGGGGTAGGGTGGGCGGAGGGCATTATTATCATTCTTCACTCCCTCAATTACCTTAGTAATTGGTGATTGATGGTTCTTTCAAACAAAAACAATGTCTAATGCATTAAGAGGTAGGCAAAGAATAGCTCTCGAGCACGATAGAAAAAGGATAGGATACAGAATCCAAGTAAATGGGTACATGATCATCCTTATTATCAGTATCCTGTACATTTTAACTGCTCAATGACCCCCCCCCCCCCCCCCCGGCCCAATCATTCCATAATGCATGTTTTCACCACTTGTTTGGATAGAAGCCTGTTAGGGAGTTAGGAAATGTTCTGACAGCATAAGTCTGTTTGGAGGCAATGTGATGCAGTGTTGGAAGGAACTGCTGTGAGCTTCTGCAAGGTGTCGGTCAAAACACAAATACTATAATATGAGTTCTTGTCAAGAATGTAGCTCCCACACTGCAGGAGAACTGAGTGTATTGCAAAGTAAGAAGGCCAAGCAATACCATTTGTGAAAGAGACAGAATCACCTCGCCTGACACCAGTTCAGGGCCTAAAGAGAATGCTAGATCCGTTGAGTGATGGAGAAAGACAGAAAAGAGGAAATGAGACCATCCTATGGCCTAGTGGGAAAATCATGGACTGGGAGCTAAGGCATCCAGGTTCTAGTTTCAGCTGCCACTAGCCTGCTGTTGGACCTTGAGAATAATAATAAGAATGAATAAATAGGGCATTTGTTAAGCACTTACTATGTGCCAGGCACCGTACTAAACGCTGGGGTGGATACGAGCTAATCGGGTTGGACACATTCCCTTAATAATAATGTTGGTATTTGTTAAGCGCTTACTATGTGCGAGCACTGTTCTAAGCGCTGGGGTAGACACAAGGGAATCAGGATGTCCCACGGGGGGCTCACAGTCTTAATCCCCACTTTACAGATGAGGTAACTGAGGCACAGAGAAGTTAAGTGACTTGCCCACAGTCACACAGCTGACAAGTGGCAGAGCTGGGATTCAAACTCATGACCTCTGACTCCAAAGCCCGTGCTCTTTCCACTGAGCCACGCTGCTTCTCTTGTCCCACGTGGGGCTCACAGTCTCAATCCCCATTTTAGAGATGAGATAGCTGAGGCACAGAGCGGTTAAGTGACTTGCCCAAGATCCCATAGCAGACAAGTGGTAGAGCCGGGATTAGAAGGTCACTTAATCTCTCAGTGTCTGTGAATGTGGTTGTGGAAGGCGGCAGGTGGGGGAGGTGGGAAATAAGAAATATAGGTTGACACCTAATTCATTACATATTAGGGACAAGGAAGAGAACTATGTTGACATCGAAAGCAAAATTATGATATGAAGAATTCAGTTTTTCGATATGACAAGTCGAAGCCAGTGAAGCAACTCTCGCATGGAGCTGTCTTGGAGTCAGGAGATAATACAGCATGAAGGAAAAGTTGGGAGATGGGAGAAGCAGAGGAGCTTAGTGTAAAGTTCATTCATTCATTCATGTATTCAATTGTATTTATTGAGTGCTTACTATGTGTAAAGCACTTTACTAAGCGCTTGGGAGACTGCGATATAACAATAAACAGAGACATTCCCTGCCCACAACATGGGCCTGGAAGTCAGAGGAGCTGGATTCTAATTCCAGTTCTGCGATTTACCTGCTGTGTGACTTTGGGAAAGTTTCAAAATTTCTTTGGGCCTCCTTTTCCTATTCTCTAAGATGTAATTCAATTCCTCTTTTCCCTCCTATTCAAATGTAAACCCCTATGTGGACCATGTATTATGCAACCCGATTAACTTGTACCTTAATAAGTTCCACTTTTATTATTATTAGGAATGGCCATAGACACTTGAGAGTTATCTGAATAGAAATCAAGTAATAATAAAAACTGCGGTATTTGTTAAGGACTTCCTATGTGCCAAGCGGTGTACTAAGCACTGGGTAGATTCAAGATAATCAGATCCTACATGAGGCTCACAGTCTTAGTTGGAGGGAGACAGGTATGGAATCCCTATTTTGCAGATGAGGGGGACTGAGGCACCGAGAAGTTAAGTGACTTGCCCAAGATCGCACAGGAGGCATGTGGTGGAGTTGGGATTAGAACCCAGGTCTTCCGATTCCCAGGCCTGCGGTCTTTCCACTAGGCCATGCTGCTTCCCAACTGAAAATATCAGGGGAGTGAATATAAACTCCGGTTAGCAAAGGATCCAGAACTGAGCCTTAGCGGACACCCTTGGTTAAGGGGTAAGGATAGGGTCCCATTATCTACCATGGCTCAGTGGAAAGAGCCTGGGCTTTGGAGTCAGAGGTCATGGGTTTGACACCCGGCTCTGCCACTTGTCAGCTGTGTGACTGTGGGCAAGTCAGTTAACTTCTCTGAGCCTCAGTTACCTCATCTGTAAAATGGGGATTAACTGTGAGCTTCACGTGGGAGAACCTGATTACCCTGTATCTACCCCAGCGCTTAGAACAGTGCTCTGCACGGAGTAAGCGCTTAACAAATACCAACATTACTATTACTGGACCAACTGGACATTTGCTTGGGCAGACCTGGCATCGAGGATCTTTCCACAACTGCCTGGACAGCCCATGTCTTATTTCTGGTGAGCTGCCAGTCCCATCTGAAAATAACATCAGCTGTAATAGGGAGGGGAGGATACACATGGAGATAAACATTCTCTCAAGAAAGAAGAGGACTTTGAGCTAAGATTCCCTGACTTCCATTGTCAGCAGAGACTTAAAGTCACTCTGGGAAAGGAGAGGAAGAAGAGTCAGCCAAAAAGACAGAGAAGAACCAGATTGAGCGGTAAGAGGAGAACAAGAAGGAACTGTGTCTTTAAACCAATCCTGGAGAGAGTTTGGGGATGATATACAGATCTCTATGTAGAGAGAGAGAGCAGTGTGGCCTAGTGGAAAGAGCAGGAACCTGGGAGTCAGAGAACCTGGGTTCTAAACCTGGTTCTGCCACTTGTTTGCTATGTGACCCAAAGGCAAATCATCTCACTTCCCTGTGCTTCGGTTACCTCACCGGTAAAATGGGAATTAAGACTGTGAGCTCCATGTGGGACTCCCCTCTATGTCTCCCTGACTTGTTCCCTTTATGCATCCTTGCACCCAGCCCCACAGCACTTATGTACATATCTGTAATTTCTTTATTTCTATTTATGTCTGTCTCCTCCTCTAAACTGTAAACTCACTGTGGGCAGAGTGTGTCCATTTATCGTTGTACTTAGTACAGTGCTCTGCCCACAATAAGACTCAAAAAATATGATTGGCTGACTGACACAGACTGTGTCCAACCTGATCATCTTGTAATGATAACAATAATGGTATTTGTTAAGCGCTTCCTTAAGCCAGGCACTGTACTAAGCCCTGGGCTGGATGAAAAGCAAAATCGAGTTGGACACAGTCCCTGTCCCGTGCGGGGCCCGCAGTCTCAATCCCCATTTTACAAGCACAGAGAAGTTAAAGTGACTTGCCCAGGTCACACAGCAGACAAGCGGCAGAGTCGGAATAAGGAACCGTGACCCTCTGACTCCCCGGCCCATGCTCTTTCCACTACGCCATGCTGCTTGTATCTACCACGGAACTTAGTACAGTGCCTGGCACATAGTAAGTGCTAAACATGTTCCATTAAATGTAGATATACTCACACACCAACACATATGTATATTGTAACACACTGTAATCCTCCTGGTCCTTTCAGCTGCCTTAGACACTGTCAACCACCCCCTTCCTCTAGAAACATTATCCAACCTTGGCTTCACTGACCCTGACCTCTCCTGATTCTCCTCCTAACTCTCTGGCTGCTCATTCTGTCTTTCTCGGGCACTTCCTCTGCTTCCCACCCCTTAACGGTGGGGGCCCTTCAAAGTTCAGTTCCAGGTCCCCTTCTATTCTCCATCTACACCCACTCCCTTAGACAACTCATTCTCTCCCATGGCTTCAACCCCCACCTCTAAGAGGTGGATGATTCCCAAAACTATATCTCCAGCCCTGATCTCTCTCCCTCTCTGCAGTCTCACATTTCCTCCTGCCTTCAAGACATCTCTCCTTGGATATCCTGCTGTCACCTCCAACTTAACATGCCTAAAACAGAACTCATTCATTCATTCATTCAATAGTATTTATTGAGCGCTTACTATGTGCAGAGCACTGTATTAAGCGCTTGGAATGAACAAGTCGGCAACAGATAGAGACAGTCCTGCCGTTTGACGGGCTTACGGTCTAATCGGGGGAGACGGACAGGCAAGAACAATGGCAATAAATAGAGTCGAGGGGAAGAACATCTCAAAAACAATGGCAACTAAATAGAATCAAGGTGATGTACATTGACAAAATGAATAGGGTAATGAAAATATATACAGTTGAGCAGACGAGTACAGTGCTGAGGGGATGGGAAGGGAGAGGGGGAGGAGCAGAGGGAAATGGGGGGAAAAGAGGGTTAAGCTGCGGAGAGGTGAAGGGGGGGTGGTAGAGGGAGTAGAAGGAGAAGGGGAGCTCAGTCTGGGAAGGCCTCTTGGAGGAGGTGAGTTTTAAGTAGGGTTTTGAAGAGGGGAAGAGAATCAGTTTGGCGGAGGTGAGGAGGGAGGGCGTTCCGGGACCGCGGGAGGACGTGGCCCGGGGGTCGACGGCGGGATGGGCGAGACCGAGGGACGGTGAGGAGGTGGGCGGCGGAGGAGCGGAGCGTGTGGGGTGGGTGGTAGAAAGAGAGAAGGGAGGAGAGGTAGGAGGGGGCGAGGTGATGTAGAGCCTCGAAGCCTAGAGTGAAGAGTTTTTGTTTGGAGCGGAGGTCGATAGGCAACCACTGGAGGTGTTTAAGAAGGGGAGTGACATGCCCAGATCGTTTCTGCAGGAAGATGAGCCGAGCAGAGGAGTGAAGAATAGACTGGAGCGGGGCGAGAGAGGAGGAAGGGAGATCAGAGAGAAGGCCGACACAGTAGTCTAGCCGGGATGTAACAAGAGCCCGTAACAGTAAGGTAGCCATTCGGGTGGAGAGGAAGGGCGGATCTTGGCGATATTGTAAAGGTGAGACCGGCAGGTCTCGGTAACGGATAGGATGCGTGGGGTGAACGAGAGAGACGAGTCAAGGATGACACCGAGATCGCGGGCCCGAGAGAAGGGAAGGATGGTCGTGCCATCCACGGTGATAGGGAAGTCTGGGAGAGGATCGGGCTTGGGAGGGAAGATGAGGAGCTCAGTCTTGCTCATGTTGAGCTTTAGGTGGCGGGCTGACATCCAGGTGGAGACATCCTGGAGGCAGGAGATAGTGAGCCTGAAGGGAGGGAGAGAGGACAGGGGCTCCTTGTCTTCCCACCCAAACCCTGTCCTCCTCATGACTTTCTCTGTACCACCGTCCTTCCTGTCTCACGAGCCTGTAACCTTGACGTGATCCTTGACTCCCCTCTCTCATTTAACCCAGATATTCAATCCATCACTAAATCCTATCGGTTTGACCTTCAGAATATCACTAAAATCCATCCTTTGCTCTCCTTCCCAACTGCCACCCTATTAATCCAAGCATTTATACTATCCTTGATTACTGTATCAGCCTCCTTGCTGGCTTCCTTGTCTCTGTCTCTCCCCTCTCCTGCCCATACTTCACTCTGCTGCCTGGATGATTTTTTCTACAGAAATGTTCAGTCCATGTTTCCCCACTCCTCAAGAACCTCCAGCGGTTGCCCATCCACCTCTGCATCAGACAGAAGCTCCTTACTGTCGGCTTTAAAGATCTCAATTACCTTGGCCCCATCTTATCTCACCTTCATACTCTCCCAGGTCAGCTTTCTGGGGAGCAGTGTGGCCTAGTGGAAATAACACAGGCTTAGGAATCAGAGAGGCTGGGTCTAATCCTGGCTATGCTTCTTGCCTGCTGTGGAAACTTGGGCAAGTCAATAACTTCTCTGTACCTCCGTTGCCTCATCTGTCAGATGGGAATGAAATGCCTGTTCCTCCTACTTAGACTGTGAGGCCCATGTGGAACAGGGACTGTGTCCTACCTGATTATCTTGCATCCACCCCAGTGCTAAGTACAGTGCTTGGTAAATACTAAGTGCTTAACAAATACTAATCAGCCAATCAATCAGTGGTATTTACTGAGTACTTACTATGTGCACAGTACTGTACTCAGCGCTTGAGAGTGTACAACAGAATCCGAGGACACTTTCCCTGCCCATAAGGCGCTTCCGGTCTAAAGTATTATTATTCATACCCTTAATAATCGTAATCAAAAAATGTCTACCTCTATCTGCTTAAGGACTTGAAACAGTGCTCTGCGTATTGCAGGTGGTTTCGTGATGGATGGATTGACTGATGAAGACAGAAAAGAATAGAGAAGAGACAATCCGTGAAATCTAACTTGCAGGGGCTCAAGGAGAAAATTGGTAAGGAAGATAGAGAATTGGAATACGCAGATAGCAAGTTTGGTGGATGCAAACTCCAGGTAAACATTATATGACGATCGTCCTTTTTCTTCACTATAGAGAGATCTGATTTAATCAATTTAATAGGAATGTGATCGAGATTTTATGATGTTGCAATAAATGAAGCTAATTTGCTTTATTTCCAATTAATAAAGGAATGTGCATGCATCTCAACTTCTCTCATTGTGAGGTCCTTTAATATTCTCACAGGTCTCGTTTCTAAATTGAATGATCCTGCAGCACCTATTTCTTTATATAACATACAAATTAAGAGACCATCTGCTCAACAATTTTATCTGGAGTAACCAGACTTCTCAGAGTTAGAGTAGAAGAGTAGGAGCCCATATTAGGGAGATAAATTATGTAGTGCTATGCTTCCTTATTCTTTGGCTTGCAGATTTGTACATTTTGTGAGTATAGGTTAAAAATATTTTTCAAAAATCATTTTTTATGCTTAATAGCCCAGTGAAGATTCTGAGCAATCTCTGAAAACGGCATGTCATCTTTGGATTTCAAGTCAGCTGGTTTGATACATTAATATTACTTGCTAAAAGTTATGATTTTGTTTCCGGTAAAGTGGGAACTTACTTGTGAAAGCACGGAATGGTGAAACAAAGTTGCAACAAAGTCGCAGTAGGGTCATGGGCCCTGGGATTGAAAAAGAAACCCATTTTTTAAAAATAATGTGAGCAATAATAGAGTGAATAAGAAATTAGTAGTAAATAACACTTTAATAACAAAACAGAGAAGAGGAAAAGTTCAGTCCTTTGCTAGGAAGTTATTGAACCTTAACACATGGTTGTTCTTGGAGGAAATTATTTTCCTCTAGCTGGCATAAATAAATGTTTTCTTTCTGTTCCGGAATGCTATTATAGTAGTCATTCCTTCCTTCAATCGTATTTATTGAGTGCTTACTGTGTGCAGAGCCCTGTACTAAGCGCTTGGAAAGTAACAAATAGGGACAATTCCTGCCCACAGTGAGCTCTGGGGTGGGGGTGGGGCGGGACAGGCATTAAGACAAGTAAACAGGCATCAATAGCATCAAAATAAATAGAATTATAGATATATACATATTAATATAAATTAATAGAAATATATATATACACAAGTGCTGTGGCGGGTCGGGGGGCGGGTGGGTAGAGCAAAGGGAACGATTGGGGTTGATGGGAAGGGGACGAGGACGGGGAGCAGAGGAAAAGGGGGGCTTAGTCTGGGTAGTTTTTGATGCCTAGTTGTTTGGTCTCAGTTACCCTCAGTATCTTATAGTTTCTCACACTTTAAAAGGATCGGGAAACTACAGAAAAAAAAATTCACAAAAAATGTTAGCATTTTTACGTGCTGCTGTATGAAAATGATTTGTACTACAGAAGTTCCTATTAAAAATTGACTAGTAATCCAACTACTGATTTTCAGGAAAAATTCAGTTTATCCTGGTAACCCTTTTAAAAAAGCCACTTGTATTCAGCAACCCTCCCCCTCCCCAAATATAAGACAAAATGTTTTATTTGATATTCACATCTTCAGGGTGGCGCCGTCCCCTCTGGTCTCTAAGCTCCTTGTGGGCAGCGATCCTGTCTACCAAATCTATCGTATTGTACTCTCCCAACGCTTAGCACAGTGCTCTGCACAGGATAAATGCTCAATAAATACCTTTTGTTGATTAATTATCCTTTAATACTTAGAAGAAAAAGTGACATAAATAGTTTGAAAAGTAAAACAGTTTCCATCATTTGCCAGTGTTCGAAAATACTTTAGCCCCCAGATTGAAGAGGTAGAAGTCAGATTTCTTCACCTTGATCTGGACTTTGCCCCAGTTGTAAAGTTTCTTTATAACTAAGCAGGGAGAAATCCCTCACTCCAACCTTCTCTCACTTTGATGTCTTTGTTATTTGCAACAGTCTCCTTTTAACTCTGGCTAAGAGCTTTGTCTGTCTCTGTGGTGCACACAATAGTATTTTATAAGCTTTTATGATGATTATGGAAAAGGGGTTGGGGGGAGGAAGCCTTTCTTTTTTTTTTTCAAACGTACAAGGCAGAAATCCAGCTCTGATAAGAACCTCTCAAATGAAATTGCTTCCTAATAAGTTAAAGGTGGTTAAGTCATCAATGTGTTGAATTCGTGTGTGTGTGTGTGTGTGTGTGTTGTTTGTGTGTTTGTCTTCTGTCTTTTGGCAGAAATGGGGAGATTGAGACTACTAATCTCTCCACTTTTCTGCTCATGGACTCCCATCAACCCTTTCCACTCTTGCGTACTCATTTACTCATTTAATCATTTACTCGAGTCTATCATTTATATCTATTTTCTCACTGTTAGGTATGGTACGCTCGCCAATTTATGTCTACTGTCTCCTCTATTAATAATGGGGGAAATTTGTTGAGCTCTTACTCTGTAACCAGCACTGTGGTATATACAATACAATTAGATCAGACACCATTCATTCATTCATCCATTCAATAGTATTCATTGAGCGCTTACTATGTGCAGAGCACTGTACTAAGCCCTTGGAATGTACAAATCGGTAACAGATAGAGACAGTCCCTGCCCTTTGACGGGCTTACGGTCTAACTGGGGGAGACAGACAGACAGACAAAAACAATAGCAATAAATAGAATCAAGATAGCAAACATCCTCTGCCTCACATGAGGCTCACAATCTCAAGGGAGGGGAGACTGGGTTTTTCAACCCCATTTTTCAGAGGTAACTGAGGCACCTAGAGAAATTTAGGGATTTGCCCAAGGGTCGCCTAGCTGTTAAGGAATGGAGTAGGGATTAGAACCCAGATCTCCTGACTCCCTGTCCTGTGCTCCTTCCACTAGGCCATCTATACTTCTTGAAAGAACGGGTTACTCTTTTTAACTTTTTTCCCTCTGTTTGCCAGCCATGGAGTACTGTGCTCTGTACACAGATGGGTGTTCAATCAATTACCTTGAGAGTATGGAAATGGAAATATGTGAGATCGTCAAAAAGAGGAAAAGTGTTGAGGCCTGGAGAGGATGATCGGAAAAGGGGGGACTGTTGAAGGACCGAGATTGGGCAGTGGGAATAGGAGAATGAGGAGGAATGAGGCCATGGATTTGCCTTCACTGACACTGTCTTCTCCTGGTCTCCTCCTGTCTCTCTGGCTGCTTCTCTTCAGTGCGCTCCTTCTCTGCCTCCCACCTGTTAACCGTGGGGGTCCCTCGAGGCTCAGTTCTGGGTCCCCATCTACACCCACTCCCTTGGAGACCTCATTCACTCTCATGGCTTCAACTACCAATTCTACATGGATGGTTCCCACATCTACCTCTCCAGCTCTGACGTATCCCCTTCTCTGCAGTCTTATATTTCCTCCTGCCTTTAGAACAATTTTACCCCGAGTTCCCACTTTGACACTTCACACTTCACAGGCTCAAAGCAGGACTTCTCATTTTCCCGTTCCAATCCTGACCTCCCCGTCTTTCCCATCCCCGTAGACAACATCATCATCCTCCCAGTCTCACGGGTAACCTTGAAATTGTACTCGACTCGTCTCTCTCGTCCAACCACATATTCAATCTGTTGTCAAATCCTGTCAGTTCTACCTTGGTGGCATTGCTAAAATCTGCCCTATTCTCTCCATTCAATCTGGTAACACTACTGTTGCGAGCACCACTCATCATTTCCCCACCTCGACGACGTCTCACTGACTTCCCTGCATCCGCTTCTCCCCTCTCCAGTCCTTACTTCACTCTGCTGGCTAGGTCACTTTTCTAAAAAAACCCACAAAAACCATTCAGTTCTTGTCTCCCCACTCCTCAAGAGCTTCAAGGTGTTGCTCATTTACTGTATCTCACCTACCTCACCGCCGATCCTTTGCCTGTGTCCTTCCTCTGGCCTGGACCTCTCTCCGCTTTCCTATTTAGCAGACCATCCCTCTCTCTACCTTAAAGCCCTATTAAAATCACATCTTCTCCACGAGGTCTTCCCCAACTAAACCCTCAATTTCCTTTCTCCCTCACTCTTCTCCGTTGCCTCTGCACACGGACCTGTACCCTTTAAACACTTGATAGTCACCCCACCTTTAGCCCCACAATTCTTATATATATATATCCGTAATTTACTTTACTGTCTATCTCCCCCTCTAGATGGTAAACATCTTACGGGCAGGGAACGTGTCCACCAACTCTCTTGTATTGTGCTCTCCCATGATCTTAGTACACGGCTTAGTGGATTGAGCACGGGCCTGGAAGTCAGAAGGTCACGGGTTCTGATTCCGGCTCCACCACTGGTCTGTTTGTGGCCTTAAGCAAGTCACTTCACTTCTTTGGGCCTCAGTCACCTCATCTGTAAAATGGGGATTGAGACTGTGAGCCGCCCCGGGGGACAGGGACCGTATCCAACCCAGTTTGCTGGTATCTATCCCAGGGCTTAGAACAGCGCTTGGTGCGTAGTAAACGTTTAACCAATACCATAATTCTTCTGATTATTATAGCTCTGCACACAGTAAGTGCTCACTAACTGATGGATTGATTGATGGAGATCCGTGTTGCCAGGTTTCAGATGGGTGACTAGGGGATGTTTGTTGCAATCTGCCTTCTCCCACCCTCTATTTTGATGGAGAGATAGAATCTGAGATTTTCTGTAATTGCCTTGCAATTTCCCAAACTGTAGGCCCCTCGTGGGCAGGGCTGGTGTCTACCACTTCTCTCACACTGTACTTTCCCAAGTACGTTGTGCGGTACTCTGGGCATAATAAGAGCTTAATAAATATCACTGAATCACTGATTGATTGACGAGGTAGCTATCCTTTCTCTCTTGGCAGGCCATTCTGGGAAAACAGAACCCGATAAAAAGGGGAAAATTAGCGTGGCCCAGCGGATAGAGCCCGGGCCCCGGGAGTGGGAAGAACCTGGGTTCAAATACCACCCCACCACTTCTGCGCCGTAGGGCCTTGGCCAAGTCACTCAATTTCTCTGTGCCTCAATGACCTCATCTGCAAAATGAGGATTAAGACCGTGAGCTCCACGTGGGACCAAGACTATGTCCAAACTAGTTAGCTTGTCCCTATGCCAGCTCTTAGGTGCTTGGTACGTAGTAAGTGCTTAACAGATACCATAAAAAAGAAAACTAAAGAACAAAAGGACCCAGGACAGGGAGTCCTGAGTTTTAATCCTGTCTCTACCACTTACATGCTGTATGACTCTGGGCGAGTCCCTTTGCTGTGCCTCACGTTTTTCATCAGTACAAAGGGGATTCTCTTATAGCTGATCGATCGAGTCTATCTGTGACTGTATTTTTTATTGATGTCTGTGTACTTGTATTGATGTCCGTCTCCCCCCTCTAGACCGTGAGCTCATTCTGAGCAGGGATTGATAATAATCGATTAAAAAGCGCTTGACAGACAGCACAGTTATTTCGGCTCGATCGCATGGCCTCAGCGCTTGGCGGAATCCACCGCCACGGAGCCGGTAGAGCCGTGGTCCCCGTCCACGTGGCCCCCGGCGCGTGTGCGCGCGTGAGATTCCCGTCCTCATTTTCCCAACTCCGGCAAAAGAAAACAAGTCCGGGCCGGGAAGGGCGCCCGGGGAGCTTGCAGGAGCTGCAGCCGCTGCAGCCTGCAGGAGCTGCAGCAGGAGCTGCGGCAGGAGCGGCAGCAGCGGCAGTTGCCGGCCGCAGAAGCCGACCTCCCTCGGGCGGTCCCGTCCCTGTGACGTCAGCGGGGGAGGGGGCGGGGCCTAGAGAGGAAGGGGGCGGGGCCGGGCGGGTGGTGACGCCGGCGGGATGGGACGGCGGGAAAGGGGGGCGCGGCCTGCAGGGTAAGGGGCGGGGCCCGGCCTATGGCGCCTGCGGGATAGGAGGGAGAGGGGTCAGGGGGCGTGGCCTGGAGGGAGAGGGGGCGTGGCCTGGCGGGTGGGGCCCGCGGGGGCGACGGGGGCGGGGGACGGGGGCGTGGCCTGGAAGGAAAGGGGGCGTGGCCTGCCCCTTGGGGCCGGCGGGATGGGACGGTCGGGGGGAAAGGGGCGCGGCCTGGAGGGGGAAAGGGGCGTGGCCCGACGTGTTGCGCCTGCGGGGTGGGACGGAGGGGGAGAGGGGGCGGGGCCCGGACGGAGAAGGGGGCGTGGTCCGGCGTTTGGGGCCTGTGGGCTGGGACGCAGGGGACGGGGGGGGGGACGGGGGGGACGGGGGCGGGGCCTGGACGGAAAAGGGGCGGGACCGGACGCACTGCGCCTGCGGCGTGGGACGCAGAGGGGGCAGGGGGCGGGGCCCTGAAGGAGAAGGGGGCGTGGTCCGGCGTCGGGGGCCTGCGGGGGGCGGGGCCTGGACGAAGCAGCGGCGGGGCCGGACGGGGGGCGTCTGCGGGGTGGCACCGAGAGGGGCACGGGGGCGGGGCCCGGAGGGGAAAGGGGCGCGTCCCGCCGGGTAGGACCCGAGCGATGGGACGGCGAGGGCCCGGGGGGGCGGGGCCCGGGGGGCGTGTCGCCGTGTGTGTGTGCGGCCCCGCCCCGGCCGGACCGAGGACGCCACGGAGCAGGCGCGTCGCCGGCGCTTGCCCTTCTGCCGAGCCCCCGCCGCCGCCGCCGCCGCCGCCGCCATTTGCACGGGGACCCCGGTGACAGGGGGCCGGGCCGGGCCGGAGGGAGGGCGGGAGGGGAGGGGAGGGGAGGGGAGGGGGGGTGGGGCGGGGCGGCCGCCGCGGACCGGGCCGGGCCGGGCCGGGCCGGGCCCAGGCGGGAGCACGAGCCGCCGGCCGCCGCGGCGCGGAGAGGCCGGGCCGGCCCCGGGGGCCCCGGGGGGCGTCCCGCCCGCCCACCGGCCCCACCGGCCCCACCGGCCCCCCCGGCTCCCCCGGCTCCCCCGCCCCCCCCGGCTCCCCCGCCCCCCCGAGCCCCCCGGCCCCCCGGCCCCCCGGCCCCACCGGCCGCCGCGGAGCCGACGGGAGGCGGGGGCGAGCGGCCGCCGTTTGATGGATCCGAGGATCGCCTGGTTTCAGCCAGAGCAGCTCGGACCCTCCAACAGTTTGTGGATGCAGATCTGGGAGACCACCCAGGGGCTGAGAAACCTCTACTTCAACCACCACTGCCACAGCGGGGGGAGCAGCGCGGCCGGCCCCGCCCCGGGCCCCGGGCCCGCCGCCGCCCCCGCCGCCCCCGCCGCCGACAGCCGCCCCCCGCCCGCCGCCATGGCCCAAGCCGCCAAGCCCGACCCGAGGGACTTCTTGTCCTTGGAGACCAACAACAACAACAACCATCCGTCCGGACGCCGGGGCGGGGCGGCGGCGGCGGCGGCCCCCGAGGGGCTCCCGCCCGCGGCCGGTCCTGCCCCGGCCCCGGCCCCGGCCCCGGCCCCCGCCCCGGCCCCGGCCTCGGCCCCCGCCCCGGCCGGTCCTTGTCCCGCCCCGGCCGGTCCCTCCGACCCCGCGGCCGGCGGCAGCAACAAGAGGAAGCGGGACAACAAGGCCAGCACCTACGGACTCAACTACAGCGTGGGCGGCGGCGGGGGCGGGGGCGGCGGGGGCCGCCACGACGGGGGCCGCGGCCCCGACGGACACTACAGTGGCACCCCCTGGAAGAGGAGGAACTACCACCAGGGAGTCGTCGGGTGAGTCGGCGCCGCCGGCCGCCTGCGAGGCGCTGCGCCGGGACCTGGCGGGGGGAGGGCTCGTCCCCATTTTGCAGATGGGGGAACCGAGGCCCCGGGGAGTAGGACTAACGTGGGGGGAGGGGGGGGGCGTTAAGCGCTTAGCTGGGGGCGGACGACTGGTCTAAACGCCCGGGGAGATCCAGGGTCACCAGGTGGCCCCACGTGAGGCTCGCAGGCTTCGGCCCCATTTTGCAGATGAGGGAACTGAGGCCCCCGGGAGTACTAATAACGTTGGGGGGGGGGGCGCGGGTTAAACGCTTAGCTGGGGGCAGAGGACTGTTGTAAACGCCGGGGGAGATTCAGGGTTATCAGGTGGCCCCACGTGAGGCTCACAGGCGTCGGCCCCATTTTGCAGATGAGGGAACTGAGGCCTCCGGGAGTAGCAATAACGTCGGGGGGGGGGGTGGTTAAGCGCTTGCTGTGGTTAGAGGACTGTTGTAAACGCCGCGGGAGATCCAGGGTTACCTGGTGGTCCCACGTGAGGCTCGCAGGCTTCGGCCCCATTTTGCAGCTGAGGGAACCGAGGCCCCCCCTCATAATGTTGGTGGTTAAGCGCTTGCTATGTGCGGAGGACTGTTCTAAGCGCCGGGGGAGATCCCGGGTTATCAGGTGGTCCCACGTGAGGCTCACAGGCTTCATCCCCATTTTGCAGATGAGGGAACTGAGGCCCCTAATAATGGTGGTGGTGGTGGTGGTGGTTCAGTGCTTGCCATGTGCAGGGCACTGCTCTCAGCAATGGGGGAGATCCAGGGTCACCAGATGGTCCCACGTGAGGCTCACAGACTTCATCCTCCTTTTACAGATGAGGGAACTGAGGCCCCCGAGAATAATAGTAATAATGTTGGTGTTTGTTAAGCGCTTGCTATGTGCAGAGCACTGTTCTAAGCGCCGGGGAAGATAGAGGGTCATCAGGTGGTCCCACGTGAAGCTCACAGTCGTCATCCCCCTTTTACAGATGAGGGAACTGAGGCCCCCGGAAAGAATAATAATAATATTGGTGTTTGTTAAGGGTTGGCTATGTGCAGAGCGCTGTTCTAAGCGCTGGAGGAGATACAGGGTCATCAGGTGGCCCCACGTGAGGCTCACAGGCTTCATCCCCCTTTTACAGATGAGGGAACTGAGGCCCCCGAGAAGAAGAAGAATAATGGTGGTGGTGGTGGTGGTGAAGAGCTTGCTATGTGCCGAGCACTGTTGTAAGCGCTGGGGGAGATACAGGGTCATCAGCTGGTCCCGCGAGGGGCTCACAGTCTTCATCCCCATTTGACAGATGAGGGCACTGAGGCACAGAGCAGTGAAGTGACTTGCCCCCAGTCACGCAGCTGCCAAGTGGCAGAGCCGGGATTTGAAGCCGTGACCTCCGACTCCCAAGCCCGGGCTCTTTCCACTGAGCCACGCTGCTTATTCTGTGCAGAGCACTGTGCTAAGTGCTGGGGAGGATGCCTGTCCCCGCGGCTCAGGCCCCGATCCTGGCGGGCGAAAATTAGTAATAATAACGTGGGTATTTGTTAGGCCCTTACTATGTGCAGAGCACCGTTCTAAGCGCTGGGCTAGATCCAGGGTAACCAGGTTGTCCCACATGAGGCTCACAGTCTTCACCCCCTTTTTCCAGATGAGGGCACTGAGGCCCAGAGAAGAGAAGTGACTCGCCCACCGTCACACAGCTGACGAGTGGCAGAGCTGGGATTCGAACCCGTGACCTCTGACTCCCCAGCCCGGGCTCTTTCCACTGAGCCACGCTGCTTCTCATGTCGGCCTCTCTTAAGCGCCTACTGAGTGCAGAGCGCTGCTCCAAGCGCCGGGGAGGATGCAAGGTCATCAGGTGGTTCCCACGTGGGGCTCCCCGTCTTCACCCCCATTTTCCAGATGAGGGCCCTGAGGCCCAGTGAAGTGACGGGCCCCAAGTCACCCAGCTGACAAGCGAACGGCGGAGCCGGGATTGGAACCCATGATCTCGGACTCCCCAGCCCGGGCATTTGCCACTGAGCCACGCTGGTTTACGAAGCAGCAGTGTGGCCCAGTGGAAAGAGCCCGGGCTGGGGAGGCCGAGGTCACGGGTTCGAATCCCCGCCCTGCCCCTTGTCCGCAGTGGGACGGGGAGCATGTCACTTCTCGGGGCCTCAGTGACCTCCTCTGGAAAATGGGGATGAGGATGGTGAGCCTCACGGGGGACAACCTGGTAACCGTGGATTTACCCCAGGGCTTAGAACAGTGCTCTGCACATAGTAAGGGCTTAACAAATACCCACGTAATTATTATTATTATTATTATTATTATTAATTTTCGCCCTCCGGTCGGGCATCCGAGCCCCGGAGTCGGAATCCGCGGGCTCCGGGCCCTGCAGCCGCTGCACCCGATGCAACCGATACGGGTGCAGCGGCTGCAGGCGGTGCAACGGGGGGGGGGGGGGGGGGGGGCTGCTGCTCCCCACCCTGTGAACTTTGCAGGGGTGCATTGCCAGGAGGCAACCATCTCCATCCCGACTTGCCCGCAGGGGTTGCATTTATGCTAACCAGCTACAAGTTGTGCCCCCCCCCCCCCGGGTCCCCTTGGGGTTTAAAGTTCAACCCCGTACAAAATGGAATCTGACCTGACCCCTACGGAATTGCACACCTAAGGACAGCCCCGAATCGTCTCATTTTAAGTGTTACCGGCTTGCCGGGTCAGTTTTGGTGGTGTTTTTTTTTTTTTTTTTTTAAAGCAACTTTAGAAACTTTTTTTTTTTTTTTAAGATCTGCTGTGATTAGATCGCAGGTTCATTCATTCAGTCGTCTTTTATTGAGCGCTTACTGCGCGGAGGGCACTGGACTGAGCGCTTGGAATGGGATTCCCATTTGGGAGCCGGAGCGGGGAACTAGGATGGGGAATGTTGGGAGGGCGGTGTCAGGAGTTGGGCGTTTAGGCCGCTTCCGTGGTTGGGGGGAAAGAAGTCTGGTTTGGGAATCGAGGTGGAGGTTTTAAAGTCGAGCTCCTGTGGTCTGCTGCGGTGACCTTAGGCCAGGCACTTGGTAATGGGAATCATGAAGTACTTATTGTATGGTAATAAACCCGGTACTAAACGCTGGGAGACAAGACATGTGGGAATTAGGCCAGGTCTCTGCCCTTTGGGCGTGGGGGGACTCACTCGACCTTTGGGCTTCAGTTTCCTTGTCTGTATAATGGGCACCTCCCTATCCCAAGGTGGGTCTTGCACAGGCCAAATGAAATATTGAGGTGAAAGCACTTGGGGGAAAAAAAGGCACACTTCCTTTCTTCCTCCCCAGTTATCCTTATTATTGCTCTTCAGATAGATCTTCCTGCCCCATTGATTGTTGGCCAGGACCGAAGGTTTGGGATAAATTGGTGGTAGGTCTGTGTAAAAATGTGTCGGGTGGCATCCGTCTGGTCCCGGGGCGGGCAGGTCGTCCGCATCACACTACTCTCAGAGTTAGGGTTTTGGAGAGCGCAGTGTGACGGTTTAGAATTTGAGTGATCGTGGACTTCAAACCCCTCACTTCCAGGAGGGAGCCTTTAAGATCAGGGTCGAGGCCTGGGGATAGGATATTTTTGTGCGGGGGAAGGTTACAAGGGCTCTTTCCAGGGATTCTCCTCTCTCCATTGGATCCCGTGGAGAGACCGCTACTTTCTAATCTCTACATGAAGAGGTTAAGATTGAAGTTAGGACAGTTAAATGTCTGAGAAGTTGTAAATAAGCCAGATTAATGACTCCAGTAAACTCTTGGCCTGGTGACAAGGAAGTTGATATTGAAGCTTCTGGTGACTTCACAGGGCACTAAACTGAGTAATCAGTGTCAACTCCAGCCTGAAGTGCCACTCTTCCCTGTTACAATTTCACTGGAGCTTCTTTGTGTATTTGGGTAAGAAAAGTCAAGTAAGTTATGAACTCCACGTGTGTTGGGACCCTAGTACTGATTTATTGGAGATATTCTCAAGTCCGGACTCTTCGCTCTAGGGCACGTTGAGAGATGCTGTAAAGTTGACGATCTGCACATGCGAATCTCCAGAAATCGGGCACGGTCTTTGTGGCCAATTTAACCCATCCACCCTTGGCATTGTAACTCGTTTAAAACGGTTAAAATTATTCAGGCTTTACCTCATTCGACACATTTTCTTATTGCTTCTAGTTCATTGTGGTGAGGGTAAACCTGACCCTGTATCTACCCCAGCGCTTAGAACAGTGCTCGGCACATAGTAAGCGCTTAACAAATACCAACATTATTATTATTATTATACACTTTAAAAATTCGGTTCTTGGAGAATCTTCTGGCTTCGACAAAGTCCTCGGCAGGCATTTCTAAGAGGGCTCTTCTAAGACTATCTGAATGTTGGGGAAATCCATGCTCTGATTTGCATAGTCTAATATTCTTTAATGTACTTTGATTTTTTTTCTAAATCATCTTTATCAAAAATATTCTGTTTTGATGAAGTATACAGTAGAAATCCAGTTACTTAAATATTCATGGCCCAAAGACCTGATTTTTTTTTTAAAAAAAAGAGGTTTAGCAAACAAAATCGCCTACGCACTGTCCCAACATAGTGAAACCGTATTGAGGTCTGGTAGTCAAAACTTTGACTTTCAGAGCTCGTTGCAGTTTAAACTGTGTGGCATGGCCTTACTTCCAGTGTCCAGCACAGTATCAAATTAGTACTGTGTAGATCACCCGATTTCACATCGGTGAAAGGGATAATGAGGGTGCTTGCTTTCATCCTTGAAATATTGAACTTTAAAGCAGCTGGGGGTGAAGGAACAGATAGGGATCCAACCAAGGCTTAAAAGAAATCCAGCCTGTCACAAAAAGGCATTTACACGGTTTAGGGCAACTTTAATATTGGGAATTCAATCCCCAAAACTTCAGGGTGTCCTATATGCCTTGAGGCCACTGCTGCTTAGGGCCACTGGATAAAAAAGTATTCTCTGTTTTCTGAAATGAGTGAAATTTCTGTGAAAATTTGGGGCCACTGAATTTTGTGCCCAACACGCTGGCAAGAAATATCTACTTCTCAGGTACGTTTCCCGAGGACCTATTACCGTCCTCCGCATCCAGGTGCTCAGAGGACCTGGGTTTTAGTTCGGGCTCCCCTGCTCATCTGCTGTGTGACCTTGGGCAAGTCACCTCACTTCTCTGTGCCTCAGTTACCTCAGCTGTAAAATGAGGATTATGACTGGGAGTTCCATGTGGGACAGGGACTGTGTCCAACCTGATGAGCTTGTAATCAGGTTCTAACCAGTGCTTAGAACAGTGCCTGGCACATAGGGAGCACTCAACAAATACCATTTTTTTTAAAAAAAAAGAATCACTGATGTGGCAGGTGATATTGATGGAGCATTCATGAGGTGCTAATGGCCCTAAAGAGCAGTTAGATATTTCAGTGCCCCTTTTTAAAATAAACTGATGCAACACTGCTGAATTTGAAAGTGAATTTGTATAGCTCCCATTTTTCCAGGTGTCAGTGGGTGATAGGGAAGAGATGGGAGTTTCCCCGCCTAGAACCCTGGAGAGGCCTTAGTCCCGCCGCTTCAGGTCCGATAATCTGGGCGAAGGAGCGTGGTCCGCGCGGTGTCGCTTGCACTTTCTCGTCCACGTTAGTTGTGTTCGCTCTGGGGCATGGAGCGCTGCGAGTGAGGAGGAGGGAAGGGATGGGAGCCTGATGTGATGAGAGCAGAATATTGGGCCCAATCCAGAGGGCCGGGGGAATGCTGACAGAGAGGAAGGTGGAAAGGCCAGGCTGCCAACAGCCTAATGACGCGGGAGACTGGTGAAGAGAATAGTTGGTTCCATGGGCCTCTTTGCCTCGCTGGACCTCGTCTGTCTAAGCACAGTGCTCTGCGCTTAATTCAGTGCTCTTCCCCCAGCTCCATGAATACCATTGATTTGGGGGGGGCGGCAGGGGGAAGGGGGGTGTGTGTGTGTGTGTGTGACACTGACCCATCTAGTGCTCTGCCTGTCCCCTGCCTTCCTCCTACTTCTAAATCACATTAGCAGCTAAATCCTAGAGTGCCAGACTTCCCTTCAGGAACAGAAATACTGGTCGTCTTCTTGTGGAGGGCTTTATGCCTTATCTTAAAAAGAGGATTCTCTCAAGTTTTAAAGTGTGCTTTTTTGGTATGAAGCAATGTGAGAAGCATATTGCTTCATCTTGTTGTAAAGTGAGTAACTTGAGTTTTTTCATTAGCATGAGAGAAACTACTTCATGATTCAGTCACATTACTAGATAGTTTTACGAGTCAGTCATACTCCATCAGAGGGGTGGGATCATTTTGATTTGATTTAGTGGTCTTGTCAAAATAGGCCTGCAGGTTTTCTGGTTGAGAGAATTACATCAATCTGTCAATGTTATGTAGTGAGCACCTACAGAAGGGTAAGAACTGCCCTCAAGTCACTGACAGTCAAACGGAAGAGCCAGGTGGAAACTAGTTGCAGGTTGTCAGAGCTGGCGGAAGGACGAGGATCAAGCGGGAAACACATCAGGACTCAGCAGCTGAACAAATAATTGAATGTACAGCTAAATATAGAAATCAATAAAAATAGACATCCACACATAAGTCGTACTGGGAAATGTAGACCGTCCCTGCATTGGTTCTCATGGCTGCATCAGGCGCGCACCATCCCTCCCGAAAGCGGTCTGCAAGCTTCCGCGCCAGCGGCCCAGCTCCGACCACTCCTCTGGTGTGAGGCTCAGAGCCCTGGGCGCTTCTTTGCCGGCCGGTTGGCTCAGTTGGTTAGAGCGTGGGGCTGATAACGCCAGGGTGGCGGGTTCGATTCCCCGTGCAGGGCACTTATCTTCTCCCCCTCGAGACTGTCCGCTCCTTATGGACAGGGACCGTGTCTGCTAATTCTGTGGTACTCTCCCAAACTCTGAGTAGTGCTGTGCACGTAGTAAGCGCTCGGTAGCTGATTCCCACCCCTTCCCTGCCATACGTACTTGGAAAGAGTGGTCATATCCACAGATGAAAAGAGAATAACTGCGGACCCTCATGGGGGGCTGGGAAATGGCCTCAGAAGCTCCTTGGCTGCCCCCTGGGACGCGCATGGAGGTGGACAAGAGCCACAGCCACAGTGGGCAGAGCTCCGCCAGGGATCCTGAGTGCTGACCCAAAGTGGCCATATCTGTAATTTATGTACATCTCTCTAATTTGTGTAATTTCTTTATATTATTGTCTGTCCCCTCCTCTAGACTGTAAGCTCACTGGGGGCAGGGAATGTCTCTCATATTATATCGTACACTCCCAAGCGCTTAGTACAGTGCCCTGCACAGAGTAAACGCACCATAAACACGACTGACCGACCAGAGAGGGCTTCGTGGGGCTGCCGCTCTGGCAGAGCACCGTTCGTTCCTGACACAGTTTCATGGCGGCAACTGAAATCTACTATGAAATGCTCACAGCTTTCTTCCACAGAATAGTTTGACCGCTCTGCTGTGCCATTTATGCTTTTGTGGCATCCTCTTCCTCCCGTAGAATCCGATAGCTCCGGTAAAACTAATTTTTTTTATTTTTTTATTTTTGGTCCCAGGGTGACAGATTTTGAGTCGTTTCTCATTTCTTATGATTGCGGAAGCATGAATTGCCCATTTATCACTGCCATGCCTTTTCAGAAACAGTTTTCAGAGTAAAGAGTTGTATCTAAAAACAATAATGTTCAAAATAATTGATTAAGGAGCAGATCGATGTGCAGAAATCAATGAAAACTATCCATATTATTTTAATTATTTTTACTTAGAGCAAAGAATTAAGGTTTACGTAGATAGCTTGTAGCCAAAAACACTCAACTCTTCAACTCTGTAGCTTTTATTAGTATTATTATCAGTAATAATAGTGGTAATGACAATACTGATTATGGCGTTGAAGTGCTCCCTGTGTACCAAAAGCAGTTCTAAGTGCTGACTGAGTTAGATACAAAATAGATGGGACACAGTCCCTGTCCCTCACAGGGCTCACACTGAAAGGGGAAGGGAGAGAATAGACATTTCATCTCCATTTGATGGATGAGGAAACTGAGACACAGAGAAGTTAAGCCATTTGCCCAGGGTCACACAGTAGGCACATGGTGGAGCTTGGGATTAGAATCCAGGTCCTCTGACTCTCAGCCCCCTGCTCTTTCCACTTGGCCATGCGGCTTCTCTTATTAGAGACCTCCTTACTGTAGGTGAGGAATGGGATTCTTGTAGGTATTGATACCAGAGAAAAAGAAATGAACTCAGAAGTGCTAAAAGGAACTAGTCCAAATGATCCAAAGGAATCAATAGCATTTATTGAGCATATACTGTTTGCAGAGCACTGTACAAAGCATTTGGGAGAGGACAGTAGACTTTGTAGACACAGTCCCTCCCCTCAAGGAGTTTACAGTCTAATGGGGAGAGGTAGACACTCAAATTTCAGGCAGGGGAAGCAACCAAGTACGAGGATATGTTTATCAGTGCCTTGGGGAGAGTGAGTACCTCCCACATCTTCGTGATCATAAGGACTCCTGTTGCATAGGAGGAGGTGTGAATTTAGTAGGATTGTGAGGATGAGGGAGAAGAGAAGTCCGTGAGGTGAAGGGGAAGGGGCGGTGAAGGGGAAGGGAGTTCCAGGCACTTGGGGAGGGCACGATGAAGAGGCCAGTGGCAAGGGAGACGAAAATGAGGCCCGCTGGTGAGGTTGGTGTTAGAGGAGCCAAGTGTGCAACCTGCTTGTAGTGGGAGAGGAGCGAGGGTAAGTAACGGAGGCGGCGGGGGGGGGGGGGGAGCTGACTGAGTGCTGTCAATCAGCTGCCAAAAGTTGCCAGACCATAGCAGGAGGAGCCCCTTTCTGACTCTGTTTTCATTGGGTTGGCTTGCTGTATTAAGGGCATTCCCCCAGCAATCCTGTCGGGAGCCCCTGCCCTAGGATGTTCCCTAGGGAGTGGAGAGGATTCCTGTAGTCCTGCCCCAGGAGGGCTGGGGGAATCCCCCGCCATATGCCCTGTGATCCCCCGAGCCAGATGATCAGTCGGAAGCCCTCGTTCCTTCGTGGCCTTGCAGCTTCAAAGGCAGTGGACTGGCCTCAAGGAAATCTTCCCTGCTGTCCACGGAGCTTCCTTTAGGCCCACAGCCATGTTTTTCATGGCTGCCGTACAGTTTCCAAAAAGTTATGAACTGGGTTTTAGCTCTGGTAAAGTTCACAGAGCGGTTTTTATTTTTTTGTCCAGTGCCAACATATGAACATGTGCGATAGTACCTTGTTGTGATTCTCCTTAATTTGAAAGGTGACTTGGATCTGTTCCCTTTGGGTGCATGGTATCCACCCCACCTTCAGTCCCACAGCTCTTAGGTACCAAACTATAAATTATTTATATTCCTGTCTGTTTCCCCCTTTATGCTGTAAGCTTGTTATGGGCAAGGAATGTGTCCTCCAACTCTGTTGTATTATACTCTGTGGACCCTGTAAGCGCTCATAAAATCCATTGATTGAGTAGAGTCAGTTCGGTATAACAGTCATATTTATTGAGAGCTTACTGTGCTTAGAACATTGTACTAAGCGCTTGGGAGAGTACAATAAAAGAATAAGCAGACACATTCTGTACCTAAGCCACCCTTCTTTCAAAATATAGAAGAATCAAGCTCAGAGATCTGTAACTCTGAACCAAGTTGGGGAAATAATGTGCTTTTTTTCCTGAGAGTTCATATACTTTTAAAAATGATTTGACCTGTAGATACTTATACTCCCTTCTCCCCCGCCCTCTGAATTTTACCAAGAGGATCCTAATAAAAAATGTATCTGCTTAGTCACCAAGAAAAGTCAAGCTTGAGAGAGTGTTGTCCTCTTAATTCTATGGGTAATTAGCAGACACACTTGGCAGGCAGAGAAATATATTATGAAAGGCTAGCCCACTGAAGGAAACAGCTAAGCCAAACTCAGGCAGGGAGCTGGGGTTCTCACTGGATAATCAATACAACTGCCTGCTGAATTAAAGTGTTGACACCCCTCCCACTGGTGGCGTGGGAGTCCTTCATTCCCAGTGTCACGGCCAGAATAGCAGGGTGGGGGTCGAAGCGGGGGACGGGTCCTGTCCCATTGGAACGGGACAGGAAGAAGCCGGAGCGGAAGCGTGCAATTTTGGCAGCTACTGCCCCGTCTGAGCGCCGAGGCGGACACCCCCTCTTCCACCAGTGCCCCTGAGGGGCTCCTGACCGTCCTGCCAAAGTGAGGCAGGAAGAAGCTAATGGGACAGAATGGAAAATCTTGGGGAGGTTGAGTCTGCTGTGACTTGAACTTTGGACCCTCTTGCCTGAGCAGCGAGAGGCTGAGAAACTGCTCCCTGAGCCGTAATGTTATGTGGTTTTTAGTGTTTTTATTATTGTCCTTGTTTTCTTCATGTTGGGTTGCTATTCCGTTTCGGTCTCTGAAGAACGCTAAGCACGTTGTTGAGTGCGTAGTACCATGTGTTGTACTCATCCTCAATACATACTGTTACTGATACTTAGGTACATTTGGCCAACCCCCCCCCCCCCCCCCGACCCCAGCATGCACCCTCCCTCTCTCCGTTTTCAACCTGATTATCTTGTATCTACCAGGACTTCTCACATTTTAAGTGCCTAACGAGTATTAGAAGAGAGGCACTGTGGCCTAATGGGTAGAGCCAGACCTGGGAGACAGAAGGACCTGGGTTCTAATCCTGGCTCCGCTACTTGCCTGCTGTGTGACTTTGGACAAGTTACTTTACTTCTCTGTGCCTCAGTTATCTGTAAAGTGGCGATTAAGATTGTGAACCCCATTTGGGACAGAGACTGTATCCAACCTGATAAGTTTGTATTTACCCCACTGCTTAGAACAGTGCCTCAGGCACAATAAGTGCTCAACGGATACCACAGTTATTATTATTATTAGTATTATTATTATCAGCTCCCCGTGGAACTGGGACTATCAGATAATTTTGTACTTTCCCCAGGGCTTCGTACAGTCCTCTGCACACAGGAGCCCCTCTAAATTCCTTTGGATGAATGAATTTGACCAGTGGTAAACTTGGCGAACTAGTCTCGTAATCCAGCCTCAGGAATCAGGGCTGGGATGGATTTTGTTAGGAGCAGTGGATAACATGCTCTTACTTTTTGCACACCAAACCTGTCACCCCCACCCCCGTGCCTCAGCCTTTTGCCCTTCCTTTCTGTCATTCCTTCCTACAGCACTCCTGATTGAAGGCCAGGGGGAGGGCTGCCTACCTCGAGGTAGATTGTCTGTCCCCTGAGGAACAGAGACAGGGACTGGGTCCAGTTCCCATCTGTGCACTCCCTAGCAACTCACCCTACAGTCCTCTGTGCACAGTATGCCCTTAATAAATACTATGGTTTCTTCGATCTGGATCCTAGTGTCAGCAAAAATCCAGTCATTTGCAGAGTGAAATTCACTGTGATTTTAGAGATGCAAAGTAAAATCAACTACAAAGTCTTAATATCAAAAATGGCTTTTTAAATTGTAGTCTGGACAGACTTAAAGACTCCTGTCTTCGTCAACACGTTCAGTTCTGCTAGAATGCAAAGATGACATTTATGGTGAAATCTCACGTTAAAATTTGCGTGCCGTGACTAGGTAGATGTGTATTGTTGGAAGAATATTTCCTAATTCCTTACCAGTGTATTAATCATTGATTGGAGCTGGACTGTAAACTCGTTATGGGTAGGGAACGTGTCCGTTAATTCTGTTGTACTGGACTCTCCCAACTGTCTAGTGCAGTGTTGGGCATGTAGGAAGCGCTCAATAAATACCATTGAGTGAGAACACTGTACTAAATGCTTGGGAATGTTCAGAACATGAGAGTGGTGGGGGTGATCCCCTCCCACGAGGAGCTTACAGTCTATAGGGGGAAACTGACATTAAAATCAGTTACAGATAGGGAAAATAATAGGGTGTAAGGCTATGTAGAGAATGTGTAAGGATACCGTGCTTAGTACAGTATCTGACACATAGTAAATGCTTAACAAATACCATGGGAAAAAAATACGTACCAAAGTGCCGTGGGGAGGGTGAATTTTCCAGAACATGTTGTGAGAACCTGCACTGGGGAAAAGTTTGTGCAGTTTTGTGGAAGATGTCATTTTGACTTTGCATACAGAAATGAACTTTAGTTTGTTGAGTGGAAGAATTTAGAAACTGTACTACCAAACTAAGAGCCTCGCAATGGAGATGTGCGTTAGAATTCCCGGACTGAAAGAAACTTGAATGAATGAAGCAGACTGTGGGTCCCGTTTCCCTTCAAGGGAAGCATTGGGGCCCAGTGGTTGGAGCATGGGTCTGGGGGTCGGGGGACTTGAGTTCTAATCCCGGCTCCCATCACCTATCTGCGGTGTAACTTTATGGGCAAGTCAGCTTCTCTGTGCTTCAGTTATCTCATCTGTAAAATGGGGATTAAGACTGTGAACCCCATGTGTGGAACAGGGACTGTGTCCAAATCAATAATGTCACATCTACCCCAGTACTCAGAACAGTGCCTGGCACACGTATGTGCTTAATATATACCATTAAAAAAAAGGGTGAGTAAGGAGAGAGGCAAAATCAAGGCACAGTAAGTAGATTGATGTTAGAATGAAAGGTGGACTAGAAATGTGTGTTTCTCTATCCACTTCTGACGGAGGGAGATAACATATCTTCCAGGGATCCTCAGGTCTGAGCTTCCTGTTTATCTTGATCCTCTTGCCTTCTCAGAATCCATAGTCATGTCTGTTGGAGGTTGGGCCTCAAGGAGCAAGAAACCTGTGGTTTCAAACCCACAGCTCCAGAAATTAATTGGTCCATCTGTGTTCAGACAGGTCTGCACTGCTACCCGTTATTGAAGATTTCCAAGAACAGAAATGAAGTTACGTAAAGGAAAGAATGAGTTTTTGCTTTTGTTTTTCACATTAGTGTTTTGTTTGAATCCTACCTTAATGCCAGTGGGCGGGACCTGGAGGAGAGGGAGGGAGAGAGTGTGTGTGTGTGTGTGTGTGTGTGTGTGTGCACGTGCATGCACGCATGCATGCATGAGCGTGCACGTGAGCTTGTGTGCTTATCCTACTGGAGGAGGAGCTGGCGGATTTCATGGGCCGGTAGTTTTTGCGGGGCTGATCCAGCTCTTCCCTCTGCTTAGTAGACCTACTACCAACCTCAGAAATAAGATGAAAAATGTCGCCTTCTCAACCATTCGCCAAACGGGCACCCTGGCTTCTTACAGGAGTTGAATCATAACGTCATAAAGTTGGAAAGGGCCTGATCGGTCCTGGCTCCAGCATCTGAGAACAGGGAATGCTGCATTCATGCAGACTTGTCGGGGTGGAGATGTTTTTTGTTTTTTTTTTCCTCCTGTGACATATTCCCCCGCATCTAGATTAAAGCTTTGCCCACGGAAGCTGTATAGTGAATGCTATCGGTGAGAATCATGGGGCGGGAAAATTATATGAATCTCATTCATAAAGTCAGCCAGTCATTTTTAGGAACCCTCATTCGGTACTTGATGAAATTCTGAAAAGAATGGGACTGTTGAATTGTAGCTCTAACCTTCGGAAATTTTTAGCAGGAATGCCTGTTCATCATCCACATTAAATGGATCGTGTACTATTTCTCCTTCTCTCTCCCTTTTCTACTTGCCCTCTGCGTATTCGTTTTCCCTTTCTGTAGCCCTTTGCCGCCACCACTTCTCATCAGTTATGTGTGTATCACTTTATATTTGAGGGTATCTGTAATACCCCCCTGTAAGTCCCAACCCGAGGTCCTCGGCCCTTTCAGTTTTGGGGTGTAAGTGTGTTTGTCAGTCGAGGCCCTGGGTGTATGGGACTTCAGAACCCCAACTTGGCTGGACAGAGCTTGTGGAAGTCCGGCTGTTGTGGTGGGAGGTGGTGCAGGGGTGGTTGGAGTGGTTCTGGGAACGCGCCCCCCCCCCCCCCCCGCATCCTGGTCACAGTAAGAGGGGACAGGGGACCTTTTCCTGCTCTTAGAGTGGAAGGGTTCGAGCTGTCGTTCTAGTCGCTCTTTTGGTGGACTTGTGGGTTTTTTCCATCCCCACATATACATTTTGAAGCAATGTGGCCTAGTGGCAAGAACTTGAGCCTGGGAGTCAGAGGACCTGGGTTTCTCATCCCGGCTCTGCCACTTGTCTCTTGTGGCACCTTGGACAAGTCTCTTAATTTTTTTTTATCTCTGTTTCCTCATTTGTAAAATGGAAACGCCGTACCTGTTCTTCCTCCTACTTAAACTCTTAGCCCCATGTGGGACAGGGACTATGTACTACCCGATTATTGCCTCTTTACTTCAGCACCCAGTACCAGGCTTGACACATGGGAAGTGCTTAACAAATGACACAATTATTCATACCACCTATTTCTAAAATGCTAGATATTAGCATGAAATGAAATTAAAATGCTTATTAAATATTAATATTAAAGTTCATATGTGTGAGCTCGACTTCTCTTTTGGCAGGCATATTGTAAATTGTACAGTTTGTACTTGGTTAGATTGGTTTTTTTGCATTGCACAAAAAAGGATTCGTTGTGAAGGTGTTATGTGACAAGTTATTCAGTTCTCTTTTTTTAGTAAAAAAGCACTCTTGGCGCTCTTTGATAATTCTTGTACATTCTCTATCATTTTATCAATCTTGCTGTAATAGCCATGCTGAAGTATAGTGCAGTGTACCCACTACTATTACTGACGTGATTATTGCTATAATACCAGACCTTTACCTCAAGAGAAGCAGCGTGGCATGGTGGATAGAGCATGGGCCCGGGAGTCACAGGTTCTAATCCCCGCTCCACCACTTGTCTGCTGCGTGACCTTGGGCAAGGTACTTCTGTAGGTACTTCTCTGTGCCTCATTTACCTCAATATGTAAAATGGGGATTGAGACTGTGCACCCCACTTGGGACAAGGGACTGTATCCAACCCCATAAGCTTGTATCCACCCCAGCGCTTAAAACAGTGCCTGGCACATAGTAAGCGCTTCATAAATAGCATAATTAACTCTCTCCTGCACTCTTCATTGCTCCTCTCCCCATCTTTATCTCTTGCCAGATGACTCTGTCAACAAAACTAAAGCCACCAGGTATGAACTTCCCAAAGTTTCCCCTTCTCCCCAGTTCTCTCCTGTGCCTATGCCCTCTCTCTAAATCCCAGCCACCTCAAGAGGAGATTTCCCATCCCTGCTTTCACAATTGACCCCCTCTATCCCAGCCATCAGTGGTATTTATTGAGTACTTGCTGTGTGTGCAGAGCACTGTATTAAGCTCTTGGAAGAGTACAGTCTAACAGAGTTGATAGACATGTTCCTTGCTCACAAGGATTTCACAGCTTGTGGGAGGGGGAGACAGATAATAAAAGAAATTTCAGATTTGTTTGTTAGTGCTGTGGGACTCAAGGTGGGGTGAATAGAGGGTCTAAGTCCTCATAGTGCAAGGGCGATGCAGAAGGGAGAGGAGTAGGGGAAATGAGGGCTTAGTTAGGGAAGGTTTCTTGGAGGAGGTGAGATTTTAATAAGGTGGGAGGTCCCGTCCTTTCTCATCTACTAAAAACACTGCGTCCTTTCTCGTTAAGGGCAGGGTGTATGTCTGCTAATTCTGTCGTGTTGTAATCTCCCAAGCACTTAGTTCAGTGCTCTGCACATAGTAAGCACTCAGTAAATACCATTGATTGATTGATTCTTCCCTTCCAGACCACCGACTTGAACCACTCCCCCTCTGCCTTCAAAGATGCCCTTTAAAAAAAACCTTCTTTGGATCCCACTCGATCACCCCCATCTCCCTCTTCCTCTTCTCATCCGTTCTCTACAAACGGGTTGTGTGCTCCGCATCCTCTCCTCCAACTCTTTGGCCCTCCTCGACCCTTTATAATCTGGTTTGTGTCCTCTTCACACCACTCTCTTTCAATGATGACCGTCTTGACAAATCTAATGGACTCTCTTCAGTCCTAATCCTCGACCTCTCCGCTGCTTTCGACTCCGTGGACCCCCTCCTTCTGGAAAGACCATCTAAGCTCCATTTTACTGACAGAGTTCTTTCCTTTTCCTCTTCCCTTTTCCTCCAGCTGCTTCTCCCCCCTCTCTTCTCTGCCTCCTGGGACTTTTTTTGCTTTTTTATTTTATTATTTTTTTTTTTGGTATTGCTTCCACTTAGTGCTGTGTTCATCTAAACCCTATTTAATGACGACCATCTTCTTTAGAGGAATGTTGTGTTTTAAGTGTGCTTTTGTAAAGTGCACTAAACAGTTGTGGAGGAAGAAAAAAGCTCCAGAATTTTCAAGGAGGGATATTACCATTTAAACAAGAAAAATGGCAAGAGTGCCGTGCAGGCTTAAGAAACGTGGTGAGATCTTTTAAGTAGCAGAGACTTTTATTAACCCTTGTTATTTTGTAGGTTTAAACTACGTCCCCTTTCAGCCGCAAGCTTGGAAAGTTATCCATTCCTGGTGTTGTTACCCCATACAGCTACTGCTTATTTGAGCCTTTTAAGAGTTAGGATTGACAGGCCGTGGGCTCCTTCTGGTTGAACTGGATTTTGTATGGTTTTGTGCTCCATCTCCCATTTTATTTCTTTCTCTCTGTCTCTTTTTCTCTCACTCTTTTCTCTCACTTTCTCTCACTCTCTTTCTCACTCTTTTTTTCTTCTCTCACTCTTTCTTCTCTCCTTCCCTTTATCAGTCACAAATTGCCACAAATCAGATCTATCTTGAGCCATTGCTCCTTTCTCCTTTAAAGTAAGCCCAGGATGTTGGCGAGAAGTTGTAATGTGACAGCAGATGACTGCCTCTTAGGGTTTCCTTTGAATAGCCCCCTGCTGACATGATAAGAGGGATAAGGCCTGACCCAGGGGAAATAAGGCTGAAAGGAGGAGCAAGGAGTTAGAGAAGCAGGTGTTTTGTTTTTGTATTTTGGGGTTTTTTTAGGGTAGCTTTATAGTGCAGCCTGGAATATTATAGGGAGCCGGAGCCCTCACCTGTTGGGATATTCAAGGGACTTCTTCATTTTCACCTCTGGGTTACAAATAACGGGGCTCTCAGAGATCAGGCTGAAATTTCCCTTCGCTTATTAGACTCAGACTTTGAGATTTAGTTTTGTGAGCATCCCAAGAACATAAGCAGTGGTGACCTGGCTCAGACTATTGTTCCTCCAATCCAAGTTTCAATTACCAACAATGGCACCAAAGAATTCTGAGGGCCCGAGGCATGGTTGATCTCCTTAACTTTATACCGAAAGGCTAGGTATGTAACATCTAACACCAGGAATGTGTCTACCAACTCTTGTTATAGTGTACTCTCCCAAGCGCTTAGTACAGTGCTCTGCACACAGTAAATGCTCAATAAATATGATTGTTTGATCCCTGACTTATTTTTCCCTCTCTCTGGTAACCCATTTTAAGTCTGTCATCCCTGAATTTGTCCAATTTCTCCCCTTCCAATCCCCCGCCATCCCTTGTATGGTATATGTTTTTTGCTTACTTTGTGCCAGGCACTATACTAAGTGCTGGAGTGGATAGAAGCTAATCAGGTTGGACACAGTTCATGTCCCAGATGGGGCTCACAGTCTTAATCTGCCTTTTACAGGTGAGGTGGTTGAGGCGCAAAGTAGTTAAAGTGGCTTGCCCTCGGTCCCACAGCAGATAAGTGATGGAGCTGGGATTAGAACCCAGGTCCTCTGATTCCCAGACCTCTGCTCTTTTCATTAGACCACACTGCTTTTTGAATTTATTGATATTTTCTGCTGACCTAACTTCCTGTGGCAGTGAATTCCAAATTTACCATCCATTATGTGAA
The DNA here is from genome assembly GCF_004115215.2 of Ornithorhynchus anatinus. NCBI lineage: Eukaryota > Metazoa > Chordata > Mammalia > Monotremata > Ornithorhynchidae > Ornithorhynchus > Ornithorhynchus anatinus. The sequence continues at coordinate 8,305,754 of NC_041738.1, read as the reverse complement.
GACATTTTCCCATTTTTGCATTTTGTACCCTATAACCTTCAGGCTTCCCCCGATTAGACTGTAAGCCCGTCAAACGGCAGGGACTGTCTCTATCTGTTGCCAACTTGTTCATCCCAAGCGCTTAGTACAGTGCTCTGCACATAGTAAGCGCTCAATAAATACTATTGAATGAATTGAATGAAAGGCTTCAGTCCTGGTGGTGGGGGATTTGGTGAAAGACAATTTCATGGCTGCTCGGAATCTTTGTTATTTTGTAGCTTAGTAGTGTATTTTGGAGTATTGTAGGGAACCCTCACCTGCTAGGCTTTAGATTCTGTTTTTTTCTCCCATGTTTTTTGGTTAGGTGCTTTCTATGTGCCAGGTACTGTATTAAGTGCTGAAAGTAGTCAGGGTTGGTTACAGTCCATGTCCCACCTGGGACTCACCGTCTTATAATTTAACAGATGAGGGAACTGGGGTACAGTGAAGTTAAGTGACTTGCCCAAGGTCACACAACAGACAAGTGGCAGAACCAGGATTAGAACCCAAGTTCTTCTGACTCCCATGTCCGTGCTCCATCCGCTAGGCCATGCTTTTTCTCTTTGACGGCAGGGATTGTACTCTCCCATAGGCTTAGTGCAGTGTTCTGTGCACATTAAGTGCTCATTAAATACTTCTGACTCCCAGGGCCGTGCTCTATCCACTAGGCCATGCTGTTTCACAGTTAACAATAATAATGATATTTGTTAAGCACTTACTATGTGCCAAGAACTCTACTAAGCGCTGGGGTGGACACAAGCAAATTGAGTTGGACACAGGCCCTGTCCCACATGGTGCTCACAGTCTCAATCACCATTTTACAGATGAGTTAACTGAGGAACAGAGAAGTGAAGTGACTTGCCCAAGGTCACACAGCAGACATGTGGCAGAGCTGGGATTAGAAGCCATGACCTCCTGATTCCCAGGCCTGTGCTCTATCCACTATGCCATGCTGCTTCTCTGGGGCTTTAAAGGGGCTTTCCCCAGCCTCACCTCTGGGCTACAAATAACTGGGTTCTCGGAGGTCAGGCTGAAATTCCCCTTTGCTTGTTAGGGTCGGACCATGAGGTTTAGCCTTGTGAGCACGACAGAATAGATTAAATGTCCCCTTTCAGCTTGTATCTTTCCAGACTGATCTTTTCAGCCTATTCTCCCTCGAAAAATCCACCAGATCATCCCGTTTGCATTTTTTTTTTTTGGTACTGGCTCCAAGTTTGTTCTGTGCTGTTTATGATGTGGGGAAGAAAACCACGCAGCATTTCAGGCGTAATTGTTTGTGTATGGAACGGCAGAGCTGTATCCTCCCCAAACTCAGCCGGGAGGGTTTTTTTTGTCGTGTTCTTTTTTTGGCTTTTAAATCATCCCGCTCTGGGTTGTGGGCAGTTAGACTTGGCACTTGCAGCTTTGGCCCAGCCTGAGCAGGCCTTTACAGTCCTTGGGTAGAACCCCCCTTTCTGCCCCCCCAACCAAGCCCTCGCCTCCCTTGGCCCGCTGCCTGTCATTGTTGACCTTTTCCCTGCTGGTTAAAGGGATTGAATTCTAAGTTTTTACAAGCTAAAGATAATCCTTCCGAAAAGGATGATCGAGGAGTTGTAAATTAGGAACTCTGAGTAATCTTATGCTGGTGGTGGTAGGATCAATAAACCTACCGAGTCTGTTTCTAAAATGTGGAACAGATTTGTTTTTGTCAAATGACACTCGGAAAGTATATCCCTTCCTCTTGCTCCAGTCTCTCTCTCTTTTTTTTTTGTGCTTTAAATAATGGCTTATTCTTGCCTATCCTAATGACTAATGCAAAGTGTGGGAGACCCACATGTTTTCTGTAAGGAGAGGGGACTCTTCCTCCTCCTCCTCATCCCTTCTACTTAGACTTTGTGCCCCATGTGGGACAGGGACTGTGTCCAGTGTGATCGACTTGTTTCTACCGCATGCTTAGAACAGTGCTTGATGCATAGTAAGTGCTAAACATATTATTTTCATTATTGTTATCATTAGATGATCATCAGAATTACTTGAACACCTTTAATGGAGAGTTGTCCCGGATGCTTGAGAGCGTACAGTAAAAGTAGATGTCGAGGTCCCTGCCCTCAGACTTTACAATTCAGTGGAAGAGACATGCAGACACATTGCATTCCTCCAATTCTGCCAGAATAACTGTTTTCACGGTCCATTTTGTTGTTCGGGAACTAGGGAATACTCACATGACGATGCAGTTCACCATGGAGTTGGAAGGTTCAGCTTGGGCTTGTGAACACCGTGTCGAACATCACGGATGTTATGGTGCAAGTTTTCCTAAGTGCAGGTTTGGCCAGAATACAACCCAGTTTTGTTTTTTTTTTGGAGAGAAGAATATACCTACAGTAAGAGAGAAGGCCAAATCGGATTCAAGTGGTAAAAACCAGTGAACAAGTAGAAAGGGTAGTTAGCGAGTGGAATTTTTAACTTCTGAGTAGATTGTCGGCTTATTATTTCTGTTTTGCGTGTCACTGAGGTGATGGGTTTTTGAAGAGGTTGTCAAAGTAACATGGGTTCCAGGTATAGAGCTTGGCTGGGTGCCGTTTTTGACTCTAGAAGAATACATGTCTCTGGGTCAGTGTAGTAGCGGGAGAAGTAAAAAAAAAAAAAAAAAAGGTGAGTTCCATCAAATTATTTTTGAATCCAGATCCCTTAAGTCCTTTTTGGGTCATGAATAAATGAATTTTCATTTATGATTGTTGTGCCCCTTTTGACAAAACTGAATTATTTACAGAGTTCTCTTCTGTGGCTTATAAAGTCACATGATTTTAGTATATATAGTCTCATGCTGTAACTTGCATTGTCTGTATTTCATTTCCTCATAATTTTGTGAGTAGTTTTGAATTACACTAGGGGATTTAATTTTAATTTAATATTTTAAAGAAGGTAGTTAAAGCTTTAACTCCCTTATTCCCTCTTTTCAAAAATCTGACCCAATCACTGTTGTTTTAGTTGCTGTTTATCATTAAAATGAGTTGCAGAACGGCTGCAGTAGAGACCTACTGTTTTGGTTAATTTTTTTTTTAAAGGATTCAAAATTGGAACTTTATTCAGGGCCCAGTGAGATTGTAGTTGTCCCTGCTGACTCAAAAGAAGTGAATTAATATGATGTGTCAAAAACAAATGCCCGGGGCATCTACTGGAATATATCAAAGCATGCTAACCCAAAAGGCTTGTAGATTGTAATGGTGACCAAACTTTCCATCAGATTTTACAGAACTGTTAAAGGGAGACAAAATAAAGTGTTTTGGTTAAATATAGGAGGCGTTGAGTACCTTTGAGAGAGAATTAGTGTTTCCTTGCAATCTTCTCAGGGTTTCAGAGCCTCAGAAAACGATTTTTTAAAATTGTTTTTGTATTTTAAATTCCAAAAGGCATTTGTTAAATGCTTACTATGTGCTAAGTGCTATGTAGATGTAAGGTTATGAGATTGAACACAATCTGTGTTCCCCAAGGGGATCAGACAGAATCTATTTTATTCCCATTTTAAAGATGAGGTAATTGAGGCCCAGAGAGGTAGTGGTCCAAGGCCCAAGGTCACACAGTAGGCCAGTGGTTGAGCTGGGTTTCAAAGCTTGATGCCCAGCCCTGTGCTCTTTCCTCTAGGCCACACTTTTATGGGTTGTGGGTTGTGTCCTTTCTGATTCAAAATTTCATCTGCATTGAGTGTGAGTATAGTTGTAGCACAGTTTGGGTAGCTTTTCCTTATATTAAAGCAGTCCAACTTGATACGTAAAAAGGGCTTGCAGATCACTATTTTCTTTTTATGGTATTTGTTAAATGCTTAACTATGTGCCAGACACTGTACTAAGCTCTGGGGTAGATACAGGCTAATCAGGATAGCCATAGTCCATGTTTCACTTGTGGCTCACGGTCTTTAATCCCTCTTTTACAGATGAGGTAACTGACCCACAGAGAAGTGAAGTGATTTGCTCAAAGTCACATGTCAGACAAGTGGTGGAGCTGGGATTAGAATCCAGGTCCTTCTGATTGCAAGGTCCACATTCTATCCAGTAGACCTGCTACTTCTGTGACTCCCCGCCCCTTCCAAGTTAAGAGGCTAAATGTCTTCATTTGTGAAGGAATGTGTGGTTCATTAGGAAACTATTCCTAAGCTTCAGTAGGAGTAGTTCTGGGAAATCTGTTTTATAAATTACTTTAAAACATCTGCACTAAATTTTGAGTTCAACTCTAATTTATAATATTTAAGCTCCACAGGAGTTATTCAAGGATTTACCTAAATGTTATATCCTTATAACATGATAATGATAACTTTCTATATTTGTGCTAAGAAATTTCCAGAAACTTTTTTTGGTAAAAAATTCTCACGCAGGGAATGAAATGTGAAACAATCTCTCTCCCCAGCTGCAGTTTGAGTAGGTCTTTCTCCTCTGCAGATTAGCGTCTTCTGATTGCCCAAACCATAATGTTAATTTGAAGAAGCAAGACCTAGTAGATATGGCATGGGCCTAAGAGTCAGAAGGATAGGGTTTCTAATCTCTGCTCCATCCCTTGCCTGCTGTGTGAACTTGAGCAAGTCACTTTACTTCTGTGCCTGTTTCCTCACCTGTGAGCCCCACATGGGACAGGCACTGTGTCCAACCTGATTAGCTTGTATCGACCCCAGTGCTTAGTATTGTGCTTGGCACGTAGTAAGCGTTCAACAAATACTGTAGAAAGAAAAGGGGAAAGACGTTGGCTGCGATCCAAGTCGCATAAATGACTAATATTTTACCCATGCTTGTTGCTGCTGTTCTGGGGTGAGTGGGCCTTGGTGCCTTTCAAAACTGGAAGACAGAACCCTTTGACTGTTCATAAATCTGTAAGTCTCTCAGTTTTCCCAGGTATACCTGCCTGCCTAGGTCTGTAGCTTCCCCGACCTCCACAGACATTTTATGCTCTAGACTGTCAGCTTGTTTCAGGAATGGGGATGTGACCACTAATTCTGTCGTATTCTACTCTCCTGAGCTCTTAGTACAGCGTTCTGCACATAGTAAGCGCCCAGTAAATACCACCGATTGATTTGGGTGTACTGTCTGTTGAAATATCCCTCTGGCATCACTCAGCAGCATTTCTGTGGGGTCACTGATGGCTGAGAAGAATTAACAAATTGTCGGAGCAGCCCAGTTATTCCACTCTGGGCCTGGGGGCGAGGGGCATGGTAGAGGGTATTATTGTGTTTGTTAAGCACTTACTATGTACCAAGCACTGTTCTAAGCAGTGGAGTAGTTAATAATAATAATGTTAATATTTAAGTACTTACTATGTGCCAGACACTGTATTGCACTGGGGTGGATACTAGCAAATCGAGTTGGACATGGGCCCTGTCCCACGTGGGCTCACAGTCTCAATCTCCATTTTACAGGTGAGATAGGCCCAGAGAAGTGAAGTGACTTGCACAAGGTCACACAGCAGACAAGCAGCGGAGCCAGGATTAGAACCCAGATCCTTCTGATTCCCAGGCCCGGGCTGTATCCTCTAGGCCACACCCATAAAACATATCTATTCACGTATACAACTTTCCATTCTTTCCATACCCCAACTGTGCTGGAGTTAGGGAGAGTTTAACTTTCCGGCTCCCAGCTGCATTCCCCTCTACAGAAATAAGGCAGCAGTGGGGCCTTGGCTCAGAGAGATTTTTAACAGCAGCTGCTCTTCTGCCTCTGCTGCTGTCAGAGCCGCTGTTAACATCAACACAGATGTGGCCTCTACAGTCTCTATATACACCTCAGAGAGTCAGTGATATTAATTGGGCCCTTACTCTGTGCGGAACACTCTGCTAAGCCCGAGGGAGAGTACAATGCACTGGAGTTGGTAGACAATCTCTGCCATCAAGGAGAAGCAGTATGGTCTAGTGGATAGAGCATGGGCCTGGGAGTCAGAAGGACCTGGGTTCTAATCCCGGTTCTGCCACTTGTCTGCTGTGTGAATAAATCTGTAAAATAGGGGTTTAGACTGTGAGCTCCATGTGGGACCTGGACTTTGTACATTGATTAGCTTGTATCTGCACCTGTGCTGAGTACAGGCCCCGCACATATTAAACACCTAAATACAAGTAAAAAAAAAAAAGAGCTTTCTATGTAGTGGGGGAGGCAGACGTTAAAATAAACCACAGATAGGGGAAGCAGCTGAGTTTGATATGTACTAGTGCTGTGGGCGGGATGAATACTCAAGTGCTTAGGCAACTCAAGGAGTGCGAATTGGGAGGAAAGGCCTCTTGGAGGAGATGTGCTTTTTAGGAAGGCTTTGAAGGTGGAGCGAGTGGTAGTCCGGTGTCTATGAAGGGAGAGGGAGGTCCAGGCCAAAGGGAGGATATGAGCAATGCATTGGCGGTGAGAGATGAGATGGAGGCACAATCAATCAGTGGTATTTATTGAGCGCTTACTGTGTGCAGAGTACTGTACTAAGCACATGGAAGTTTACAGTATAACAGAATTGGTAGACGCATTCCCACAGGGTGTAGGTTTTGTGTTGGAGCAGCGAAGTGGGTGGGTTGCATTGTAATAGGAAAAAAACGAGGTTGGGCAGGAGGGAGAGAGCTAATTGAGTGCCTCAGTGCTGGTAAGGGCACTTTTGTTTGATGCAGAGATGGTTGGGTAACCATTAGAGGCTTTTGAGGAATGGGAAGACATGCATAGAACTGTATGCATGTATTTTTTTTTTTTTAAAGAAAAATCGATCTGGACATCAGAGTGAAGTATGGAAGAAAGGGAGGTCAGTGAGGAGGCCAGTGCAGTTGTCATGTTAGAACATACGTGCTCGGGCCAGCATGGTAGCGGTCTGGATGGAAAGGAAGAGGTGGATTCTTGTGACGTGAAGGTAGAACTGGCAGGATTTGGCTATAGACTGATATTGGCAATTGAAAGAAAGAGCTGAGTCAAGAATGACCCCAATTCTGTGGGCTTGTGGGACAGGGAGGACCGTGGTGTTACCAGAAGTGAAGCGAAAGTCGGCAGGAGGGAGAGGGTTTGGGTGGGAAGACCAAGAGTTTTGTTTTGGAAATGTTAAGTTTGAGATGTCGATGGAGTATCTAAGTAGAGTTGTCCCAAAGGCCACGGGAGATGTGAAACAACAGAGGAAAGACGTTGGGGATGGAGAGGAAGATTTGGGAATCGTATGTGTGGAGATGATAGTTGATACTGTGGGAGCGAATGAAAGATATGTAATTATCCAAGTGTATATATTATCTATAAGAGTGGTGACAGCGAGACCTTCCTCATCTCCCTAAAAGAGCTTAGGGGGATGTGGAGGGCAGAGAGGCAACAGTGCAGCCTGGAAATAGCAAGAGATGGAGGAAGGGGTTGGTGTAAACCTGGTCTCCTGGGGGGAGGCCAGGGAGGGCGAAGAAGAGTGGGGAAGGGCCAAGGCACTGAGGGGTGGAGGATCTACACTGTTGGAAAGTGGCCGGAGTTCCAGAATTGACACTCGGAGAATTGTTCTTCACTTGGAAGATGTCCTATTATTATGAGATCTATTAAGTGAAATGAGGATTCAGAACTTGTTCTCCCCACAGAACCCCGTGTAAGGCAGGAACTGTGTTCAATCTGTGTATACCATATCTACCCCAGTGCTTTGTACAGTGTTTGACAGTAAAAGCTTAACAAATACCACAATGATTATTATTATTGCTGTAAAAATAATCATTACTAGGGTTTTGGGGGAAGAAGAGGAGCGGTAGAGGAGGAGAAGCCCTGCGGATAGTGAGTTCTGTGCCCTTCTTGGGGAGCAGGAGCTGGGTTGCTTGAGGGCGAGACTGAGATTTAGAAGTTCCTGGCACTTTAAATGGCGAAATCTTCCAGAGATTCAGATATGTTGAATTTCATTTGCTGTCTGCCTTAGTTTGGAGACAACCAGTTTCTTGGTTTTCTAGAGCATACTTCTTAGGCTCCTTAAACCTGACACTTAGGATAGTATTTTATGACTTCGAATGATCAAAAACTCAAATCAAATTGCATTTCCTTTTTTGGGGGATGTATTCAGGTTCAGGGAGGAACTTAAAGGTCGTGGTTAAACCTCCGGGGCACCCCTGAAACGGGTAGAAATTCCTCCCCTTTCTGGAATAGTGGGAGAAGTGAGGATCCTCATGGCTACCAGGGCTGTCCTCTCCGCTTGACAGAAAGCTGGCCAGCTTTGCTGCCAAGGACCCCTGCCTGAGGAGGAATGAAGAACAGCAGTGTGACCTAGGGGATAGAGCTCGGGTCTGGGAGTCAAAAGGACCTGCGTTCTAATCCTGGTTCCACCATTTGTCTGACGGGTGACCTTGGACAAGGTTCTTCAATTCCCTGGGCCTCAGTTCCCTCATCTGTTTTTAAAAAAAAGGGGGGGGGATTAAAACTGGGAGCCCCATGTGGGACCGGGACTCTGTCCCACCTGATTATCTTGTATCCACCCCATGCTTAGAACAGTGTCTGGTATGTAGTAAGCGCCCTAAAAATACCATCATTATTTGTATTAAAAAAGAAGAAAATGGTCAGGACTCGGAGGGGCGTGGCGCTTCTGAGCCTCCTTCGGCCAAGAGGTCCTTGAGCCCCCACGTCGCAGCTAAAGGAGTGGAAAGGGGACAGAAGCTATTTACAGAAGCTATTTTAGCCAAGACTTGTGACCCCCACAGATTGTTGGCCCTTTTGAAGGGAGAGCAGCACACTTGATATTGGAGAAGTCCTTTTGAAGATGCAATGCTCACCCGAAATGGCAAGGGCAAGATAAGGTGCCCATCTATGTTTTCATGGGCATAATGAGCCAGGGTAGCCCATCGGTGGTACACATGCATCATCGGTAGTGTCAGCTGCCAATGCCAAGGGCAAGAAGGTAATAATAATGGTGATGGTATCTGTTAAGCGTTTCTGTTCTACGCACTGGGGTAGATGTAAGCTAATCAGTTTGGACATTTCCCCTGTCCCATATGGGGCTCACAGTCTTAATCCCCATTTTACAGGTGAGGTAAATGAGGCACAGAGAAGTGACTTGCCCAAGGTCACATAGCAGACAAGTAGCAGAGCCAGGATTAAAGGCCAGATAGCCCGCCCACCCACTGTGTTCATTTAAAAAAAAAAATAAAATCTAATTGTTGGAGAGATTTCAGAATAGGATACAGGACAGTGCCAATTACTCAAACCACCGTAATGGGATTCAGAGAAGCGATCACTGAGGGTAGCCCCAGAAAAAGCTTGGCTCGCTGGAAAAATAAAACGGGCAGGCGTCTGCCCCCCCAACAGTTCAGTCCGACTTAATTCCATTATCCGGATGACTCTCTATCCCGATGACTTGAGATGATCGCTCCATTACATACAGTTTTAAATTGGTTCAGTTGACTTTGGAGTAATCAGGAAGCCGTTGAAAAGACAAACATTTCCTATCCATTGGAAAGGATCCCCTTTTAGCTGTATATGCCCTAGTTTCCCTTTTGGTTCTAAGACAGTATTTAAAAATAGGTTCCCACAACAGCCTCACCAATAATTCTCTCTTTCTTTTCAGCCGTGCACTTTAATGGTGTATGGCAAGGCCGTGCGGTTGTGTTGCCAACTGCCCTCGCATTGGAGCTCAGAATCCCTCCGTTGGATTCCTCTTTCCTGTTGTAGCCCGTTCTTCCCATCCTAAAGTGCTCTGCTCCTTATTCTCTCCACATATGGGATAAGTAAACAGGCTAATTTGATCCTCTATCCTGCTTGGATTTTGGGGCTGCAAGTCAACTTGAAGCCTAGCTGGATCTATTAATGGTATTTGAGCACTGTATGAAGCACTTGGAGAGTATAATGCAGGAGAGGTGGTAGGCATGTTTCCTGCCCACAAAGAGCTTACAGTTTAGAGGCGGAGGCAGACATTAAAATAAATTATGGGTATGCTCCCAATTCCCGTGAGGCTGAAGGTGGAGTGAATATCAAGTGGTTAAAGGGCACAGATCCAAGGGTAAAGGCACTGAATAATGACTCTTGTCCTTGGGTGAGTTTTCTGTCAGGCAGAGAGAGCAGTCCCGGTAGTAACAAGGATCTTCACTTCTCCCATTGTTCCCGAAGAAAGCCTACCCTCTGCAGGGACACCCAGGGTTTTGAACAAGAAATTTAAGTTGCCCTCTGAATCTGAATGCATCCTACGGAAAATGAAATGTACTTCGACTGCCATTTACTCGTAATTCTTAGTCATAAAAATACCATTCTTCAGTGTTGGATCAATCAGTGGTATTCATTGAGCGCTTGCACAGCACTGAACTAAACACTTGGGAGGGTGCATCACAACAAAGTTAGCAGATAAGTACCCTGCCCACAAGGAGATTAAAAGAGGCTAAGAAGTTTACCAGCAAACATGTTTATGACAGAAAATCAGGCAGAAGTTGGTAGCTTCGCAAATGGGGCACAGGACCCAGATCACCAATCAGGTCAACAGTCTGAGTGGCAGTCGGGCTGGAATTAGCTCGTCTGTTTTCTGGACAGAAAGGTGAAGGGGCTTGGAGGTGTCACAACTTTATTTGAAGGTGAGTTTTGCTGTCACTCTTCAAAAGAATGCACTATCGGTGCCTCAGCTTGTAGGATTTTTGCATTGCTGAGTTGAGGTCAGTCTTCACTACAAGTACACAGAGTTGTCATGCTGATGCTTTGACAAAAACACCTCCCCATATTTTCATCCACATGAGCAATGTCTTTGTTGAAACTCATTGTGGGCCGCGAACGTGTCTGTCAATTCTATTTTAATATACTCTCCCAAGTTCTTAATAGAGTAGAACAGTGCTTTGCCCATAGTAAGCACTTAAATGCCATAATAAAAATAATAATAATTACTCTGCGAACAGTAGATATGATTGATTTTAAGTTGGCAGTTGGAACGTACCTTTGTTGTCTTTAACTTTTTTGGATGTCTAATAGAGTAATAATAACATTTATTATAGTATTGATTGTATTTAAGTGCTTACTGTGTGCCCCACACTATACTGAAAGCTGAGGTAGATACAAGATAATCGGGTCCCTCATGGGTCTCAGAGACCAAGTAGTAGTGAAATCAGGTTCTGAATCCCCATTTTGCACAGAGAAGTGAAGTGTCTTGCCCAGACTCACTCGGCAGATATGTAGCAGAACTCAGTGGCAAGAGCACGGGCTTTGGAGTCAGAGATCGTGGGTTCTAATCCTGGATCCGCCACTTATCAGTTGTGTGACTTTGGACAAGTCACTTAACTTCTCTATACCTTAGTTACCTCATCTGGAAAATGGGGATTAAAACTGTGAACCTTAGGTGGGACAAACTGATTACCTTGTATCTACCCAGCACTTAGAACAGTGTTTGACACATAGTAAGTGCTTAACAAATACCAAATTATTATTATTTATAAGAAGCAGCATGGCTTAGTGGAAAGAGCCCGGCTTGGGAGTCAGAGGTTGTGCGTTCAAACCCCGGCTCTGCCACCTGTCAGCTGTGTGACTGTAGGCAAGTCACTTCACTTCTTTGTACCTCGGTTCCCTCATCTGTAAAATGGGGATTAAAACTGTGAGTCTCCCATGGGACAACCTGATCACCTTGTATCCCCCAGCGCTTAGAACAGTGCTTTGCACAGAGTAAGCGCTTAACAAATACCATCATTTATTTTTATTTTTACCCACCTCCCTTCAAGGCTCTGGTTCTGATGGTCCTTATGGGCAGGGAATGGTCTGCTAATTCTGTTCTTTTGTACTCTATCAAGCGATTAGTACAGGGCTCTGCACATAGTAAGTGTTCAATTAATGTCATTGATTGAGGAGTATGACACCCTCGGCCCCCCCAAAATGGGAGAATTAGGGGCAGATAGTCTTATGTCTAGTTTATGTTTACTGTCATTTGCTTAGGAAACTCCTATAGGCATTCTTCCTTAAACAGTAGAGTAAATTGAATTTTGAACCACTCAATGCTCTAAGTACCAGCATGCTGCAATACATAGAACTTTTGTAAATGTTGTAGGCAGGGAACGAATGTGTCTAACAACTTCACTGAATGGTACTCTCCCAAGCACTTAGTACAGTGCTCTGTACTCATTAGGAGCTCAATAAATATCACTGGTTGATTTGGTTTCATTGTATGGCTGATTTTTAAGATTGTAAACTTTTGCATTTTGAGGGGTTCCTGATTACTCATGGCCTTAAAAGACCTTGGTGACATATCTATTCATTAAAACGTATTTGAGTAGACAAGGGCATGAAATTGTATTTCACTTGGAAGAATTTCAGGGCCCGAAGATTGCCAGGGATTTATTGCTGTAGGGTTTCTTCCTTTTAAGTAAGAATATGGTATGCTGTTGAGGATGTGGAATTTTGGCTGTGGTGTTTTCCTTTTCCTCCCAAACAGATGCCCCCAAACCCTTAACCAGCCCAGTGAACCACCCACAAGGGCATTGATTTGTAATGTGGGTGGGGAACATGTCTTCCCACTTTGAGTCCTCCCAAGAGCTCAGTACAGTGCTTTGCACACAGTCAGCACTCAGTAAATACCACTGATGGTTTAATTGACAGTGCCTGAGTGATGGGATTGGTCATGAATTTGGTAGAATTTGTCTACCAACTCTTGATATTGTACTCTCCCAATCCCTTAGTTCAGGGCTCTGCCCACAGTAAGTGCTCAATAAATACCATCGGTGGTGATAAGCTTGTGTTGGGCAGGGAACATGTCCATCAGTTCTGCTACATTGTCCTCTCCCAAGCATTGTACAGTGCTCTACACAAAGTAAGTGCTCAATAAATACCATTGATTGATTGATCAGTCCCTAGCCTAGACTGTAAACTTGTCATGGGCAGGGAATGTGTCTGTTACCCAATCCCACAGTAAGTGCTGCACACAGTAAATGCTCTATCAATACAGTTAACTGACTGAATTACAAACAGCTTTGGAAGCTCCATACCTCATTCCCTTTTCCACATAAATTTACCTAGGGCATCCTCTGTGCAGAGCACTCTACTAACTGCTTGGCCAAGAACCATAGAGTTAGTAGAAGCAGTGTGGCTTAGTGGAAGGAGCATGGGCTTGGGAGTTGGAGGTCGTGGGTACTAATCCCAGCTCCGCCACTTGTCAGCTCTCTGACTTTGGGCAAATCACTTAACTTCTCTGTGCCTCAGTTACCTCATCTGTAAAATGGGGATTAAGACTGTGAGCCCCACACGAGACAACCTAATTATCTTGTATCTACCCTAGTGCTTAGAGTAGTACTTGGCACATAGCAAGCGCTTAACAAATACCATCATCATTATTATTATTATTCTTAGCATGATGCCTGCCCTCGAAGAGCTTCCAATCTAAAATCAATTGCTAAGAGAAATTACAGGTAGCAGAAAACAGCAGAGTTCACAGATGAGTGCGAGAGGGCTCTCCAGGGAGGGAGTGGAGTGAGTCTCTAGGGGTTAGGGGGCAAGCAGTATGGGTAAGAGAAAAGGTAGAGGCAGGTAGGCAAGCCCCCTTTATCCCCCCACAAGCAGTTTCCAGCCATCAGTGGGCTTAGCTCTCTGTTAAACTGTCATTAATGGTTGTTTTCTTCAAGTTTAGTGATACAAATCACTTGCCGTCTACATTTTGGTGAGGAAATGGAGCTAATTTTTTTTTCCATTCTCCTTCTCTAGGCTTTATGGTTGTGTAGTTTGGAGAGAACATTGAGACTGTGAAAAGCCTTAAAATGAATGTGTTCCTCTTCTTTCTAGAAATCTTAATTAAATTTGTCTCTCTTCAAATGTAAATGTGAAAGCATCTGAAATTGGGCGGCATATGTTGCTGTTGTACAATTCAGAAATTGATCCCCAAACGTAAGCGGCATTTAGAAAAATCCAGTTGCCTGACTAGTATTTTAAATCATGCTAAATTTGCATCTGTAGTGTATGCAGTAGCTGAAATCAAATACTGAAAATGCGACTTTGATTTGTGTTTCTAATAAGTGGGTCTCTAAGGTCAGAGTTCCCACATGGGGGTCATAATCTTAATCCCTATTTTATAGATGTGGTAACTGAAGCCCAGAGAAGTGCCGTCACTTGCCCAAGGTCACACAGAGGACAGGTGTTGGGCCAGAATTAGAATGCAGGTCCTTCTGACTCCCAAGCCCATATTCTAACTAGGAAGCCACACTACTTCTCCGAACTCAATGGTATTGACTGGCACAGGGAATCATCTAGGGAGGACCTAAGGAATCAACTCCACTTCTGTGCCTCAGTTCCCTCTTACGTAAAATGGGGATTAAGACTGTGATCCCCTTGTGGGACACAGACTTTGTCCAACTTGATGAGCTTGTATCACTGAGGGCAGGGAACGTGGCTGTTAATTCTGTTGTATTGTGCGCTCCCAAGTGCTTAGTACAGTGCTCCGCACACAGTAATAAAAATGATGGTATTAAGCACTTACTTTGTGCCAAGCACTGTTCTAAGCACTGTAGTAGATACAAGGTAATCAGGTTGTCCCATGTTGGGCTCACAGTCTTAATCTCCATTTTACAGATGAGGGAACTGAGGCATAGAAAAGTTAAATGACTTGCCCAAGGTCAGTCAGCAGACAAATGGCAGAGCTGGGATGAGAACCCATGACCTTCTGACTCCCAAGGTGGTGGCCCTGGGGCTACTTTGGGAAGAGGCAGCCTGGTGAGGATTCGGGCTAAGAGGAGCCCAAAGCCATTTGGAGAAGCCCCATGGGAGGTTGAGCTGTTTGGGGAGATCCTGCACGACGCGGGTGGTCTCGATGGAGTTCCTCCCAAGTCTGGGTTACACCAGGCTGCGGACTCTCCTCCTGGGTTGGGAGTGCGGGGAAGTCAAGAGAACCTCCCTTGGGCAGGGAGGTGGGGTCTTTTAGGTATTTGTTCAGGATTTACTATGTTGCGGACACTGTAGTAAGCAGTGGAGTAGTTCAATCAGTCAGTGGCATTTATTTAGCACTTTACTTTAGCACTTAGAATAAGCAGCATGGCTTAGTGGCAAAGCATGGGCTTGGGAGTCAGAGGTCGTGCATTCTAATCTCGGCTCCGCCACTTGTCTGCTGAATGATTTGCCCCAGTTCACATAATAGACAAGTGGCAGAGCTAGGATTAGAATCCAGGTCCTGACTGCCAGGCTCATGCTCTATCCAGTAGACAGTGCTACTTCTCTGCACACAGTACATGTTCAATAAATAGCATTGATTGACTGCCTTGTTGAGTTGCCTTTTTCCAGTCTCTCAAGGATGCTCCAGACCCCTGACACTTTGGGGGTACCCCTAAGATGCCACAAGGTTCAAGGAATGAGAGCTGGCAAATAGTAATTGTGACATTTATTAAATGCTTATTACGTGCCAGGCACTGTTCTAAGCACTGGGGTGAACACAAGCAAATTGGGTTGGACACAATATTTTTGGAGGATTTTTAACAAGTAATCTAACTGGGGAATATGTTTACCTGGGAGGGCTACCCAACATCGTTTATAGAGAAATGTCAGCAAGGCCTCCAGAAGTATTTTACGCTTGCATTTAATGGGTTTTGGCTAGCCTGTCCTGAAGTTTCTGATGATTTTGGTTTTCTTTTTACTCTGTATCTTTACTCTTTCCCTTTACTGCCTTCTCTTCATCGTGTATCTATCCCAGTGTTTGGTACAGTGCCCTGTGAAATAGTAAGCGCTTAACATATCACGGTTATTAGTATTATTGTACATGGTGAAGTACCTGTTTTCTGTGTTCTGTGGGAAAGAAAATATTTAGTTTGATATCTGAACAGACGGCAAGCCTGAAGCCAGAAGAGGTTGAATGTGGCTGTTACTTATAACCTGGAATGTAGCTGGCTGTGAAGCAAGTGTAAGTTATGTAATTAAAGCCAGCGGCCTGGAACTAGGAGGCAGAAGCCTGTTCACATCGAATCCCCACTGCCAGCCAGGAAGAACAGTGAAATATACAAGCAGAGATTATTGAATGCCATTCACCTATAAAATAGGAAATAGATTTAATTGCCGTGGATCCAACTATCAGCGTAAATCATTTGTTGTTCTTCGTCCCGTGCAGAATTACAGAACTGTGCATGTGATAGCTTCTCAAACATCATTTTTCCTTTTTGATGAATTGGACTAGATTTATTGGCTGCAGGGGTTTTTTTTTGCCATCAGTCAGTGGCTTTTATGGAGCACCTGCTGATTACAAAACACCTTAATAAGAACTTGGAGAGTAGAATGGTAGATGAGCCCTGCCCACAGGGAACTTGCACTCTGCTTGACACCTTGCATTTGTTGAATAGCTTTCAGTCACTGTGGTGCATCCTGCTTGCAAGCAGACAAGAAAGCCAATAATAATAATAATTGTGATATTTAAGTGCTTACTATGTTCCAAGCACTGTAATGATAATGATGGTATTTGTTAAGCACTTACTATATGCTAAGCACTGTTCTAAGCACTGGAGCAGTATTAAGCACTGGGGTAGATATAAGTTCATCAGGGCCCACATGAGGCTTTGGGTCTAAGTAGAAGGGAGAAGAGAGTAGTGAATTCCTTTTCTGCAGATGAGGCAACTGAGGCCCAGAGAACTGAAGTGACTTGCCCAAGGTCACAGAGCCAGGTACGTGTTGGAGGAGGGATTGGAAACCTGGTCTTTTAAGAATAGTAATTATGGTACTTGCTAAGCACTTATTACATGTGGAGCACTGTTCTAAGCGCTGAGAGTAATAGAAGTTGGATAAATCAGGTTGGATATCGTCCCTGTCCCACATGGGGCTCACACTCTTAATCCCTAGCTTACAGGTGAGGTAACTGAGGCCCAGGGAGGTAAAAATGACTTTCCTGAGGCCACATGGCAGACACGTAGCAGAGCTGGGATTAGAACCCAGGTCCTTCTGATTCCCAGACCCGGGCCTTTTCCACCAGGCCACACTAACTCCTCAGTGTCCTCTGGAGACATTGTCATGATAAAGCACTCTTTCCAATACAGTTGTCATCCACTTAGCTACCTAATGTGGAAGTGCCAAGGATAGTGTTTAAGCCATGGAAATTGTAGCGGTGTCAGCACCCTGCTGTGCCAGCCCGGTGCCAGCTCTTCCCCCTAGCTGGGACACGATGTTTTGGCCAGAGGCAACCTCCTGCCACAGCGGAATTGAGCTTCCGCCTTCTGAGATAGCGTTAGCAGTCCAGGGGCTCGCTTCTGCTTTCTCTGCCTATTAATAATAATAATGATAATAATAATAATAATAATAGTATTTGTTAAGCACTGACTCTGTACAAAGCACTGTTCTAAGCGCTGGGGGGATACAAGGTGATCAGGTTGTCCCACGTGGGGCTCACAGTTTTAATCCCCAATTTACAAATGAGGTAACTGAGGCACAGAGAAGTTGTGACTTGCCCGAAGTCAGACAGCTGGCAAGCGGCGGAGCAGGAATTAGAACCCATGACCTCTGACTCCCAAGCCCGGTCTCTTTCCACTGAGCCATGCTGTTCCACTTGACCAAGAGTGGTCCTATGCGCTGGGTCTGAGTAGAGTCCTGGGCTTCAAAGTGGTGAAAGGACTGGCTGGGGTCTATGCCACACCCAACCAATTATTCATCAATCAGTGGTATTTATTGAGCACGTGCTATGTGCAGAGCACTATATTAAAGCACTTGGGAGAGTCCAGTGCAGTGGAATTAGCAGACCTGTGTCTAGGCCATTAACGAGCTTACAGTCTAGAGGGGGAAGCATCTTGTCTCTGAAGCTGTCTTGTGAGCCCCATGTCGTTATTCCTATTGTCTATCTCCCCCCTAGACTGTAAGCTCGTTGTGGGCAGGGAATGTGTCCCAGTAAACTCTCAATAAATACAATTGACTGACTGACCGACTGGCCTGCCCTTGCCCCCAGACCTGCGATAGAAGAACCCGGAAATGCTATGTGGAGATGGAGAGTGGAAGGCCAGGGTTGGTAGCAACTATACTGTTTCCTCTAAAACATGTCCAGCTCATATGAAGTTCCCTTCTCCCGAAGAGAGAGAAGCAGTGTGGTTTAGTAGATAGTGTACAGGCCGCGGAGGCAGAAGGACCTGGGTTCTAAATCCAGCGTTACCATTTGTATGCTCTGTGATCTTGGGCAAGTCGCTTCACTTCTCTGTGCCTCAGTAACCTCGTCTCTGAAATGGGGATTAAGACCGTGAGCCCCATGTGGGACATGGACTTTGTCCAACCTGATTAGCTTGTATTTACCCCAGCACAGTGCCTGGCATATAGTGTTTAACAAATAGCAGAAAAACAAAAAAAAACTCCAGGTAGCAGGACCCCGCAATTGTATGCTGCTTGTAGATTCGGGTCAGAGGATGGCATAATGGATAGAGCACGGGCCTGGGAGTCAGAAGGTCATGGGTTCTAATCCCGACTCTGCCACGTGTCTGCTGTGTGACCTTGGCCAAGTCACTTTACTTCTCTATGCCTCAGTTACCTCATCTGTAAAATGGAGATTTGGACTGTGAGCCCCATGTGGGACAGGGACTGTCCAACCTGATTAGTTTGTATTCACCCCAGAACTAAGTACAGTGCTGGGCACATAGTAAGCACTTAAATACTATAATTATTGTTATAAATGTTATGTGGGGTTTTTTTTCTATTGAAATAGAAATTAGAGGAGACTTATGGGAACAGCTTGGCCAAGTTGGGTAAATCACAGGCCCGGGAGTCAGAAGGACCTGGGTTCTAATCCCGGCTCCTTGGGCAAATCGCTTCACTTCTCTGGGCCTCAGTAACCTCATCTGTAAAATGAGGTTACAGTTATGAGCCCCATATGGGACAGGGACCGTGTCCAACATTCATTAGCTTGTATCTACCTAGCACTGAGAATGGGGCCCAGCATATAGTAATGTTTTTTTTTTTTTAAAGAAAGAATGTAAAAGGAAATCCAGAGTAGTTTTGGGAGGTGTCTGTGGCATGATCTCGGCATTCGGCCGATTGGGTCCAGACCACAAAATTTGGCCACTACATGCCGCTCCCTCCAGGCACAACCCCCAACCAGCCTGGAAAATTGAGTTTCCCACAGCCTCAGCCTGGAGTTCTGCTCTTTCGGCCCGTCGTTCCTTTCGCTTTCTCTCCAGATGAGGCAGCTGGTAGCCCAGTGGGAGTGTGCACGCTGAGGCTACCGGGGGATTTAATTTCTGGTTTTTGCAGCAGGAAGGAAGAGTGTCACACGCAGGCCTAATCAGGCCCAGGAAAGGGTTTTGAAATCTACCACTGGGTGGCACCATTGGATAAAACTTGAGCAGGTTGCAGTTTTTAGGGGTTTGTCCATCAGAATATTGCTCCGAATGTGCTACAGGCTACAGTTTACATATGAAAAGAAAAACAGGAGAATTGATGATCCTTGGAATTCTCCAAAGGACAGATTGCCGTATAAAGTCGAACGTATTTTTTGGTTACTCTGTGTACCTTAATTCACTTTTTAAATTAAAACGCATGTCTAAAAGCAGCTCGGATGCTACGGTTGCTTTTTACTGCTGTAATTTCCGGGCCGGACTGCGTCTTTCTGGTGGAACCAGAGTAGATGATTTATCGGGGGGACACTGTGAAGACACTTGGAGGCCCTGGGGTGGCTTTTTTGTCCCGTCAAGTAAACGACGTCCTATTCGTTCCTGAGAAGTAGGCTGTTGTGGGCCAAGGTAATAATAATGTTGGCATTTGTTAAACGCTTACTATGTGCAGAGCACTGTTCTAAGCGCTGGGGTATACAGGGTAATCTGTGTGGCATACATGTGGTAACTGGCTCAAGGGATGGTTGAAATTGGGTCCGGTCAGTTTTGCCGTAATATGCGTTTGGGATAGAAGAAGATTGAGAAATTCCAGACTGTCTTCTGACAACACACATCTGTCTGGATGCAGGGCATGGTGGTTTGGGAAGAAAGGGCCCTGTACATGCGTGATGTTGGACCCAGCGTGGTTAAGCAGCGTGGCCTAATGGAAAGATCACGGGCCCGAGAGTCAGAGGACGTGGGTTCTAATCCTGGCTTTGCTACATTCGTTCATTCAATTGTATTTATGAAGCACTTACTGTGTTAAAAGCACTGTACTAAGTGCTTGGGAAAGAACAGTACAACAGTAAGCAGTGACAACCCATGCTCATGAGCTCATGTGTCTGATGTGTGACCTTGGGCAAGTCACTTCTCTGTGCGTCAATAAAATGGGGATCAAGACTGTGAGCCGCATGTGGGACAGGGACTCTGTCCAGCCTGATTAACTCCTATCTACCTCAGCGTTTACAGCAGTGCTTGGCACATAGAAAGTGCTTAATAAATACCACAGTCAGTGTTGTTATTGCAAGTAAGGGCGTGGGGGGTGGGGTGCAGGCAAGGCAAGTAGCCTTCCCATGCTACTGATAGGACAGAACTGAGAATTATTTTTGGTGTCTGTAAAAATTATTTTTGGATTCTGTAAACATAGACCTTTTTAGTACTTCAAATGTAAATGCCTTGTACTAGTGAGCACGTGTGAAACAGAAGTCATCATCCCATCCAAATCCTATCCCCCCCCCCCCAGACTTTTCTATCACTCTAGACGGTATCACCACGGTATCACCACCCTCCCTGTCTCACAGGCCCATCACCCTGGCATTGTCTCTGACTAATCTCTCGGCCAAACCGAACACTCGGTCCACCTCCAGATCCCATCAGTTTTACCTTTCACAGCATCTCTAGAATCTGTCTTTTTCTCTCGGTCCAAACTGCTACCATGCTGATCCAAGCACTTATATCCCATCTTGACCATTGCGTCTGCCTCCCCGCTGACCTCCCTGCCTCCTGCCTCTCCTCAGCTCACACTTTACACTGCTGCCTGGATCATTTTAATAAAAGATCAGTCCATAATAATAATAATAGTGGTATTTAAGTGCTTGTTGTGTGCAAAGCACTGTTCCAAGCGCTGTGGGGATACAAGGTGATCAGGTTGTCCCACGTGGGGCTCACAGTCTTCATCCCCATTTTACAGATGAGGTAACTGAGGCACCGAGAAGTGAAGTGATTTGCCCAAAGTCACACAGCTGACAAGCAGCAGAGCTGGGATTAGAACCCATGACCGCTGACTCCTAAACCCAGACTTTTCCCACTGAGCCACAATGCTTCTCCGTATCATCTCCACTTCTCAAAAATCTCCAATGGTACCCATCCACATCTGCATCCAAAAGAAACCCCATACCACTGATGTTAAGACACTCAAACAGCTTTCTCCTTCTTACTTTACCTCGCTGATCAACTACAACTTGGCCCACACATTTTATTCCTCTAACACCAACCTATTTAATAATAATGTTGGTATTTGTTAAACGCTTACTATGTGCAGAGCACTGTTCTAAGCGCTGGGGTAGATACAGGGTAATCAGGTTGTCCCACGTGAGGCTCACAGTTAATCCCCATTTTTCAGATGAGGTAACTGAGGCACAGAGAAGTGAAGTGACTTGCCCACAGACACACAGCTGACAAGTGGCAGAGGCGGTATTCGAACCCATAACCTCTGACTCGCAAGCCTGGGCTCTTTCCACTGAGCCACGCTGCTTCTCTACCTCGATCTGACAATCCTGTGACCCTTTGTTCTTGTCCTTCCTCTGGCTTGGAACTCTCTCTTCATATTCAACAGGCCACCACTTTCCCCTCCTTCAATGCCCTCCTAAAATCAAGGCCTTCCCTAAAAAAACCCTCATTCACCTCTATCCACCATGTCCTCTACGTCACCTGTGCACTTTGGATCTGCACCCTTTAAACAGCCCTCTTTCATCCCCCACCGCTCAAGTGTATTATCCTTACATTCTGTAATTTATTTTAATACCTGTCTACCCTTCTAGAACATGTGCTCCCTGTGGGCAGGGATTGTGTCTTCCAACTCTATTATAGTACTTTCCCAAGCCCTTAGATCTGTGCTCTGTTCAACATAAACACACAGTAAGTGCCATGAATTATGAACCTAAGAATTCTAAATATCCTCAAGGATTGATACCTCATAAGGTGTTTTGGTTACTCCACCTTTTTTTAAACATTTCAGCCATTTGGTGAAGAAGCTTGCATTTGCCTTTTTTTTTTTTTAAAAAAAAAGTATTCTTTGTACTCTGCTGTGTTATATGTTTAAACCAGAAAATGGAATACAGGTAGCTTTCCTAAAACATGGCAGTTCTCGAAGAACCGACTGTTGGGGGAAAAGTCACATTACAGTAATGGATTCAATGGCCATTAATGGTTTAATGGTCAGACTGTAAGTTCCTTGTGGGCAGGGATCGTGTCTTCCAACTCCCTTGTATCGTACTTTCCCTACAAGTTAGTACAGTGCTGTGCGCACATAAGCACTCAATAAATACCATTGATTGATGGATTGCTGGTTAGAAGAATTTACCGTGAGTGATGTTTTTCCATATGAATTCCTGTAGTATTGTGATGTTTGCCTATGGCAGAAAGCTTTGCACCCCTTCCACTCATTGTTATTTTACTGTATTAAGTACTGCCAAGTTGAAAATATACAAAGACTCCCAAAGTACTGAGTAGAACATGTACTAGGGAGTGTCAGAGAGGTTGTTACCTGGACGTTGTTACCTGGACTGTGTGCCCAGGAATCCTCCTTTAATGTTTTCCTAGTTTTGAACTTATCTGTGTTCTTTTGCTACTGGAGTGAATCTACTTAGATTGTAAATATTCAAAATTGAAGCATCTAAAATTAGTTGTATTTGTTGTTAGTACATGTGTGCCATGCCCTGCAGTGAACTCTGGGATGGGTACCAGATAATGAGGATCAGACTCAATGCTTGTCCCACCTAAAACGTTCACCATCTAAGAGGAAAGGAGATTGGGGATGATGATGATACCCATTTTACAGACGAGGAAACCGAGAGTGAGTGGTAAAGCGACCTGCTGAAGGTCACACAGCAGGCCAGTAGCAAAGCCTGCTACTGCTGATTAGAACCCTGATTCATTAAAATTAAATCATTAGAACCCTGATTTTGTGACTCCTAGGCTTATGCTCTTTCTGGTAGGCCACACTGCTTCCCTTAAATGATACTGACTTGGTAACAATGTGTATCTGGCCATCAAAATTTGCAGTCTTTTAATTTTACATGGAAATGCAGCTCAGTGATTTCAGGATGGGATTTACAGAATACTATGTCTAGTGTTATTCCCCAGATTCCACCAAGTTTCCATTTGTCGGTGATTATGTACCAGCTCACTCTTTGATCCTCCCAAGCTAAATCCACTAAACTGTTCTTCACTCTTGATTCTTCGGCGTCTAACTCCTCAAGGACCCTCATCCTGGAACTCCCTCCCCCTAAATCTGTCCATCAGGAAAACATCTCTCCCCGCCTTGAAAGCCCTACTAAAATCTCACCTACTTAAGGAAGCCTTCCCTGATTGATTCATTCAGTGGTATTTATTGAGGGCTTACTGTGTGCAGAGCACTGTTCACACCACCCTGGTCACTTTGACCAATAGCACTCATTTGCACTTAAGACATTTTGTTCCTTTCCTCAGCACTAATGAATAGATGCATAATTTTAAGTATCTTCAGTTATCCAGTCATTCAGCTATTTCTTGATAGACAAATTGTTCCTGCTGAAATCTTTTTCTTCCTCCAGCAGCCTGTACTAGTAAATATTTTTTGTCAGGCTCCCTCAGTAAGAGTGGTGATATTTTTTGAACATTCACTGAGTTGAGCACCTTCAAGTAAGGCACCCTCAACTAAGCATTTAGCAAGTACCCCAGTAGCGTAAGACCCATTTTCTAGCCCATAAGGAGCTTTCAATCTAACAAGGAAGTGAGACTTTGAAATAGTCTCAAAAGCAGTGGAACCAAAAGAAGTAAAATTGGATTCTGGGCTCTTTGAGGGTAGTAATTTTGTCTTGCTCTGTTATACTCTCCAAGTGCTTAGTACAGTGTTTCCCACTCTGTAGGTGCTCAGTAAATGTCATTGATTAGGAGCAATTCTAGAAGTTGGGCAGTTGAAATTGATATTAAGTAATAGTTGTCTCTTGGCAAATACCGATCACTTTAACGAATGCAGTGATATCAATAACATTTTTAAGGAGAGTGCTTGGTTGTCAAAGTTGATATGTGAGCCCTCTTGATCTTTAAACAGAAGCGTTCTTAAGATAGCATTTTATTCAATAAACTCCATTAATCCAACAATTGATTTTAAGAGACAATTACTCTAATAGAAAATTTTGATTGACAAGATTGAGTGCTTCACTTGTGCTGGATGATTTAAATTCCCCAAATGACTCAGTGGTTCAGTTCTTATTAATGCTATCAGAAATCGTGGAGTTATTCTGTACTTACTTTTAGGTCTAGATGTATTGAATCATCAGCATTTATGCTGATGTATTGTAGGGCTTGCGTTTGCCTAGTTGTCTGCGTGCATGCTCATCATAATCAATCCTTGGGAAGCAGTGTGGCCTAGTGGAAAGAGCCCGGGCCTGGGAGTCAGAGGACCTAGGTTCTAATCCCGGCTCCGCCATTTGTCTGCTGTGTGACGTTGGGCAAGTCACTTTTTTGTGCCTCAGTTCCCTCATCTGAAATATGGGGAATCAATACTTGTGCTGTCTCCTACTTAGAATGTGAGCCCCATGTGGGGCCTGATTATCTTGTATATCCCCCAGTGCCGAGTACAGTGCTTGGCTTGTAGTAGATGCTTAACAAGTACCACAATTTTTTAAAAAAACTCTTTTCCACCCCATTCCACTTAAGTACTCTTGCTCTTGTTTGCTTTTACTCTATATTTTCCCTTTTCTATACTAACTGTGAAATCAGTTCCTTTCAGGTATTTTGTTTTGCATAGGGAAGGCAGTCATCTTTTTCTGTTGCTACTCTTGTCAGCAAAACAGAATCTTTTATCATCCGTTCTCTTTGAGGGATTCCTCTTTATTTAAATCAAATAGTGATCATAATCTTAAGTTAATTTAACATTGCATTTTCAAAGTTTTTTGTTGCTGCTTGGAAAGAGTTTATAACTACATTCCTAATGAAATGAATAATGGCTTCATTCTCATTTCCCTTTAATCCTTTGCATTTATTTTGACCGGTCCTAAAAAGAGTGCCAATTTTCTTAGCGCTGTTCCTTTCGGGGAGTTGGGTTGATGTGACTGGGATGTTGTGAATAAGTCAGAGGAGCCTTCTTGGAGGAGGTGGGAATTTTAGGAAGTCTTCAAAGATGGAAAGAGCTGTGGGCTGGTGAGTGTGTTGGGAGGGCAGGAAGTTCCAGACAAGGGGACAGTGTGAGTGAGAGGTCAGAATCGAAAGTGAGGTACAGATCATAGGAGAGTTCACACCACCAGTGATGTCTGTCGAACGCTCTATACAGGTAGATAAACTTGGGGAGGAGGGAAAAGTGCCAACTGGGGAACAGCTAGTGAAGAGAGCTGATACACTTAGATGGAGAAAGCAGAGAGCTCAGATGCTTGTGGTAAAGCATTTCTCCCTATTTGGGAGAAGTGGGTAGCCTTGGAAAGTTCTCGAGGAAGGGCGAGGTGTGAGCTAAAGCGATGCTTCCAAGAAGGTGATCAGGACAGCAGCCGGTGTTACCGACTGAAGGAGGGAGAGGCTGGGGCAGGGAGATCAGTGAGGAAACTGATTTCAGTCATCTGGCTAGGATTTGACAAGAGCTTGGACCTGAATAGTAGCTGTTTGGGTGGAGAGGAAGGAAGCAAAACCAGAGGTGAACTGGAAAGATGTAGCAGTTGATTGTGTTGGAAATCTGAAGACACTGAGGACTCGAGGGGTGCCAAGGTTGGAGGCTTCTGGGGTAGAGAGAATGGTGGTATTATTGACAGGTAATGAGAAGCAGCATGGGCATGAGAGTCAGAAGGACCTGGGTTCTCATCCTGGCTCCACCATTTGTCTGCTGGGTGACCTTGGGCAAGTCACTTCACCTCTCTCTATGCCTCAGTTACCTCATCTGTAAAATGGAGATTGACTGTGAGCCCCTCGTGGAGTAGGGACTGCGTCCAACCTGATTAGCTTGTATCTACCCCGATGCTTAGAACAGTGCCTGGCACATAGAGCTTAACAAATACCATTAAGAGAAAAGGTAGGAAGGTTAGCAGAAGGAATGGGTTTGAGCAGGGGCGATGATAATTCAGTTTCTTACTTCAGAAGTTAATTTTTTTTTGTTTGCTTTTCCCTTTCCAACAAATTGGGCAGGGAAAATAGGGCCCCTGAGAGGATCTGACGGCAGATCTGGGGCTGGAGAGACTTAGCAGCAGGAAGTCTGAGAACAACTTCTTCCTTGTAGAAATAAACTATGGTTAAAAAAAAAGTATTTGAGCTCTTCCTTTGGGCTGCGGGGAGGGATCAGGAGGAAGATCACAGGGAAAACAGTGAAGGGGAAAAAGGGTAGGAACTAGGACCTAGGCCCCAACTGGGAACCTGAAGTAAAGGGAGAGTTTGGTTTTTTCGTTTGTTTTAAATGGTATTTGTTAAGCCCTTACTATGTGACAGATAATGCTCTAAGAGCTGGGGTAGATACAAGTTAGTTAGGTTGGATACAGTCCCTGACCCCACATAGGGCTCACAGACTTAATCCCCATTTTGCAGATGAGGTAACTGAGGCACAAGTGACTTGCCCAAGGTCACACAACAAAGTGGCAGATCCAGGATTCGAACCCAGGTCCTTCTGACTCCCAGGCTTGTGCTCTATCCATTAGGCAACACTGCTTCATGTCTACTCTTTGAAGAAAGTAGTCTTGTCTGTATCTGTTCCCATATGAGGAGACCATTTATGACTCTCATGTGAGGTGTTGTGTAGATTTTCTTAGAACTTTAGAAGACCACACAGGGTGGGGGGAAAGGTATTGGTAGCTGCTGATTAAACCAATAAATACTAATGTGTGCTTTTAAAATAATTTGCATTGTCTACTGTTTTTACGGTGTCTTAACCCCATTTGCTTGTATCCACCCCAGCGCTTAGAACAACAGTGCCTGGCACATAATAAGAGCTTACCAAATACCATAGTTATCATTTGAGCTGTTTGCTGTTTAAGCACATGTACTCATTTTTTTTTCTTCTTTTCTCTAGCCTTCATGAAGAAATCAATGATTTTTATGAATATATGTCTCCCAGACCAGAGGAAGAGAAAATGCGAATGGAAGTGGTGAATAGGATAGAAAATGTGATTAAGGAGCTATGGCCTACTGCTGATGTGAGTAGTCATCTATAATACTATATGTAACAAATAATATACTATCAATGACATACCATTATTAACAGCACATTTAAGTCTGTAATTATTGGTAATATATAATATTAATAGTAATAGTGAAATCTAAAATTTCAGAACAGAGGGCTTCTGATCCCTTTATTGTAAGTTTTTTAAAAACAGTGAAACCTCACTCTTGGAGTAACTACTCTAAAATCTAACACCGAACCTTTTACTTGAAGAAATAAATGATCTTTCCATCCAGTTTTGTCTTCAGGGTTAGCCATTAATCAGTTTTTTATAGTTCTGTTTTTGTACTGAAACAGTATTTAAAGTTTACCGTGTTTCTGGGTTTTTGTTTTTTTTTTGTAATTCTTTCCCATTTCTTCTTGTATAGTAATGCCCAAAAGTCAACTTAGGTTTAAGGACAAAAGTCGGTGGAGAAATGTTTGTCCTACTTATCCGGAAATCGCTTTTTGCTGCATTTGATATATAAAGCTCTGAATATAGTGCTTCGCAAACAGCAAACACTCAACTCTGTATTAGTTGATGGTAGAGCTTAGGAGAAGGCAAGAATGCATTTTTCCTAACCACTACTGCTACCCACCTCTACAAACCCCCAAAGTTTGGGATTTTCTCCTTACCCACCATCAGATTTCTCTTTTTTCTGAAATTCTTGCTCTGGATGAATTGTTAATTTATGTTGATAATTCAAAACAGTTATCTCCAAGGTATATTATCCCGTTCAGTTCATTTAAGAAGGAAATTACTAAACAATACCAAAGAAAAATCCTCATTTTTCCTCATGTGTTTGCAGTTATTTGTCTGTTGCTCTCTTTCTAGCATCGTCGATGGGTTAGGCACGATTTTCAGTTAATACGTAGCAGTTAACTATTTTTCATCTAGCGTTAAGATGCAAGGGTTACATTCTTGTGAAACCCTGCGGTGAGGGAGACTCATGGGGTTAGGCCCATGCTCCCTTTTTATATATTTATACACAAGGTATTTGCTAAGCGCTTACTATGTGCCAGGCACAGTACCAAGCTCTAGGGTCGATACAAGCAAATCAGATGTGAGGATCATAGCCTTAATCTCCATTTTACAACTGAGGTAACTGAAGCACAGGGGAGGTGAAGTGACTTCTCCAAAGTCACACAGCAGGCAAGTGAGAGCCGGGATTAGAACCCAGATCCTTCTGACTTCCAGGCCCGTGCTCTAGCCATTAGACCACCCTACCTTTCACTGCCTGAGTAGTTCATCCATTCATTCATTATCATATTTATTGAGCATTTACTGGGTGCAAAGCACAGTACTAAGCGCTTGAGGGAGTACAGTATAACAAGAAACAGAAACATCCCTGCCCTCAGTGAGCTCACACTCTAGAGGTTCCTTCCAAAACGCAGCAGGCCAAGCCCAGGCCAGCCCGTGCTGTCAGAGGGACTCTTCCCGATTCCCTCGTCACATCCTATCCAAAATGTGCACCGGAAATACCAGTGGTGACAGAACCCAGTGTCCTTGTAACACAAGCCCCCAGTTGGAAGACCGCACGTTTGCATTACCATGAAATGCCAGGAGAGGGTAGCAAAAATCAGTCTCAAACCTGCCATTGCAAAATTAATTTTTTAATGCCATGTTTATCTATTTCAGGTCCAGATATTCGGAAGTTTTAAAACTGGCTTGTATTTGCCTACCAGGTTTGTTGATTTGTAAAGTTTTTTATTGTGAGATATTGGTATTGATTTGAGTTTTGCTTCCCGCTTTGTGCAAGATTCACCTGTGCACAAGTGATCATATTTATGTTGACAAGAAAACGGCCTCTGCTTACTCCCTAGCTATATATCCTGCCCAAGCTTTATAATAAAGGCGAAAATGGCTTGCATCCTCAGTACAAGTAATACTCTGATTCATAGCGTGCCTTTCATCCTCAAAACCCAAATTCATTTCCATCTATTATCTCATCTTCTCCCAAAGTCTCAGTGACTAGGGAGTGGTAATAATCATAATTTCCCCTTTTACCGGTGAAGGAAGTAATCAAATAACAGGGCCAAGCTAAAGACCCCAGACTCTTTCCGTCAATGTATTTGCTTTTATGAGTCTTTGGGAAGCTATTTGGAAGCAGCAGCAGAACTAAAATGTTAAAAAAACAAAAAAACATGTTAGGGTGCTCAGGATTTCAAGTGAAGATCTGCTTAAACAGACAACCCTCCCCATAGACCGTTTGGCCCCACTGGAGTTCACAGAGCGAAAAGGTGGTGGGATTTAACTGCCTCTTTGAGGTTGTCTGTGGTCACCCTGGAGTCTTAGCACTTAGTATAATGCTCTACACACAGTAAGCGCTCAATAAATACGATTGAATGAATGAGTCCCCGTCACCACTCAGCCTCCAGCCCAGAGGCTGCCCAAGAGGGCTTGGCCTGGGCATGGTGGGGCATCTTAATGTGGCTGAAGGAAGGAGTATCTGCTTTCAAAGAAGTGGAAGGTTTCTTTCCCAGGCTTGTGGTTTGTGGGGGGAGGGGAAACCAAGTAAGGCTTTTAGGCTTTGCCACTGTCCCTCCCATTTCCCTTCTGCTCCAAACAATATCCCTTTCTTGAAGGGGTGGAGAACATGGTCAGACAGAATGTCACGCCCACTCTTTCCCACCCCTTCCATTCTTTCTTCTTGGCAGTCTACATTTCCAATTGTTCAGACCCTTCATAACCCATTATCTACCGAACCATCAGTGGTATTTATTGAGCACTTGCTGTGCATAGAGCACCTCACTAAGGGTTTAGTCAATTTCCCCATAACACACATTCTCACTACACCTTTTGGGGTAAAATGCTATAGGGGAGTACACTTTCCACACAACTATGTGTCTCTCTGAGCAGAATGCAGTGTGAGGACAGAAGAGCCTGTTGGGAGTAAGTCTGCAGGGTCAGCTGTTTATAATGTTGAGCCTGCCAGAAATGGAACCCCCAGGGTTATTGGGAAAATTGATTGCGTTTGGGGTTTTCATTGAATTTCTTGTTCAGAATCTCAGGGGCTCTGTTGCCATCTGAAGATTCTTTACCGCTCTCATGTGGAAGAGAACCTGGAGAATGTGATTGTGATAGCAGTGCCTCGCTCTCTGAAGTTTAATTTGTAAACGATGGAGGCATAGGGGAGTTTCCTCCCCGGAAAAAAAAATATCGACTGGTGGAGACTGGACACATTTTTGGGGAGGATTTGGAGTTTTGTGTGTGTTTCCTAGCATTTTTAACTTCTGTGATGATTTGAAACTGAAATGTTGAAATGTATTAAAGTAAGAACCATTTTGGTTTTCTTTCCTTCGAGTGACTTTTGGTTTTCATGTTTTCAGTGACATTGACCTTGTGGTATTTGGGAAGTGGGAGAATTTACCCCTGTGGACGTTGGAAGAGGCGCTTAGAAAGCACAAGGTTGCAGATGAACATTCTGTGAAAGTTTTAGACAAAGCAACTGTAAGTTCCCGAACACTCTGGCCATTTAACCTGTACAATTTAGGGTTTTCTGGGAAATAGATGTTGGGCCTAGACTGGGTTCTGGTTGATTGTATTCGCTTATATTTTCTGGGCTAGAATTTGATTCTGCCAGCCCCTTGCCACTCCTCTCTGTAATTCCTCTGGGTTGGCTCTCAAGACTTTGAGCTTGTTAATGGGTAGGGGTTGTGTCTGTTATATTGCTATACTGTACTCTTCCAAGCACTCAGTAGAGTGCTTTCTTTCTTCTTGGCAGTCTACATTGCCACTTGCCAATAAGTCCTACTGACTGACTGACCATTCTGCCAGTCAGGTGCTGGTTTTGTTAGAAATACCTAATTTCGTGCTCAGAAATTTTGATAATTGAGCAACCTCTGAGAATATCACATATCCAGGGAGAAACGTTTTCACGCAACAGAAGCAGCATGACTTGGTGGGGAACATCACTGGCTGGCAGTTAGAGGACATGGGTTCTAATCCTGATTCTACCACCTGTCTGTGTGACCCCGGGCAAGTCACTTCAGGTTCTTGTGCCTCAGTTACCTCGTCTGTAAGTGTGGGGGTTGACTGGGAGTGCCATGTAGGACATGGACTTTGTCCAACCTGATTAGCCTCCTTTCGTGATCTTTACTACTATTCCATTTAGCACCCCAAATGTTCCCTCTTGTGACTCATTTTGGACTGTTCATTCAAGTAAACTATTGTGGAGAAAATATTAAATCCCTATCATAGTAATAGTAATCGTATTTGTTCTGTAGTATTTCAGTGAGTAATAAGAGCATTAATTGGGGTATTTGTTAAACACTGTGTGCCAAATATTGTCCTAAGCACGGGGGGAGATGGAGGTAATCAGGTTGGAGACAGTCCTTGTCATGGGGATCACAGGTCTAAGTAGCAGGGGAAAACTGAGGCCCAGAGTAAATAAATAACTTCACCAAGGTCACACTGCTGGGATTATAACACAGGTCTTTTGACTCCCAAGCCTGTGTTCTTTCCACTAAGCCATGCAACTTCTTTTTTACTGAAATATTGTATCCAGGAAGAGGATATTGGTATCTATTAAGCACTTCCCGTGTGCTAAGGCCTGTACAAAGTGCTAGGGTATTATTATTGTTGTATTTAAGCACTTTCTATGTGTCATGCACTGTTGCAGTGTGGCTCAGTGGAAAGAGCCCGGGCTTGGGAGTCAGAGGTCATGGGTTCGAATCCCGTCTCTGCCACTTGGCAGCTGTGTGACTGTGGGCAAGTCACTGATCTTCTCTGGGCCTCAGTTACCTCATCTGTAAAATGGGGATTAAGACTGTGAGCCAATCTGATTTCCCTCTATCTGCCCCAGCGCTTAGAACAGTGCTCTGCACATAGTAAGCACTTAACAAATACCAACAATATTATTATTATTATTGAGGTAGATATAGGATAATCAGGTTGGACACTGTTCCCTATCCCAGATAAGGCTCTCAGTCCAAGCCGGGCACAAAAGATATTAAACACTCGTAGTTTACATATTAGTAGAAAGACTTAACCTCCCACTCACCTTTAACTTTGTTCCCTGTCTTTCTCATGCACTGTTCAGCCTGGTCTTTATTTTTATTGTTTTTCTTTTCAGGTACCTATTATTAAACTGACAGATTCTTTCACAGAAGTAAAAGTTGATATCAGCTTTAATGTGCAAAATGGTGTGAAGGCAGCCCAGCTTATAAAAGATTTTACAAAGGTAAGTAAGTGCCTGTTGATAGGTTGAAATCCCTCACAAAAATTTGCCTCCATATGTATTAGTCATGCTGGGATTTTGTTGTTTTCAGGAATCTTCCGGCCCCCACTTTTTTTCCACAGGTGTGTTTTGGCCAGGATAGTGCTACTAGAATTATCCTTATTTCTTTGTAGTCTTTTCCTAGAAGTTAGCTGTTTTAAAAAGCAATGACTGCCGCCTTATTTATATTAGCCTGCAATCTCACATTTCCTCCTACTTTCAAGCTTATCTACTTGGCTGTCCTGCCGACACCTCAAACAAACGTGCAAAAGTGAACCCTTATTTTCCCACCCAAACCCTGTCCTACTCCTGTCTTTCCCATCACTGTAGACAGCACCACTGTCCTCCCTATCTGACAAACCCACAATGTTATCGTTGTCCTCAGCTCATCTCTGACATTCCACCCACATATTCCATCTGTCACCAAATCCCATAGGTTCTACCTTCACAAGATTGCTAAGCTAAAATTCGCTTTCTTCTCCATCCAAAATGCTACCATGCTGATCCAAGCACTTATTCTATTCCACCTTGACTGCTGCATCTACTTCCTTGCCAATCTCCTTGTCTCTCCCCACTCTAATCTACACTTCACTCCGCTGCACAGAGTGTTTGTCAACAAAAACATTCAGTCCATGTGTTTCCATACCTCAAGAACCTCCAATGGCTGCCCATCCACCTTGGCAGCAAACAGAAACTCTTTACCATTGTCTTTAAAACAATCAGCTTTAATCAGTGAGCTTGCTCCATCCTACCTCACCTCACTAATCTACCACAGTTCCTTTAGTTCCAGCTTACTCACTGTGTCCCGTTCTCGTTATCTTGCCACCGAACCATTTCCCACCCCCTCCCCCTAGCCTGGAACTCCCTCCCTCTCCATATACCCCAGACCACCACTCTCTCCACTTTCAAAGCATCTTTTCCAAGGGACCTTCCCCGATTAAGCCCTCTATTTCCTGGCTCCCTCTCCCTTCTGTGTAGTCTATGCACTTTGATCCATGACCTCTGGACGTTTGCTATTTGCCCCACCCCCAACCCCACAGCAGTTAAGTATATATCTTTAAATTATATATTAAAAAGCACTTAGTAATTCATATTAATGTCTGTCTCCCCCTCTAGACTCTAAGCTTGTTATGGGCAGGTAAAGTGTCGGCTAATTCTTTTGTATTGTACTCTCCCAAGCACTTAGTACAATGCTTGTGCATAGTAAGCACTCCATAAATACCACTGATTGATTCCATATCAATTAATTGGACTTTCTGAAATGAGACTCATCAAATAAATACTAAGTGCTTGCTTCCATATAGTGTTGGGTTGAAAGAATAATGGAAAAGATTACCGCCCTTTAAGTTAGCATGTCTGTTGGGAGAGAAATTGGCTCATTTCTTTCTAGTATCACTTAAAAGTAGAAAGGAATGTTGAAGGCAGGTATTGCAGGTGCAGTTTGTCCATTTTATCTTAGATTTTCACATCCAAACTTACTTTACACTGATTTCACTGGGACTTCATAGAATGTACATGTATATTTCACTTTTTTTTTTCAGAAATATCCTGTATTACCTTACCTGGTTTTAGTATTGAAACAGTTCTTGCTGCAGAGGGACCTTAATGAAGTTTTCACAGGTGGAATTGGTTCTTATAGTCTCTTTTTAATGGCAGTCAGTTTTCTTCAGGTAAGCTATGTCTCACATTTATACCATTTTTTTCAATTATGCACTCTAATTAGAGACCTTAATAAGTTTTTTTTAATCTAAAAAATTTGAGTCACAATTGAAATGAATCCACAAGTAGCTCTTGGCTTACACACTGAGTAGTTTTTCAATTCACTTGTAGTTCATTAATGTACAGCTCTACCTATAAGATACAAAAGGCTAGATTTTTTTCCAAAGGTAATTCTGGGTCCGGTGAAGTGAGAGAGTGTGGGTCATTGGCCAGAGCGTGGGCTGAAAGAAGCAGAACTCACATTTAAGGAGATAGAGATTTAATCTCGTTTGATAGTTTCATAAAACACAAACCGAATTTTCAAAATGGCTACTAATTTTTAATGGTACAGTGTATTAAAAACCTAGTTGCCAGAAAGCAGGTAGGAACTGGGTAAACTGAGTGTTATCAGGTGAACGGGTGTATCCCTTCACATGAAGCGTTTTTTTTAATGCCGCTTTCAGCACAAGCCAACCAAACAGACACCTGAAAGAACTTATTTAAATATAACTGGTGAGCAAAATAAAAATTGGTAACTTCATGTAAAGAAGAAATTATGACCCTCTCCTCCCCTTCGCAAAACCTACTTACCTGAACTTAACAGTGAATGTAACTGCCTTTCACTTTTCTCGAATGCAACCTCACTGTGATGTTTTTCCATCATAAAGTGCTTTATCATATGGTACAGAAGGTAAAAGCAAGGCCTGATGATCCAGGGAAAAGTATCGGGTACTAGAAACTTAGTGTCTGGTCCTTTATTCCTCCAGGGGCCAGCACTTACAAAGCAGTTTTGAGAGCAGTAAATATGATATATATGCACCCCCCACTTTATATTGGAGAACCAGCCTGAGAAAAAGGCAAATTTGTGCAAAGCAATTGTAGGAAGAGAAGTGGATTCCAGACCAAATAGACTGTCTTAAAAAACAGAGCAGTACAAGACTGCCGATGGGTTATTTTTATTCTACATTGCTTAAAGGAATAGCTGTTCTTTAAAAAATCATAGAGATGGAGTCTTTAACCATAAAACTTTTCTGCTTTTGCCTTTTCTAGTTGCATCCCCGGGACGATGCCTGCACCCCCGATTCAAACTATGGCGTTCTCTTAATAGAATTTTTTGAGTTGTATGGACGTCACTTCAATTATCTGAAGACTGGCATCCGGATAAAGGGTGGAGGTTCATATGTGGCCAAAGATGATGTGCAGAAAAATATGCTGGATGGCTATAGGCCCTCAATGCTGTATATCGAAGACCCGCTACAGCCAGGTATTGAAGTTACATGAATTTCTGAATTTCTGGAACTCCAGCTGAAGTGAACCAGCTGGGGTTGGCTTAGAGTATTTTGAAACATTTTATTTAGAGAGCCAAACTAAGAGAATCACTTACAATTAGCACTCCCTTCTGTTTTGATGATTTTTTAAACAAAATCTCTCTCAAGATTCTTGTGCATGCTCCCCTCTGAGATTGGAGAAGGATTGGAGACGGTGTTATTTCTCGCCTGTTCCTTTCCCTCTCCCCAACAGGGAATGCAGAAACTGCTGCATGGGTGAATGTTTTGCACTCAATCAGTGGTGTTTCCTGACCACTTACCGGTTGCAGAGCCCTTTACTAAGCACTTGAGAGAGAACAATACATCAGAGTTGGTAGAACATTCTCTGCCCACAGTGAGCTTACCGTCTAGAGGGGAAGACAGACATTAAAATAAATTAGGGATATGTGCATAAGTGCTGTGGGGCTGAGGGTGGCAGGGATGTCAAGTGTTTAATGGATACAGATCCAAATGCATAGGTGACACAGATGGGAAAGCGAGGAAGCGAAATGAGGTCTTAGATGGGGAAGGCGTTTTGGAGGAGATTTTAATAAGGCTTTGAAGGTGGGTATGTAGTGGTCTGTCGTATGTGTAAGGGAAGGACTTCCAGGCCAGAGGAGGGGTGAAGGCAAGGGGTCAGCGCCGAGATAGATGGAATCGAGATTCAGTGAGTAGGATGGCGTTGGAGGAGTGAACCGTGCTGGCTGGGTTGTAGTAGGAAGTCAGTGAAGTAAGGTAGAATATGGCAAGGTGATTGAGTGCACACCGAAAGCCATTGCTGTACAATCTGAGAGACTCCTATTCTAAAGTTCCTTGTAGTAAGGGGCTTGTCTGCTTTATTTATTGTACTCCCCCAGTCACTTAATACAATGCTTGACACACAGTAAGCACTCAGTAAATACCATTGATTGGTTAATAGGAGAAATTTCTGCCAGGACCAAATATTTTCTCTTCCCATGTCTGGGGTTGGAATGGATCGATAGTGGAGAATAAAATTGGAATTCTTGGGTTTTTATAAATGTACAGTGAGCACACCCTAGTTTCTACAGGTAGTATTTTTTGTGAAGAGATTGAAAAACAGGAGTAGGTTGTACAGTATTGATTGTTCCAAACTTTAGGGTGCTCATATTAGGAGGAAGCAATAGCCGTGTCAACTTGGAAAGCAAGTGGGAAAGAAGTTTTGGGGAACTTTGCCGTTTCTGAGGAAATCTAGTGTGAATTTCAACAATTGTGTAGTTTTGGGAAATTTATATTTCTAAATGGGGTCCTTTTGACTCTTATGGGACAATTGAGGGAAATTTACAAGAAATTTAGGATCCACTACTTTTGAATTATTTTTGGATCGAGTGCTGGGTATCGTATTACGGATGTACTAAATGGTATTAAACCACTGCTAAGGGACTCTGACTTGCTTTAAAAAAACAACTTTGGTGTGTCATTGTTATAGTGCAAAGGAACAGACAGAACAAGGCTGGGAAAGATTTTGGTTTTTCAGTGTCGCAGTGTGGCCTTACATTAGCAGTTGGATATTTGGCATAAGTTCAGGGAACTCAGAGCAGCTGATTCTAGGTCAGCATTGGTCAGATTTATTTCCTTAATGCATGCGTTTATTTTTAAGGTAATGATGTTGGAAGGAGTTCCTACGGTGCCATGCAAGTGAAACAGGCCTTTGAATATGCCTATCTTGTTTTGAGTCGTGCAGTGTCACCAATAGCTAAGTGCTTTCCCATCGGTGAAACCGAAAGGTAAAAGCTGAATGAAAAGCAACACCTCAGATCAAGCCATTGACTCTGTGTTTTGACGGCTGCTTAACTAATGCTTTTCTCCATCACCTTTTGCAGCATATTAGGAAGAATAATTAGAGTCACCCAAGAAGTAGCCACTTATAGAGATTGGATATCAAAGAAGTGGGGCTTGCAAAGCAGGCCTGAACCTTCGTGCAATGGTAAGAATTGTTGTCTCATTTGATATTTTGCATGGTGGGGGGGGGGGGGTTCGGGGGTTGTGCACACACGGAGTGTGTGTGCACGTGTGCACGCAATGGGAAGAAACATTTTCCAATTTCTTACCCTCTTTCAGGAAACGGTGTTACATTGATAGTAGATACTCAGCCCTTAGATAAGCGTAACAATAATCTCTCTGAAGAGAATGAAGCCCTGGGAAAATGTAGAAGTAAAACTTCAGAAGCTCTTAGTAAGCACTCTTCAAACTCTTCATCAGGTCCAGTGTCTTCCTCTTCTGCCACACAGTCAAGCTCTAGTGATGTCGTAAGTATTTAAAACTCAGCCACTAAACTTGGAGAATGCTTTTTTGTCACTACAGTAACTGTCTCTAAAGAGCTGAAAACTAGCCCAGCTTGCAGCGCTTTTGTTATTACATTGTCATTGTACGGTTTATCCATTCATGCCATTGAGTCGTGTCTATTTTAAGATGAGAGAATTTCTGTTTGAAAAATCTTTGCCCTATTAGGGAGTGTATTAATGTTAGTGGTCAACAATGTAGGAGAGAAAAAGACTCCGACCCAAATGAAAAATAGCAGGGATAGTTGTTGGAGTGTGGGATTTATTAGGAGATTGTCACATTTGTCAGGGAGCGGGGAGTCTGAGTCCAGATAGGGTCTCTCTCAAGTCCTGTGGAAATCGGGCACAGAGCAAAGCTTCTAGAGTTTGAAGGCTTTCCGAGATTTTTCGGGGAACTGTTTTGTCTAACTTCCAGATGGCCTGATAGAACAGAAAGGGGACTTGGAATGGAAAGATCGTCTATTTTGTTTTCCTTAGTGCTGTATCCTTCAATAGCTAAAGAGGTTCCTTTGTTGCTGTGTGATTTATGCTCAGGACTCCGATGCCACGCCATGCAAGACATCCAAACAGTTGATTTGCCGTCAGTCTAACGTGAGCAGAGTGGGATCTCAAGAAGTGTCATTAGAATCCTCCCAGTCTGGAGGGAAAATACAAAGCAACCAAACTGCTAATTCTTCCAGTAGCACGAACAAAACCCAGGTAGGTGGGATTGTGTTGGCAGTGAACATTTTAAGGAATAATATTTTGAATGCATGTTTCAAGGTTTAAGACTGAAGAGTGTAAAATGCATGTCTGTAGGGGAGCATTTGAGAGAAGCCCTTGATCTTGGAGGTAGGGGCAGAGTTCTCACTTGGCCTAGTGGATAGAGCAGGACCTGGGAGACAGGAGAATCTGGGTTCTAATTCCAGCTCTGTCATTTGTCTGCCATGTGCCCTTGGACGAGTCACTGGGGATTAAGACTGCAAGCCCCATGTGAGACAGGGACTATGTCCAACCCTATTTGCTGGTATCCACCCCAGCGCTTAGTACAGTGCCTGGCTCATAGTAAACACTTAAAAAATACCATAATTATTACGCGAGCCCAAGAACTTCTTGACATAAT
Source organism: Ornithorhynchus anatinus (assembly GCF_004115215.2). Classification (NCBI taxonomy): domain Eukaryota; kingdom Metazoa; phylum Chordata; class Mammalia; order Monotremata; family Ornithorhynchidae; genus Ornithorhynchus; species Ornithorhynchus anatinus. Next base: position 8,267,048 of record NC_041738.1, on the reverse strand, counting down.
GTTAACTTCTAAGAGCTTCTCTTTGTATTCTTCTAAATTTGTCCCCTGGACGGTTAATTCCCCCTGAAGTTTCCTGCAGCCTGCTGTGACTGGGTCACTCAAGAGTTTGGGTTGAAGGGAGTTTCTGAATGCTTAGAAGGAGCCACGCAAATATTAACACAATTTTTAGTTACTAATGGCTAGTAACAACTTTGTGTTGTCAAAGGCTACAGATGTACCACTGAACTGCAAGTCTGTGAGTAAGCTGTGTTTAATGGCCATTTGTTTGCCTTCTGGCCTCTTTCTGTTCCCACCCTACCTCTCCCAACACCTCCCATTCCATAAATCTGAAATTGTTTCCAGTTATTGCCCTGAAGCTCCCTTTTAACAAAGTGCCATACATGAGCATTGCTTTGAAAGGTCAACTGCATACATAATGTGAAAAAAGGAAGTGTTCTTAGCAGATGTAATAAAGCAACTTAAGGAGCAGTGATTTAAACTCTGATCTAATTTTAGCACTTTTTCAACGAGAGCACTGACGCATCTTTTCTTTTTCCCCTATGTTCCTTTTTGCAGCACGGATCAGCAAGGCTATTTCGCGCTTCCAGTAAAAGCTTCCAAGGTACAACACAAACAAGCCATGCTACCTTGATGACAAACAAACAGCATCAGGGCAAATCAAATAATCAGTTTTACCATGGCAAAAAGAGGAAACACAAGAGGGACGCAGCCCTTTCAGACCTTTGTAGATAGTTCCCGATTTTACGATTGACTGACTCTTCTTCTGTGTGCAATGATCTCATGCTCCAGGATAGTTTGATAGCGACTCCTGGGATCCCTTCAGGAGCTTCAGACTGTTCGGACGTTGATTAGCAACTGCGTTTTTGGGTTGTTGTTTCTTTTTTTTTCCTTCCCCGGCCCGCCACGGAATGGATCATGAAGACTGACGACTGCAAAATCTAAAAAGCAAACAAAAAAAAGGAGGAAAAAAAAAGGCTGCTCATTTGATAAGTCATATGCTACACAACAGGGTCATTTTAAGATTTCAAAAGCTTGAATGTAAATTAAATATATCTCCCATCAGTTTAGTGCTGAAATGTAAGGGTAGCATTCAGTGTGTGTAGGGGGTGGTACAAAACAAAAACAAAAAAAAATAAAAAGGAGAAAAAGGAGAAAAATAATGTATTTTGAGGAAACCCGGACTTTAAAGGGGAAAGTGATCTGTGCATGATTTTTTATTATTTTTGCATATATTTACCATTTTATTGTGTGTGTGTATATATAGAAGACCATATTATAGGAAATTGACATTTGTAATAGTGGATTTAATACTTTTTACATAACATTACTGTTTAAATTGTAAACAGAATTTTCTCAGGATTAGGTTAAAATAATCTGAATTGTCATCTTAACATCCGTATATAGGAACGTGATTAGGTCTTCTCGGAATTTGTTTTCCTTGGCATTGAAATGATTTACCTAGAACCCTTGTGATCTGCTGCAAAAATTTGTTCCTCTAAGAAGCAAAGGTTTATGGTGGCAAATGAAGTTTATTTTATTTTGTAAAAAGTGTACTGTGTATTTTTGTGTAAACACTGAAAACTATCATCATCTCTAAAAGTTGAATTGCAACAATTTTCTATAGTGTCGTTTTTGTCTTGGGCAATAAGCAGTTACACTTCTCTGTGTTTTTCTTTGCTGTCTATTTTTTTTTCTTCCAAATAAGGGGGGAGGAGGGAAGCCACCTGAGTCTTTTGTCCATTCTCGTTGCAGAAGTGTCAACTCGAGTTCTACAAACCTTTGCATGCTGGCTTCTTTAACCACTGTGCTTGCGTGTTCTTATTTTCCTCATCCTTTCTTCTTTTTTTATACTCATGCTGAACTTCTGTGGGAGAGAATAACTGTTTAAGCTTTAAGTAAATCATACTTATAAAACTATTTTCTTATTATCCACTTAATGGTTTTGGTATTGTTTAATCTTTAAAAATTAAATGGTCTTTAATGGACATATTTTGTATTGCCTTATTAAGACCAAATCTTCCTTATCATCCATTCTTTAATCCTCTTCTTTCACTGGATTGTTACCTTTAATTAAAACCTTTTTCAACATTGGCTTGTTTCAATCATACTGGAAATTTAGGCTGTGGTCAATTGAATGCCTTGAGTGCAAATTAAGATGTATAATTCTGCTATGCACCACATGTGGATCTTGAAACTGAGCTGGGGAAAGTGACCGATAAACTCATGTGGTATTTGTGTAAGTGCTTCCTTTGGGGAAAGCACTTCATTTTGTTGTTTTTGTTTTTGGTGTGTGAGTGTGTCTCTGTGTGAGAGAGAGATTAAATGCAGCCACTTCCTGAGATGAGGGTCTTCTCTAAAAAGTACTGCTAGCTTTTAGAAATTTATTTTGTATGAATTAACATAATACTGAAGACCAACCTGACTTTTTGTGGACACTATAGCGCAAGAACTTTTTAAATTAACGATCAAATAAAACCCAAGCTGGGGTCATCACTGAAATTAATAAACATTTCCAATGTTAAAAGTTTTTTTACTTCAAAGAGGAAAACTATGTTTGCAGTCATAGCTCATAACACTTGTATGAGCATAGGAAAAGTTTTAAATGTGATGTTAATTTGACAGTGGTTTGAATTTTGGATTCTTATTTTCTCATCAGATAATTGTTAGCAAAATGTTGAGCTTTTTATCAATTCAGACCATATACTTAATCATAATGTTTATGTTGTGGATTATTGTGAATGTGTAGACTTATGTTTACTGTTTAGGGAACAATTATTTATAAAATTCAGTTTAATCCAGTATTAGCTGCTATTAGCAAACAGTTTCAAACACTTAAGACTTGCAAAGATATGTATTGCATTCACTACGAGTGGGGTGTAGGTTTTTTTTGGTTTTTGTTTTTTGTGTGTGTGCTTGTGTGTGTGGGTGTGTGTTTTTAACAAAAGAATCACTCTCATTGTTTAAAGCAAATGTACTCTTTAGGGGGCAGATATTAGTGTTCCAATAAGCCTGTGATTATTTTAAGGTGGTGGTAGCGGGAAGATAATCTTGATTCCGTTGGGAATCTTAGGTTTGCCTCAATTTATGGTTTTCATAAATTTATTGGAAAAATTGCTTTTTCCTGGACTGCTTAAGTTTCTTTTTGGTAAACAGTATCTTTCTAAAAGTCAAAAAGCATGAAGGAAAAATTGAGGGGCCTGTTGCATTTCCTCAAATGACCAGCGTTGTATTCACAAAATACTGTATATCTTGCAAATCTTTATTTAAACAGGACAGTTGAACTGTTCATTTTTTCAATCTGAAGTAAAATACTTTCAAGACCTTTTAGTTTGCCTGCTCATTTGTCTTGTGCATTTCATCTCGCTCTCTCTGTCACTCCCTCCACTCTCTGTATTTGACTCCGTCTAGATTCCCTTTTGAGTTTCAATACTTTTGTGAAGGTTTTGTGACTACATGGGAAAAAAATAAACGTTTCATCAGAATATTACAGTTCAGCATTCTTGAAATATAATTTTCCTTTGCAATATTGTAGAACCAGGTTTTACAGATTATTCCTGTTTAGGTTGAAGCTTCTTATTTTGATGGTTGTGTATGCACTTTATGTCTAAGGGCCTTTTTTTTTAATTATGATTTTGATGTAATAGAGATGGGGTCATGGTTACTGAGCTGCTGAAGGATCAAAATTTTAAAGCAAACACTGGAGGACTGCATTTTGAGGGTGTTTCTAGGCTCTTTGTATCGATTTTATCATTTTTTGAAAATGTCGATTTTTAAACAAGGAAACAGTGAGGATTTTGTTGGGGGAGACACTTCCTTATTTGGTTCAACTGCGGGCATCGCCTGGCTTCTTCTAGCCTCCTGTTTGTTCATCTTGGATTATATATTTATTTGTAATGGCATTTGTTAAACGCTTACTATGTCGCAGGCACCATTCTAAGCGCTAGGGTAGTTACAAGTTAATCTGGTTGGACACAGTCCATGTCCCACACAGGACTCGCAGTCTTAATCCCCATTTTACAGATTCTCCCTCTTGCTTGCTCTTTTTCAGACACTCAATATTAAAGGCTATCATTTGCTTTGACCGTAGATTTTCCCGAACAAACTGCAGATCATCTGCAAAAGCCTGGATGATTGTAGCAGTGAGGATTTTTCTCTTCTCTCCCGTTTAAGGAATTTGTATCATGACATCGTCTTCCCCCTTTAAACGGTGTTAGCGTTCTTTTCTACCCTAGGAACTAATGCTTGTGGCTAGCTTCGTATTTTTCTTTGAAAAACGTGGAGAAAGAGGGAACCCTTAGGAACTAGCAGAACTATAATGCTGTGTCTTACCCACGAAAGTCCCCAGAGCTAGGTTCACCCAGGACCCTTTGAGTGTTGCTGAACTGCAATCTTCTGATGCTGCCTTGACCAGGTTTTTGCAAGTTCTGGAATTCCTTGTTGTTGCTGGTGATTAGAGCTTGTCAGTTTCCTGTTAGTGAACAGCTGTGGATCGATATTAACAGCCGCCTTCTAGAAGAGCATACTATTGACTTATCTGAAAAGGAAATTAGCATTGACGCATATGGATCTAGGAAGAAAATTCCATTACCTAGAAATATTTTAAGAAACGGCTGTTTTTGAACCAAGTTTTAACGGTACACTTTCTCTCTGTCTTAATTCCTTCTCTTTTATGGTTTTCTTTTAATCTCAATTTTTCTAATTAAAGCAAACATGGAGGAGTTAAAAGCAACTAAAATATTAGCCTCTTCTCTCAGTGTTAATCTTTTTATATCGTCATTATCTCCTCGTTAAGACAATCATTAGCAGAACAAATAACACATGAAATCTTTAGGAATGGTTTTATTGCATTTGGAATAGAAAAAAGTCCAATTGAAGCGTGCGTCTTGGTGAAATATTGGAGAGCTCATGTAGCATAAGTGTTGAAATTCAAACAGTATGTTTTCTGGGCCTGTCGGGTTGTCCATGTGTGACCTCGGTATTGTCATAGCTGTGGGGTTCCAGCCTTTACTGTGGGGACTTTGGTTCAGGCCATAGGAATATTGGGGAAACGATTGTGTGTGTGTGTTTTTTTTTTTAAAAAAGTGTAATGTTGTTATGATTTAAAATACAACAAAGGAACAAGCCAAATTTCACTGTGAAGGATATCCGCATGACTGGCTGACTTTGTTTTAATTATCCATTCTGTCATTCTTTCCTCTACTGTGGAGTACTGTTAATCTGAGCCAGGTCTTGTAAGTCTCCTTGACTTTCCTCCAAACCTCAAGCAACAGATCTTCTATTCAGTGGATTTTTTTTTTCTATTCCGTCCTAGAATATGAATTGAAGCAGGTCCAAATTGAATCTGCAGGATTCTCAAAATTTTTGAGTAATGGAATCCTTTTTCATAAGGATTGTCTGGACAAAACACTCAGTTGTGCGTCCAGGATCAAATTTTCCTTTGCAGAGTATCGTATTCTATCATCTCAAATTTAAAAAAAACAACAAAAAACAAAAACATAGAAGGTTTGGACTTTAAGTGCATGCCTTAGTATTAACATAGACATTTGTTCAATAACACTGATTTGGATATGGATTTTTGAAACAAATTGAATTTCTAGTGACAGGAAAAATGGTCCCGTTGCTGTGTTGTTGCTGCAGCAAACAGAGGTGCCTTGTGGGATTTATTGTTTACTATGACATTGCTGTAAATTGTATTACCATACAATGAAGAATATAGGGGTACTTTTATATAAGATAGTGTGAAACTAGCTGTCTTAAACTGTGTATCTAAGTGATAGTCTCTAATTCAAGTGTTTATCTGTATCTGTGTTCACCTCAAAATCTAAAATATGAAAATAAAATCCTTGCAGATTCATAGCCTGTGCTACTTTTTGTTGAACCCAAATGGGAGGCAGGTAGAACTCTTTTGTTTTTTTGTTTTGTTTTTTGTTTTTTTTAAGATATTGCAGTTTGTTTGGGCATTTTATTTCCAAGTATTGCACTTTATTTGGTGGGTAAATGAGGAAAGTGCCTTTTGTACTTTTTTGTGAGGGATGGGAGGAGAGGGAGCATAAATCTCAAAAGACCAGTTGTTAATATAATTGGGAAACCACTCATGCTCCAACTCCCAGAAGTCTTTGTGCCCAGCCCTTCATCATCTCTCCAGCCAGGCCATCGCTGCCTGAATCTGGTTCTTAACAGGCACCTCCCCTTCCTAATGCCCCCCACTTCCTTCTCCGCTCCAAGTTCCTGCCCCTTTTTTCCAACCCAGGACCCACAACTCTACTTCCCCAACCGGAACCCCGCCCCTTGGCCACATGATGATGTCTCTCGGGGTGGGGGAGATGGAGCAGGAAACCTAGAATTTGGTACCACATGCGTGTGATGAAGCTGACTGGTAAGTATCTTAAAACTCCAGGGAGCGAAAGTTCATCTATCCCTTTCCTTTTAGGAGAATGAGGAGATTGAGTTAGGGTAACTTTCAGGGTTGAAAATGCAGCCTTGTAGTTTGAGTTTCTGGGCAATAGAAAAAGTTCTTTAATACACCTATGTTCAGGAGTCTCTGTCCTTGAGCGTTTTAGTTGTTGAAAATCGCTTTCCCTTAAATCTTTTGACCTTGGCATATGCCCTTCCCCTGTTTTTCATTTAATTTTTTCAAAAGTTCCATTAAAAGTTCCAAAGTCCTCTAAAATTTCCAGGATTCTGGAGTCCCTCCAAGTGCTAGACTTAACCTCCGTCTGTAGTGAGACTCAAAGAATCCACGACGTCCTACCATTTAGCTCTCTAGGAAGGCTGGCGTAATACTGCAGATGGAGTCTAGTGATCAGCTTGGAGTCGGGTCAGGTTTTAGATCAGCCATCTCTCCCTAGGAGCCGGAGGGAGAAGGTGATCCAGGTCAAATCTGTCGGGTTGACTAACACGAACTAATGTGAAGTTTTCATTAATTCTTGTTGTACTTTCTTATTCTCCTTTGATTAGTGTTGCCTGCAGTCCTAAGAAGCACAGAATCCTGTGAAGTTATGGAGGTTTGAATCGTCCTGAAATCTTCTGAGTCTTGTGTAGGTGCAGCGGTAGAGGCCCCGAGGAAACCTCCAGAGAGAAAAATAAGAGGTTTGATACGAAAATGGTTTATGAGCGTTGAGCGAATCCTGAGGTCATTTCACTGAACGCTTCACAGTAATTATGAATGAACTGCTTTTCTTATCTGGAAACATTGCGTAAACCAGAGTTTCTTCCAAGATGTAAGTGGTTTGCCTTGAGAATTTTACACATTATGTGCCTATGCAAATTTATTCTCCATAACAAAATTTATTTTATTCACAATCTGAGATCCAATAAAGACTTTGTGCTGTCATTCTTCTTTAAAAACATCTCTTGTGGTTGCTGGTGTCAAACTTGATAGATGGCTTTCTTCCTCCACTTTTTCTTCCCCAACTGACTCTGATTGAAAAAGTACTATATTGTATCAATCAATTGTATTTAATGAGCTCTTACTGTGTTCAGAGCACTGTACTAAGCACTTGGGAGAGCACCAGAGTTGGTAGACTTGGTCCCTGACCACTATGAAATTATATTCTGGAGAAGGAGGCAGATATTAATATAAAAAAATTATGGGTATGTTCATAAGTGCCTTGGAGCTGAGAGAGAGTTGAAAAAAGGAAGCAAATCCATGTGCAAAGACAACACAGAAGGGAGAGGGAGAAGAGGAAGTGCGGGTTTTGTCAGGGAAGGCCTCTTGGAGATATGCCCTCAATAAGGCTTTGAAGGTGGGGAGGGTAATTGTCGAATATGAAGAAGGAGGACGTTCCAGGCCAGACACAACGTGGGTGAGAGGTCCGTGGCGAGGTAGATGAGATTGAGGTACCACGTGAGTAGGTTAGCTTGTACTGGTCAGACCTGTGCATGCATAGGCTATTATGTACTTGGAATTTAAATTAAATAACAGAAGATGGTGCTCACTCTTCTCACTCACCTATTTACCCTCTCTCAATGATAATTATGGTTTTTAAGCACTTTGTGTGTGCCACACACTATACAAAGCACTGGGGTACGTACAGTACAATCAGATCAGGCCCATCAGCTCCTATGGGGGCGCACAGCCTAATTGGGAGGGAGAACAGGTATTTTAATCCCTATTTTTACAGGAGAAGCAACTAAGGTACAGAGAAGTTAAGTGACTTAACTTGACCTATACCAGGCAAGAGGTGGAACTAGGATTAGAACTCAGGTCCCCTGACCCCCAGGGCCGTGCTCTTTAAATTAGGCCACCTTGCTTCTGTCTCTCATCTTCACCCGCTTACTTTTCTGTCATTCTTCCTGCCTTCCACTTGGTTTACCATGCACTGTCATGTTAGCGGAGTCATGAATATCTGTCAGATATCCTGATTCTTATCTCTGTCTATTCTCTTGGCCTCCTCTGTGTGATGCCCTATATCTCTATTCTCTTTGTTACTTAGGTTGATCAGATGAGAAGCAGTGTGATCTAGTGGTTAGAGCATGGGCCTGAGAGTCAGGAGGACTTGGGTTCTAATCCCGGCTCCACCACTTGTCCGCTGTAGACCTTAGGCAAGTCATTTCATTTCTCTGTACCTCTATTATCTCAGTAAAATGGGGATTAAGACTATGAGCCCTATGCGGGACAAGAACTGTGGCCCAACCTGATTAGCTTGTATCTCTTCCAGTGTTTAGTATGGTGCTTGGCACATAGTAAGTGCTTAACAAATACCGTAAAAGAAACTGAGGCACAGAGAAGGTATGTGCCTCCACCATCCCCTCCAGGGTTGGCAGGGGGAAAGTAGAGCTGAGCAGGCTTCCCCACCTTCTGGAGTTTTGGGGGCCAAAGTGGGGTTAAGGGAATGAAGCCCCCTTTGCATTCTGCTCCCACTTGTTCTTTGGCTGAAGTGGTGATGGGAAGGCCTCTCTTTACTCCCTGTCACTGATGGCAGCAGAACGCGGCCAGAGAGGAGGAGAGGGGGCAGAGCTTTTTGACAGGAAGGAGCTCAGGGAGAAGTGAAATCTCCTCTGACAGGACACTGTGACTATCACTTAACCCCAGGCATCTTGGTGACAATAGCAGCGGCGGGATCCGCCACTGCATCTTACTTGATCTGCTTAATTTTGCCTTGATCCTGGTGCTAGTTGTCCAAAGACCCACAACTCCGCCAGCTCCTCCCTAGACTAAGCTCTTGTGGGCAGGGAGCGTGTTTACCAACTCTATTGTAGTGTACTCTCCCGAGCGCTTAGTAGAGTGCTCTGCACACTAAACCCTCGGTGAATACCAATGATCGATAAACTTTACGCAGGTCCCAGAAGGTCGGATCAGGTCAAGTGCAAGTATGTGGGTTCTAATAATAATAATGTGGAGTGGAAGTTATGATCATCTGACATTTCCCCAGTTGTGTGGTTAATGGGATCTTTGTTTACAGTTCCCTACTGTAATTTAAAGTGGCTGTTAAACTGTCTTAGCATTCAAAGGAGAACTAAAATTTATTGTAAATTGTCTGGTACCCTTTTAAATTTTTTTTTAAAAAAGATACCTATTCCAGCTCAGTTTGTAAATCTACAAAGATGCTTTCTCACAGCGGTACAACGTGTAAGTTATGAAAGAGCAGAAATGAAGGGTGGGATAGTGTACCTGTCCCCCATAAGTGCATCCTTTCTCTTAAATGTTTTTTAAAAATCGATAGTCATTTCTGCATTTATAGTTGCCCTGCGACCTCTCGGATTACAGTTTGCATAGCTCCTTTTTTGGATATAGTAATAATTTTTTAAATGGTATTGGTTAAATGCTTACTAAGTGCCAGGCACTGTACTTAGCACGGGGGTGGATACAAGAAATCCGGTTGGACTAAATCTCTGTCCCTCATGGGGCTCACAGTCCTAATCCCCATTTTCCACATGAGGTAAATGAGTCACAGAAAAGTGAAGTGACTTGCCCAAGGGCATACAGAAGATAAAAGGCAGAGCCAAGCTGACTCTAGGTTTATTGTATGATATTTGTCCACAAGTATATACATAGGCTAGGCTTGACTCAGTGTTGACAAATGCAAGTAAACCAAGATCCTGTGAGTTTCTCAGTTGAAAGTCTAATTCACTGACAGTAGGAGGTTATTTTCCATTTAATCATTCTAGCATAAATTGTTTAATAATTCTAATCATTCCATTTAGTCAAGTACTTATATGTGTGGGTGTGGTGGGGGAAGTGGTAGGGGTGGGCACTCAGCTCTTGGCAGTTTGAAAAACACTCACAGATTTTGTTTGTTTTAAAAGCACTCATGCTGTTGAATTTGTAATTGGTTAATAGTGAGGAACTTTGTTGCCACTCTTACTATTACCACAGTCCTTACTATATGTGCCAAGCACTGAATTTAGCACTGGGGTAGTTAGAAGATAATTTGGTTGGATGAAGTTCATGTCCCAAATAAGGTTCACAGTCTAACTAGGAGGGAGAACAACTATTTAATCCCATTTTACAGATGAGGAAACTGAGGCCCAGAGCAGTTGTTTGACTTGCCTAAGCTCATACAGCAGACAAGTGACAGAGCTGGGAATAGAATCCAGGTCCTCTGACTCCAAGGCGCTTGCACTTTCCACTAGGCCACACTGCTTCTAATTTGCACTGTTGCAAGTCATCACTAAGACATGACAGGGGAGTCGGACAGCCTGGTTTTGATTATGGATTATGCTCTCCTTTGGCCTTCCCTGACTGGTTCTGGATTCCACCTGATTGACAGCTGCCACCTTAAGGTAAAGATAGACCTACCCTGCTTCTCTTGTCTCTGACATTCCTTGCCCCTTCCATCTTTCTTGGACTCTTGGGCCGACCCCAAGTCCTTCTAGGGTAAGATCCTGAGGGAGGAATAAGATTGATGATTATGGTATTTGTTAAGCGCTTACTGTGTGCCAGGCACTGTCTTAAACGTTGACGTGGTTACAGTCCCTGCCCCACGTAGGGTTTGCAGTCTCAAATCCCCCTTTTACTGCTGAGGTAACTGAGGGAGAGAGAAATGAAGTGACTTGCCCAAGATCACACAGCAGACAAGTGGAAGAGTCGCAATTAAAACCCATGACCACTGACTTCCAGGCCCATGCTCTATCCACTACGCCAGGCTGCTTTCTCTGGAAGCAGATTGTCTGGTTTTATGCCGTCGAGTCGTTTCTGACCCAGAGTGACACCACGGACACTTCTCTCCCAGAAAGCCGCGTACCCCACCTGCAATCGTTCTGGTAGCGTACCCATAGCGTTTTCTTGGTAAAAATTTGGAAGCGACTCACCATTGACATCTTCCGTGCAGTAAACTCGAGTCTCTGCCCTCTACTTTCTCCCATGTCGCTCCTGCCCGTCACGGGTGATCCGCATTTTACAGAGAAGGGAACTGAAGCACAGAGAAATTGTGACTTGCCCAGTGTACCAGAGCAGACAGTGCTGGAGTCGGAATTAGAACCCAGATCTTTCTGAGTCTCAGGTAGCCATAGGGTTTGCTAGTTTAGGACATTTCCTTCTTGATCATTAAGAATCCACCACTGGCCTTAAGGCAGCAGTAAATGAACTCTGGGTAGAAATGAAACCATAGAAATGAGGGGAGAATATGACTTGTGGAAGATTGCCTTCCACTCGCTAGCCACTGGCCAAACTAGGAATGGGATGGTTAGGCCTCTACTTGACTCACCCTCCTGCGCCGAGACTGGTAGAGTACTGGAAACTTTCCAGGTACCACCCTGAGGGGGTGGAAGCGGGTCAGGGAGATAAAATGTCTGAGATGCAGTCCTCAAAGAGGTAGGTGAAGATGGGGCTTGGAGGCACGGGACTAGTGGGGGTCATGTGTGGCACATTCTCTACTAAACTAGGTTGATGTTTAGCACTAAAACCTTGCCTCACATTTGGGTCAATCAATCAATCAATGGTAGACATGTATCCTGCCCACAATGAGTTTATAGTCTAGAAGGTCCTGCTTTTCTTTTAGGATGCGAGAAGCACTAGGGTAAAGCACAGAAACTGATATGGCAGTGTGCTTTTTTTGGTTTTCACTTTCTAAAAACATACCCTCCCCTCATCTCTATTGTTTCATTTCCACCCATAGTATATTTACTGCTGCCATAAGGCCAGTGGTAGATTCTTAATTAGGTCAAGAAGGAAATGTCCTAGACAAGCAAACCCTATGGCTACCTGGGTTCTAATCCCGGCTCTGGCATTTGTCTTTCTGGTCCATTGGGCAAGTCACTTAACTTCTCTGTGCTTCATTTCCCTCCTATGTAAAATGGGGATTAAAACTGTGAGCCCCATAGGGGACGGGGACTGTGTCCAACCCAATTTGCTTGTATCCACCTCAGCGCTTTTAGTACAATGCCTTGCACATAGCCTTAACAAACATCATTATTATTATTAGAAAAGCAGTGTGGTCTAGTGGTTAGAGCATGGGTCTGGGAGTCGGATCCACCACCTATTTGCCGTGTGACTTTGGGCAAGTTGCTTTACTTCTGTGCCTCAATTATTTCATCTGGAATATGGGGATTAAGACTGTGAGTCCCATGTGGGACAGGGACTCTGTCCAACCCGATTTGCTTGTAACCTCCCCAGTGCTTAGTACAGGCCTGACACGTAGTAAGTGCTTAACAAATCATGGCTCAGTGGAAAAGAGCCTGGGCTTTGGAGTCAGAGGTCATGAGTTCGACTCCCGGCTCTGCCACTTGTCAGCTGTGTGACTGTGGGCAAGTCACTTAACTTCTCTGTGCCTCAGTTACCTCATCTGTAAAATGGGGATTAACTGTGAGCCTCACGTGGGACAACCTGATTACCCTGTATCTACCCCAGTGCTTAGAACAGTGCTCGGCACATAGTAAGCGCTTAACAAATACCAACATTATTACCACTATTATTATTATTTCCTGAACCATGGGGAGTGAGTGGGCTGTTGCTGAGAAGGAACTGGCCTTTAAGCACGACCTGCTGCTTACTATTTACTTCTGCCCAAATTTCTTTTTTTTAATGGCATTTAAGTGCTTACTATGTACCAGGCACTGTACTAAGCGCTGGGGTAGATACAAGACAATTAGGTTGGACACAGTCGTTGTCCCACATGAGTCTGAGCTTTAATCCTTGTTTAACAGATGAGGGAACTGAGGCACTGTGAAGTGACTTGTCCAAGGTCACACTGTAAACAGGTGGCAGAACCAGAATTAGAACCCAGGACCTCCCAGGTCCGTGCTGTTTCCACTAGGCCATGTTGCTTCTCTTCCACTTTCACTCCCTGCCACCTCATCGTACTGACCCTAGGGCAACAACAACATTCTAAAGTAACCACCTCTCACAAACCCTTATGAAACACAGTAGTAGCAACAATAGTGTTATATTAATAATAATTATGGCACTTTTTAAGCGCTTACTATGTACCAGGCACCGTTCTAAGGGTGCAGGGCAGGGGGGTAGATACAGTCCTCTCCTGCCTGGGGCTCTCAGTCTAGGGAGGAGAGTGTAGGATTTAATCCCCATTTTACAGATGAGGAAACAGTCCCCGAGAAGTGAAGTGACTTGCCCAAGGTCACAGCAGACAGTGGCAGAGCTGGGTTTAGAACTCAGTCCTCTGTTTCCCCAGTAGGCCATGCTATTTCTGTTCTAGTGAAATGGACAGATCATCCAGCTGGGTTAAAGACGCCTTCAGGGAGTTCTCTTTGTTTTGAGCTAGCAGACATTAAATGGGTCATTTGGTGTGCAGTTTAAGCCTCCCCTTCCCAGCCCCCACCATCATGACTGAATAAACGTAGGTAAATGACCTAGGAATGATTTAAATAAACGTTGAGTGTATAGAGGATTACAGTGAATTACTTTCTTTCTAGGTGGGCATCTTCGAAGTAGTTTAAAAAAACACAAACACAGTACGTTCTACTTGATAAACTGGGGTGGGGCAGTTCAATCTAAAATATTTATTTATTATGGTATTAAGCATTTACATTATGCCAGGCACTGTGCTAAGCCCTGGGGTAGATACAAGTTAATCAGGTTGGACACAGTCTATGTCCCACACGGGCTCACAGTCTTAAGCCCCATTTTACAGAGAAATTACACTGACTGGTTCAAGGTCACACAGCAGTCAAGGGGCGGAACTGGAATTAGAACCCAGGTCCTTCTGACTCCCAGGCCTGTAGTCTATCCACTGAAGTACACTGCTCACACTGAGCACTTACTGTGTCGTACTAAGTGCTGTGCTAAGCACTGAGCAGTTTCTTCTTGATGCTGAGATATATGGACAGCTATCGAATCCCCATTTTTCAGATGAGGAATAATAACAGTATTTAAGTGCTTACTATATGCTAAGCACTGTACTATGCCCTGGGGTAGGTACAGGTTAATCAGTTTGGCCACAGTCCCTGTCCTACATAATAATGGTGATGGTAATTAGTGCTTACTATGTATCAAGCACTGTTCTAAGTGCTGGGGTAGATACAAGATAATCAGGTTGTCCCTCGCAGGGCTCATGATCTTAATTCCCATTTTACAGATGAGGTAACTGAGCTCTGAGAAGTTGTGACTTGTCCAAAATCACACAGCTAAGCTGGCATTAGAACCCATGATCTTCTGACTCCCAAACCCGTGCTCTTTCCACTAAGCCACCCTGCTTCTCTATGGGGCTCCAAGTCTAAGTGGGCTCACAGGGAGAAGTGAAGTCATTGGCCTATTTCTGTCCTGAAACAACATAGTATAGTGGACAGAGTACAGGCCTGGGAGTCAGAAGATCATGGGTTCTAATCCCAGCTCTGCCACTTGTCTGCTGCGTGGCCCCTAGTAAGTCACTTCACTTCTCTGTGCCTTAGTTCATCTGTAAAATGGGGATTAAGACTGAACGTCATGCGGACAGGGACTGTGTCCAACCTGACTTGCTCGTATCCACACTAGCACTTAGTATGGTGCCTGGCACATAGTAAGCACTTAAATGCCATAATAATAATTATTATTATTATTCATAGTAGTATGAATTTCCAGTGGCCTTCAGGGCTTTACTATTGGTTTCTCCAATTGCATCTTTTCAGTTTTGCTGCTTCTTCCAAGCCCTTTTCTTTGGATGCTGTATCCCCCATTCTTCTCTCTCCTGAAACCAGAGCGGAGGTCAGTCAAACTCAACATTCAAAATCTTCCCCAGGTCCCCTTGCCAGTTGCAGCCAGGACTATCCCGTACCTCCCTCCCCACCCAAAGGTGGGGGACCTAGGCCTCCCACCTCCCCTTCACAGCTTCTGCCCCAAACTGAAATTTTCACCATGACTCTCGTTTCTTCCCCCTTTCTCTCAGATGCCCTCGTTCAGTGTTCTGAACACAGGTGCTGCATAAATGTTCACATTGATGACCACAGATTGTTGCCATTCATTAGAGACCACTCAACTTTTGCCATCTGGCCACGCTATCCATCGGTGTCACTAAAAACCTCAAAAAATAAGGGCGAGAACTCAGACCTTGGTGAAATAACTTTGTTCATCAATCAATTGATGGTATTTATTGAGTGCTTACCATGTGCAGAGCACCGTACTAAGCGTTTGGTGGAGTACAATACAGTGGAATTA
The DNA here is from genome assembly GCF_004115215.2 of Ornithorhynchus anatinus. NCBI lineage: Eukaryota > Metazoa > Chordata > Mammalia > Monotremata > Ornithorhynchidae > Ornithorhynchus > Ornithorhynchus anatinus. Next base: position 8,251,519 of record NC_041738.1, on the reverse strand, counting down.
GATCCATTCCTACCCATAACAAGTTTACAGACTAAAGTTCATGTCCATAAGTTCCAATTTATGAAAAAAGAGCAACTCCACAGCCCTTTAAACCCAGCATTTGTCTTCCCCACTGCAAGTAAACTCGTTAAATTACAGTTATCACTGGCAGGTGGAGACATTCAATCCCCACTCAAGGCACCAGACAGCACCTGGAAGAAGTTGCCTCTTTCCCCATCACCAGCCCCTGCCTGTAGCTTCTTACCTTCCAATTCCTCACTGCACTACAGATCCTGGGTTTCAAAGTTCTAATGTCCGCTATCAATCAATCAGTGGTATTTATCCAGTGCTTACTTTGTGCAGAACACTGTAGTAGTGCTTAGAATAGTGTCTGGCAGATAATAAGCACTTAAATACCATAATTATTATTGCTAAGCCTTCGGGAGAGTACAACAGAAGAGTTAGCAGACATGTCAGTCAATGGTATTTACTGTGTGCAGAGCACTGTATCAAGCACTTGGGAAAGTACAATATAATAATAGACACATTCCCTGCCCATAACAACCTTGCAGTTGAGGGGGAGACAGACATTACTGTAAATAAATAAAGCCCAGTGCTCCCCTTCTGCTTTCTCCAAGGCTCCCAAGGAGCCTAGATAAGTCCAGTGGTGGCCTGGCTTTCCAATCAATCGAACGTATTTGAGTGTTCTCGAAGTGCACAGCGCTGTAGGAAGGGCTTGGGAGAGTACAATACAAGAGAACTAGCAGACAGGCTCTCTGGCCATAAGAGGCTGATAGTCTAGATGGGGAGAGAACAGGGGCAAAGGTCTTTTTTTCCAGCTGAATAGGCTGTGTGATGACACGTTGTGAGGTGTGTAAAGGAAGTGAGGGCTAATGCAAGCAGAAAACCTTCTTTCTGACTCAACTCTTCCACCGGTGTGTTTAAAACTTCGTCGTTAGGGTTGTGACCCCTGCTGCCAGGCAGGGCCCTTTCTCAGGGAGTAACCTCCCCCCCATCCCTCCCCTCAACGGTGAGGCAGCGATCAGTCATAGTGCCACTTCCTCTGCCCAAAGCCAGCTTTTCCGTCTCGACATGCCCATGGCAGCTTTGCCCTTTCTCAGCATGAAAAAGTGATCCGTCTCTGATGAGAGAGGTAGGCTAAGGACATCTGGTGTGGGTCTGACATCTTGAGGCTGTAGGTGGGGAAATCATTCATGCATTCCATTGTATTGAGTTCTTCCTGTGTGCAAAGCATTGTCCTGAGTGCTTAGGAGAGTACAATATAAATTAAAGCAGATACATTCCCTGCCGACTATGAACCTGTCCCTGATTCTTCTCCATTTGAATTGAGCCACCCTACTGATTTTTATTTTGAGATTATGTATTTCTTCATTCCATATTGTTTTAGTATTTCACGGGTCCTTCTGTGCCTGTCTCCTCTCCTCACACCCTGCTTATATTGATAGGTGGTGAGCCTCTCGAGGACCAGGGACCTTGTCTAATTCCCACCCCTGTTTTCTTTCCCAGAACTTAGTACTGTGCTCTGAACACAGTAAGTACTTAATAGATTCTATTACCACAACTATTGTGATCCCCTTGAGGGCCAGGGTTCATTTCTAATTCCTACCACTGTATTCTTTTCAGGGTTTAATTGAGTGCTCAGCATGCAGAAAGTGCTTAATAAATGCTATTGCTCCTACCTTGTGGTTTTGTTATTTTTATTTTTTTAGCTTCGCCACATCTCCTTGTAAAAGGGCTCAAGTGTCCAGAGAAACAGCATGGCCCCATGGAAAGAGCATTGGTCTGGGAGTCAGAGGACCTGGCTTCTAATCCCAACGCTACCAATTGCTTGCTGTGTGTCCTCGAGCAAGTCGAGCCTCTGTTTCTTCAACTCTAAAATAGGGATTAAACCCTGCTCCCTCCCACTTAGGCTGTAAATCCCATGTGGGACAGGGACCGTGTCCGACCCGATTAGCTTGTCTCTACCCCAGCGCTTAGTACGGTGCCCGGCGCATAGTAAGAGTTAAACAAATGCCATAAAAAAATACTATTAAGTTTTATTCCTTTGGTTTTTTCGGGCCTCTACTGTCCAGCAGAGGTCAGCAAAGCAAACTTGCTCCCTCCCTTCCTTTCCAGAGAAAGTGTCCAGAGAACCAGGCCCTCCTCTCCTCTGCATCAACCCGGGGTCAGAGAGGACTTCGTTTTGGGGAATTGCCCTCGTCTCCACAGGTGAGTCACCTGCAGGTGAGGGAGCACTTTCCAGGGCCTCGCTGCCACACTTCCAGGGGCATCCGGGGCTGCTGTTGGGGAATAACAGACAGAATAATCATAATAATAACAATAGTTTGGGTATTTCAGCAGTTACCGTGTGCCAAGAAGTGTACCAAGGCTGCAGTAGATAAAAGCTCATCAGGTCCCACCTGGGGCTCACAGGAGGGAGAGCGGGATTGAATCCCCATTTTACAGATGAGGGAATTGCGGCAAATGAAATGACTTGCCCAGCGTCACACAGCAGGTTATGTGGTGGTTTGGATTAGAACCCAGGTCCTCTGTTAGAGCTCTTGAGACTCTTGGCAAGAGCTTCCTCCACCAGCCCTGGGACCGATCAGTCAGTCAGATTTACTGAGCACTGCTGTGTGTGGGATTTTACCAAAACATCTACCGGGCCCTCAACCCCCTTCCATTCATAGGTGTGTCTTTATCTCTGCTTTAGGACTCTGATGCCCCATGGGGCTGGGAATCAGGCGACCTGGGTTCTAATTCTGACACCACTTTTCTGTGCGTGCAATTTCTCTGGGCCTCAATTTCTTCATCTCTAAAATGGGATTATATACTTGTTCTCCTTCCCCTTTAAATTGTGACCTCCTTTGGGGGACAGGAACCGTTGAATCTGATGGTATCTATGCCGATGCTTAATACAGTGATTGGCACATGGGTGCTTAACAGATATACTACAGTTATTATTCAGGGTCAACTGCACCGCTAAAGATGGCTCGAAGTCAGTCCTTTTCTTTCTGATGATCATTGTCTTTCAGAAAAGGCCACTCTCTCTCCCCAAAGACTAATCCTCCCACATACCTGGATATCAAAGTTTACTCTTTAGTTGAAACTTCCAACAGCTGACTCCTTGGAGGCATTCCAAGGCAGGGGATCTTTGAACTTGAATCCAGAAGGAAAAGTCTTTAGCGTGCTTGAGAGTTCTAGTTTCTGTGCGTGTTCCAGGTTGATGACTAAACAGATTCCCACCCCCTTTCTCATTCACCTTGCGTGTGGTTCCTACTGCAGACTGGTTTTCCTTTTGTCAGCTCAGGAAACCCATCCCTAAGGGCTCAGTGTAGCACATGGAGACTTTCTTCTGCCTCCCCAGCCCCTAGCACGAAACCGACCTGCAAGGAAAGCTAATCATTATTGGGGTTATTTAAGTGTTCTGAGCGCTGGGGTAGATACAATCCAAACTGTTCAGGCCCCCTACCCATACGGGTATTTCATTCATTCATTCAATCGTATTTATTGAGTGCTTACTGTATACAGAGCACTGTACTAAGCGCTTGGAATGTACAATTGGGCCACAAATAGAGACAATCCCTGCCCACAACGGGCTCACATTTAATCCTCAGTTGACCGATGAGGTGAACTGAGGCATAATGAAGTGGCTTCCCCGAGGTCACACAACAGCAGGCAGGTGGTGGAGTTGGGATTAGAACCCAGGTCTCCGGGGTCCCGTGCCCCAAGCCTCACTGTGGCAAATAATAATGGTATTTGTTAAGCGCATGCTAAGTGCCGAGCACTGTTCTAAGCGGCAAATGACTATGGTTGGCCGAGACTATGCTAAAAAGCGATTCAATCAATCGTATTTATTGAGAGCTTACTTTGTGCAAAGCACTGTACTAAGCGCTTGAGAAAGTACAATAAAACAGTTGGCAGACACGTTCCCTGCTCTCAGTGAATTTACAGTCTAGAGAAGGAGACAGTTACTAATATAAGCAAATAAATGGTGGATATGTACGTAAATACTGTGGGGAGTGATTGAGGAACTTGAAGTTCTTTTATTTCTCACAGCGTTTCATCTGTTAGGTGACCGGTGGAATTTCTGTGCCTGGTACACATTGTTTTAATTTTAATTTTTGGATTTGCACGGAACTCTCTTAAATTAGCCATTGCTGGACTTTTCCGTTACACTTGCATTCAAATGCCTGGATCCTGTTTGTTTATCCCTCATCTCCTACTCTCCTCCTGAAACATGTCATTGAGAATTTTAGCAACTGGTTCCATGGCAATGGTACCGAGGGGACCTTGATCTGAGGTCTCCGCCTTTCTTTTTTAGGGAATGAGTAATCTAGTCAGGTCTGACTCTACGATCGGTTTAAAAAGACAGCTGGACAAAAGGAGCCAATTAGTCTAAATGGCGAGAGGGGCGGGAGTGGTCCCTTGTTAATGGCTCAGCTTTCTCATGCCTTTGGTTGTCATTCATTCAATTGTATTTATTGAGCGCTTACTGTGTGCAGAGCACTGTACTAATCGCTTGGAATGTACAATTAGGCAACAGATGGAGGCAATCTATTTGGTTCCAACACCCTTTTCCAGAAGTTGCCTCCAGCCCAGAAAGAAGCCCCCCTTCTCTCCTCCGCTCCGACCCCCACCTTTTCACCACCTCATTTGAAGCTGGGGAAGGGGATACCTCGTTGGAACAGCCCCTACTCATTCATCCTTTCAATCGTACTTATTAACCCTGATTGTGCAGAGCATTGTCTTAGACTATTAATAATAATGATGATGATGGTGTTTGTTAAACGCTTACTACATGCCAAGCACTGTTCTAAGCGCTGGGGTAGGTACAAGGATATCAGGTTGTCCCAGGTGGGGCTCCCAGTCTTAATCCCCATTTTACAGGTGAGGGAATTGAGGCACAGAGAAGTTAAGTGACTTGCCCAAAACTGACAAGTGGCAGAGCTGGGATTAAAACCTACGACCTTGACTCCCAAACCCGGCTTCTTTCCACTGAGCCACGCTGCTTCGCTAAAGTAGACAACAGTAGAGTAGAGAACACGAGTGTGGGAGTCAGAAGGTCATGGGTTCCAATCCTAATACCCCCACTAGTCTGCCGTGGGACCTTGGGTAAGTCATTTCACTGCTCTGGGCCTCAGTGACCTCATCTGTAAAATGGGGATTGAGTCTGTGAGCCCCACGTGGGACAGGGACTGTGTCCAAGCCGATTTGACTTGTATCCACCCCAGCCCTTAGAAGGGTGCCTGGTGCAAAATGAGTACTTAACAAATACCATCATTATTATTATTACTAGGCGCTTGGGAAAGTATAATACAACAGTAAAGACTGACAATCTCTACCCACAACGGGCTCAGAGTCTAGAGGGTGGGGAGACAGACATCAACCCAAATAAACAGACATCGATACGAATAAATGAAATGACAGATATAATAATAATAACAATAATGGTGATGGTATTTAAGTACTTATTATATTCACTCACTCAATCTTTATATTGAGCGCTTACTGTGTGCAGAATACTGTACTAATAGCGGAGTCGGGGCGATGGGGAGAAGGAGCAGAGGAAATGGGGAGGGGCTCAGTCTGGGAAGGCGTCCCGGAGGAGGTGAACTTTCCATAGGGATAATGGTATTTGTTAAGCAGCGTGGCTTAGTGGAAAAAGAGCAGGGGCTTGGGAGTCAGAGGTCATGGGTTCTAATCCCGGCTCCGCTGCCTGTCAGTTGTGTGACCTTGGGCACGAGCAGATTGAGCTTCCCCTTTTCCCTCTGCCCCCTCTGCTGCCCCTCTACCCCCCTCTTCACCTCCCCTCAGCTAAGCCCCCTTCCCCCCCCCTTCCTCTGCTCCTCCCCCTCTCCCTTCCCCTCCCTTCAGCACTGTACTCGTCCGCTCATTTCTATATATTTTTTATTACCCTATTTATTTTGTTAATGAGATGTACATCCCCTCGATTCTATTTATTGCTATTGTTTCTGTCCGTCTGTCTCCCCCGATTAGACTGTGAGCCCGTCAGTGGGCAGGGACCGTCTCTATCTGTTGCCGATTTGTCCATTCCAAGCGCTTAGTACAGTGCTCTGCAGCGTGGCTCAGTGGAAAGAGTCCGGGCTTGGGAGTCCGAGATCATGGGTTCGAATCCCGGCTCCGCCACTTGTCAGCTGCGTGACTGTGGGCAAGTCACTTAACTTCTCTGGGCCTCAGTGACCTCATCTGTAAAATGGGGATTAACTGTGAGCCTCTCGTGGGGCAACCTGATTAGCCTGTATCTACCCCAGCGCTTAGAACAGCGCTCGGCACACAGTAAGCGCTTAACCAATACCGACATTATTATAGTAAGCGCTGAATAAACACTATTAATAATGTTGGTATTGGTTAAGCGCTTACTATGTGCCGAGCGCTGTTGTAAGCGCTGGGGTAGACACAGGGGAATCAGGTTGTCCCACGTGGGGCTCACAGTCTTAATCCCCCTTTTACAGATGAGGGAACCGAGGCCCAGAGAAGTGAAGTGTCTTGCCCAAAGTCACACTTGACTGTGCCTCGGTTCCCCCATCTGTAAAATGGGCCCCTGCCCCCTCCATCCCCCTCCCCGTCCCTCCTCTCTCGGGGCCCGCCCCCAGCCCCCTGCCCCGCCCCATCCCCGCCCCCCGCCGAGCTCGGGTCCCGCACGGACTCTGCGCCCCGCCCCGCTCCGCCCCGCCCCCGGCCCCGCCCCGCTCCTCCGCACCCATCCCGGTCTCCGCACTCAACTCGGGTCCCGCACCGCCCCCGTGGCCTGCACTGAGCCCGGGCCCCGCACTGAGCCGCTCCTCCGCCCCGCCCCCGTGCTTCGCACCGATCCCGGGGTCTGCATGGCACCCGGGCCCCGCACCGAGCCCCGCGCAGCAGAGCAGGTGAGAGCTCAAGCGGGACGGAGGGGATGGGGGTGGGGGCCGTCCTCTTCCCCCCGACCCCCGTGCTGGGGGGAGACATCCCTCCCGCGGGGTCAGAGGTCAGGGGTCCCCTCCGCGGGCGACCCCGATCGGGGCTGGACGGGGACATCCCCGACCCCACCCCTCCGCCCTTTCCCCGGACACTGACCAGTGACTCTGAGACCCCTCCCCTCTTCTCCGGGGGAGTCTCAGGGGGCGCCCCGAGCGGGATCAGCCTTTATCTCTGCATTTGCTCTGCACGTACCATTTGCGAGCGCCGACGAGAGGTATAGATTTGCGGGTTGCCCTCACCTCCCCCTGCCCCGGCGGTTTCCCCGGCCTCTGCTCCTTACTGGCTCCGGAGACGTTGTGGCCGACCTGAAAAGAAAACCGGCTGGAGACTCGTCCTGGTCCAGGTTCTTGGGTGAGACGGTTCACTCCTCATCAGCCTTCCCAAATTGAGGATCTAATAATAATAATAATAATGTTGGTATTTGTTAAGCGCTTACTATGTGCCGAGCACTGTTCTAAGCGCTGGGGTAGACACAGGGGAATCAGGTTGTCCCACGTGGGGCTCACAGTCTTAATCCCCATTTTACAGATGAGGGAACTGAGGCCCAGAGAAGTGAAGTGACTCGCCCACAGTCACACAGCCGACAAGTGGCAGAGCTGGGATTCGAACTCAGGAGCCCTGACTCCAAAGCCCATGCTCTTTCCACTGAGCCACGCTGCTTCGGAGGATCCCTCGAGGAGGATCTGTTGGTTCTATGGCACACTTGCCGGTTCCCAACTGTATGGAATTTTGAATGAGTGTGCGTAGGTGTCGCGGGGGAGAGAGTGGCCTGGGCTTAAAATCGAAATCAGATGTAAAAGCATCTTCGTTCTAGGAGGGTTGGGCCCGGCTGCTTGAAATTCTTTCCCGCCACGGGAGTGGAAATGTCCCTAGTCCCGGAACCAGGGTCCTGAGGGGTTGTTGTTGACAGCGATGGCAACAAATGACAGCGATGGTTCTATCGGAAAAGTTGTTTGAGTCCGTTGCCGGGGCCAGCTATTGGGGCAGACTGATCGGAGCTAACTAGACCCCAGGGAAACACAGTAAAACCTGCTAAGCCGTGTCCAGATCTTTGTTATATAGTAAAAGTCAAGTTCAAGACTTTAAATCCCTCTTATTTCTATCCTCCAAGAATAAGACGTGGAACCTTGGCTCCTCCTTCTCTTTCAACCTCCATACTCAGCCTGTCCCTAACTTACGCCGTTTTTTCCTCCGAGATGTTTTCCGGATCAGATCCTTTCTCTTCTCCCTAAAGGCGAACCCTCCCCGTCCCCACACTTGTCATATCCCGGCAGTATTACTGTATCAGCTTTCTCATGAGCTCTTTAATTATGGTACTTGTTAATTGCTTGCTATGTGCCAAGCACTGTTCTAAGCACTGGGGTAGATGGAGGTAATCAGGTTAGGACACAGTCCCTATCCCACATGGGGCTCCCAGTCTTCATCCCAGTCTTCATCTTATCTGTTGCCGAATTGTACATTTCAAGCGCTTAGTACAGGGCTCTGCACATAGTAGGCGCTCAATAAATACTATTGAATGAATGAATGAATCCCCATTTCATAGCTGAGGTAACTGAGGCACAGAGAAGTTAAGTGACTTGCTCGAGGTCACCCAGCAGGCAAGTGGTAGAGCTGGGATGAGAACCCAGGTCCTTCTGACTCCCAGGTCTGTGCACTTTCCCCTGTCATGCTGCTTCTCCTTGCCTCCAGTCCATACTTCACTCCGCTAAATGGCGCATTTTTCACTCGATATTTCTTGAGTGCCCGCTATATGCCGAGCACTGTACTAAATGTTTAGCACTGTAATGAGCTCTTATTTTTGTAAATTGGCATTCTGCACCCTTCTTCCAACGCCTCAGAAACCTCCAGTGACTAGCTATTCCTCTCCACACCAAGCAGAAACTCCTGTCCGTTGACTTTAGGGCTCTGTGAGGAGGGAGAGAGAGCTCATCCAATCTCTCCTCCATCTACACCCCAGCTTGCCCTTTTGTTCCTCTCAAGAAGCAGTGTGGCCTAGTGGAAAAAGGATGGGGTGGGGAGTCAGAGGACCTGGATTCCAATCTTGGGTCTGTTACTGATCTGTAGTGTGGCCTCAGGCAAGTTACTTAACTTCTCTGTGCCTTAATTCCCTCATCTGCAAAATGGGGATTCAATATCTGTTCTCCCTCCCCCTTTACATCCTCCAGACCACTTCTCGCCCCATCTTCAAAGTCATTAAGTCACATCTCCTCTTCTCTCATTTTAGTCTGTCAGTGACAGTGGTGTCTAACTCAAACAATTGTATTTATTGAGTGCTTACTGTGTGCACTGTACTAAGTGCTTGGGAGAGTATACTATAACAGAGTTGGTAGACACATTCCCTGCCTACAGCGAGCTTGCAGTCTAGATGGAGAGATAATCAGGTGTCTAATTGTTCAAGGGCAGCAGAGATTAACTGCCAAGTTATCAGATGTCCTCCAACCTCCTCTTCGTCCTCCATTTAAGTATCAAAGATCATTTTTTCCCAAGGGGGTTTGTTGAATTTCCTTCCCTAGAGAGAACTGTGGTCTGTATGGGGATGGTTGGGGGAATAGGTGGGCCTTCTCCTGGGGGTTGGGTTACTTTGTAATTCCCTAAATGACCTGAAAGAGGCTACTTCCTTCCCGAGGGTGAGGTTCACCCCGCTCTGTTTCAAAGTGTTTCGCTTCACTCTGTTTCACTTCCCCGTTTGGAGTAGGAAGCTCTTGGAGAAGCAGAGACCGTTCTTAATCGCAGTAATACTTGCGGTATTTAAGTGCTTACTATGTTCCAAGCACTGTGCTAAGCGCTAGGGTAGGTACAAGATGATGAGGTTGAACACGGTCCCTGTCCCCCATAGGGCTCAGACCGTTAATCCCACTTTTCAGAGGAGGTAACTGAGGCCCAGATAAGTGAAGTGACTCACCCAAGGTCACAGCAGACAAGTGGTGCGGCCGGGATTAGAATCCAGGGCTTTCTCCCAGGCCAGTGCTCTATCCACTAGGCCACGCTGCTTTTTTTCCAACAGCTGGAGGCGGAATTATCGGTTTTTCCCATTTTCCTTAATGCAGGGTTATCAGTAAGTCAGTGGCACTTATTGAACACTTACTCCATGCAGAGCACTCTATGTAGCACTGGAAGAAAATACAGTAGAGTAGGTAGATGGGATTCCTGCCCTCAGGGAACTCATAATCTGGTGGAAGAGTTTGCTATCTAGCGGGGTACTGTTAGAACAAAACCCCACTATGTATGGGAGGACTGGGTGTGTTCGTTCACCAGGAAAACTGGCCTCAGAAAAAGGCCCAGATCTGCCCTGTAGTCGTGACCAAGAGAGTCAAAAGGCCATCTGGTCGAGCCCCCTGCCTCCAGCCAGGGACTGGCTGAATCGTCCGGAACGCAAGATCTTTTATATATTTTCTTAAAATATCTCTGGGGATAGAGCCTTGTAGCCTGTTCCTGTGTTTGATCAATCAATCAGTGGTATTTAATGAACACTTACTAGATGCAGAGCACTGTACTAAGTACTTGGGAGAGTACAGTCACCCTGAGAAGCAATCAGTCAGTGGTGTTTATTGAGCTCTTAATGTTAGTAGACCACTGTACTAAATATTTGAGAGAGTACAGTATCCCTGACAATCAGTCAGGCAATGGAATTTATTGAATGCTTATAGTGAGCAGAGCACTGTGCTAAGCACTTAGAACTGACAGTCAACGCCCTTTTTGTCTAACCCAACTTTTGTGGTAATTCAGTACCTCTTGCTTTGTCCACTGACAACCTGGAGAATAACCAGTCCAAACATAGAAGGTTGTGGATTCTAATTCTGGTTCTACTACTTGTCTGCTGTGGGACCCTGGGCAAATCGCTTCAGTTACCTCATCTGTAAAATGAGGAATGAGACTGTGAGCCTCGTGTGGGACAGGGACTTTGTCCAACCTGATTTGCTTGTATCCACCCCATTGCTCAGAACAGTGCCTGGCACACGGTAACAAATACCACCATTGTTAGACTCCATGGCCCTCCTCAGCTTTCCCTTCTCCAGCTGGACAGTCCCATCCCTTTTAACTTGAAGTCCTGGCCTTCCCTTCCTCTGTTCCTTTTTATGGTTTCTCCAATGGGTCCCGTCTGGTTTCCCAGGATCCTTTTTAAGTATGTTGTCCGACCCTGAAAACCGTGGCCCAGAATGGGGCTGAGCAGGGTGGAGTAGAGCGGAAAGACTGCTTCCTGACCCACGGAGGCCACCTCCTTTCAAAAACATCTCTGAACCAAGCTGACTTTCTTAACGAGAGAACTTTCCCACTGGGTTCCTCTAAGAGCCCTCAACCCGTTCTCAGACCGCACACCAGCCGAAGGTGTTGGAGTTGCAAGGAGGGGTGGCCTCTGGCTTTTTAGAATTCTGGCCCCCTTTTTTATCGATGTTTGGTCGAATGACTCGGGTTGTTGCCGTCTGTACGGCTTTGTCGCCGTCTGCACGGCCTTTCATTGGTTTTCGTGTGACTGCTTTCGATTCGGTTTTAGCACCTCTCCCTCCCTCCTTTCTGTAAAAACCAGGCCTCTGCTCTTCTGATGTGGCTACTGCCTAAGCCAATTTCTAGCTACCAGGGATGTGATGCATCTTTAAAAGTCAAACCAGAAACCCAGCCTAAATGTATAATGGGGACTTTCCACCTGTCTGCAAAGTTCTATAAATGAAATCTCGATAGGATGTCGGTCGGCTTGTCAGCCCTGCATCTTAGAAAGTGCTCATTCGCCTCTTTACCTTTGGGTGAATTAATTGGACAGATAGTCAGTCAGTAGTAACTATTGAGCGCTTACGGTGTGCAGAGCATTCCACTAAGCACTTGGGGGAGTACAATGCAACAATAAACAGACACATTTCCTGCCCACAAGGAACTTCCAGTCTAGGGGGGAGGCAGACATTAAAATAAGTAAAATACAGATATGTACACAAGTGCTATGGTGCTGGAAGGTGGGGTGAATAAAGGGAGCAAGTCAGGGTGATGCAGAAAGGAGTGGGAGAAGAGGAAAGGAGGGCTTAGTCAGGGAAGACCTCTTGGAGGAGATGTGCCTTCAGTAACGCTTTGAAGGCAGGGAGAGTCGTCGTCTGTCGGATATGAGGAGGAAGGGTGTTCCAGACCAGAGGCAGGACGTGGGCGAGAGGTCAGCGGCAAGATAGACGAGATCAAGGTGCAGTGAGAAGGTTAGCAGTAGAGGACCAAAGTGTGCGGACGGGGTTGTAGTAGGAGATTAGTGAGGGGAGGTAAGAGGGAACAAGATGAAACTTCTAGATACCGACCTGCCCAAGGCCCATGGCTTCCTTCTGACATGACCTGAAGGCCACAGGACTTGAACTCGGTTGAGGTAAATATCCATTCCACGCAATCCTCATCATTTTCATATGAAGGCGAGGAATGTGTCTACTGCCATTTCTGCTGTATTATACTCTCCCAAGCATGTAGTACAGTGCTCTGCTCAATAAGAGCTCAATAAATACAATTGATTATAAGGTTTCTGGGTCTACTCTCACGTTTTGATGGTGTTCTGCAGGAGAGACTCAAGCTCATGAAGGGGGTTCTGTCCCTGAGTTTGAATGTGAGCCCCACCAGAAATGGGGACCGTGTTTAATTCCCACCTGGGTATTCTCTCCCAGTGCTTAGAACAGTGCTTATCACACAGGAAACTACTACCACTAGGAGGAAGATGCGGTGGAGGGAATTTGGGGGCAAGGGGAGAGTCTCCTTGTAGCCTGAAAGGTAGGGAGACGGAGTCACCTGGGCAACTCTGCTCACGTCGTCCGAGGGCTCCCTATGAGTGGTCACCCATCCTCTTTACTGTAAGCTCCTTTTGGGCAGGGAGCACGTCTCTCAACTCCGTCGTATTCTCCCAACCACTTAAAACAGTGCTGCACACACAGTAAGTGCTCACTAAATAGCCCTGATTGATTGGAAGAGAGAAGAGGGTGACTTTTTCCAAACCCAGTGCAGCACCCTGGAACTGCCAATTTCCAGCCCTGAGCAGGGTTGGGGACTGGTAGAGGGACGGGCAGGGAGGTTCTGTTCATCTCCTCAGTCTCCTGACCCTCTTCCCCTGCTCAACTTCATAATAATAATAATATTTACGTGATTACTATGTGCCAAGCATTGTACTGAGTGCTGGTGTAGATACAAGATAATAATGGTAGTGGTATTTTTTAAGCTCTCACTATGTGTCAGGTACTGTACTAAGCGCTGGGGTGGATACAAGCAAATTGGGTTGGATACAGTTCCTGTCCCATAAGGGGCTCACAATCTAAATCCCCATTTTACAGATGAGGTAACTGAGTACCAGAAAAGTGAAGTGACTTGCAGGTGATACAGCAGACAAGAGGCGGAGGCGGAATTAGAACCCAAGTCTAATTCCACTCCTGGACCCGTTTTATCCTCTAGGACGTGCTGCTTCTCTAACGCTAGGATGGTCACAATCCCTGTCCCCCATAGAGTTCACAGTCTAAGCAAGAGAGAGAATGAGTATTGAAGCCTCATTTTGCAAATGAGGAAACTGAGGCACAGAGAAGTGAGGTGACTTGCCCAAAGTCGCATAGCAAGCACGCAGCCGAGCCAGGATTAGAACCCCGGGTCCTCCCAGTCCCGTGTCCCTTTCCTGGCCTAGGGGCGATTCCTTTCCTGCTGTGGTATGGAATCTTCCTTCTGTGTGAGCACCTCCCCCTCTCCAGTCGGGGCTTTCCAGTCGGGTCTTCTTCCAGGCCTAAAGCCCACTTTGCAGACCTGGCCGAAGCTCTTGAGCTCGACTGGAATAAAAACTTTCAAATCTCAAACCATTTCAGTGGCCCAATTCCCAGATAGCAAAGACAATTTAAAAAACCCGGCCCGGCTGCTTTGTTAGAGAGAGGTTTGACTGGAATTTGGTCAGAGGACTCAGGGGATGTCTACTGGGCTTTGCCATTCCTCTCCTCTGTTCCTTCTCGCCCTTCCGCTCGGATTCCGAGCCCTAGAGGAGAGCGGTGAAGCCGGGTCATGCCCTTGGAGCTCGGGACAGCGGGGGCTGTGGGTGGGGGAGGGCGATAGCCCCAGAAAGGGCCGTTGGGTCATATTTGGAGAACTCACAAGTAGGGAATCTGGCCCCTCAGAGAGCAGCAGGCCCACGTCAACCGACGGCCTGCACACGCTTCGGCTGGCCGGGAAGTGACAGACGTGCGTGATGTGGGTTATGTGACGTAACCCATTGGTGCCATCTGGGATCTCTTAGAACAATCCACGGAACCTTAAAAGGGGGTTTCCTAGGAGGCCCTCTGGACCCGTCCCCCTGCCCCCTCTTGCTCCGAGGTTGTGTTGTTCCCCTCTAAGGATCCTGTGAGTGGGGATGTTGGTCCCAAGCTGCGGGTCTTGGGGGTTGGGGCCCAAGGTGGAGGGAGGCTGAGCATTTAAATGTTCTAGTCAGAACGGACCTGGGTGCAGGATCAGCGCTATACCAGGGACCAGAGTAACGGAAAACTGCATCATCCAGCTGATGGGTCACCCTACCTGTCGATGACATGTGTCCTTCCATCAGAAGATCCTCTTCTTGGATGGATATTTTCACTCTTTGTCACTCTGAGAAGCAGTGAGGCCTTGTGGATGGAGTACGGGTCTGGGAATCGGAAGGACCTGGGTTCTATATCCGGCTCCCACACTTGTCTCCTGTGTGACCTTAAGCAAGTCACTTCACTTCTCTGGGTGTCAGTTACCTTATCTGTAAAATGGGGATTGAGGCTGGGAGCTCCATGGGGAGAGGGACCATGTCCAACCTGATTAGCTTGTATTTACCCCAGCATTTATAACAGTGCCTGGCACATAGTAAGCTCTTAGCAAATACCACAATTATTATTAGTCCAAAATTTCATCCTGGCTTATTTGCTGTCCTGCCTGTTTTATTCTTGTTCTCCCTTCTGCTCTCACTCTCTTTAAATATTTTGGTTTGGCTATCTCCCCTATTAGATGTAAACTCTCTGAGGGCAAGGAGTTTATTTTGCTTCTGCCCTACTCTTCCAAGGGTTTAGTACAGTGTTTTATACTCAGTTGCTCAGTAACTAGCACTGAGGAGCAGTGTGGTTTAGTAGATAGAGCGCAGGCCTGGGAGTCAGAAGGTCATCATGGGTTCTAATTTCGCCTCTGCCATATGTCTGCTGTGTGACCTTGGGGAGATTAACAGTTTGAGCCCCATGTGGGACGGGGACTGTGCCCAACCCAATTAACTTGTATCTACCCCAGCGCTTAGTACGGTGCTTGGCACATAGCGCTTAACAAGTACCATTATTATTATTATTATCATTATTGATTGGCCAGGGAGGATCTTGAGATGACCACAGTGCCAGTGGCTTGGTTTGCCCCAAGTCAGCATGCTATGGGGCATTCTGGGATTCCCACTCCTTCTGGGATCCTTTCTGCTGTGGATTTTTGCCCAATAATAATAATAATTGTGGTATTTATTAAGCACAAGTTATGTGCCAGGCACTGTACTAACCTCTGGGGTAGATAGAAGGTAATTGGGTTGGACACAGGCCCTATCCCACATGGGGCTCATGCTCTTAATCCCCATGAGGTAAATGAGGTAAAGAGAAGTGAAGTGACTTACCAAGGTCACACGGCAGACAGGTGGTGGAGCCGGAATTAGAGCCCAGGTCCTTCTGACTCCCAGGCATGATGATATTAATAATTGAAGTGCTTACTATATGTCAGGCCCTCTACGAAACGCTGGGATAGATACCAGATGATCAGGTCCCACGTGGGATTTAGAGTCCAAGTAGGAGGGAGAACCGATATCGAATGCCCATTTTTCAGATGAGGGAACTGAGGCCCAGAGAAGTGAAGTGACTTTCTCCAGGTCATTCAACAGACAAGAAGCAGAGCTGGGATTAGAACCCAGGTCTTCTGACACCAGTCCTGGGCTCCTTCTATTGGGCCATGCTGTATTCATTCATTCAATAGTATTTATTGAGCGCTTACTATGTGCAGAGCACTGTACTAAGAGCTTGGAATGAACAAGTCGGCAACAGATAGAGACAGTCCCTGCCGTTGACGAGCTTACAGTCTAATCGGGGGAGACGGACAGACAAGAACAATGGCAATAAAGAGTCAAGGGGAAGAACATCTCGTAAAAACAATGGCAACTAAATAGAATCAAGGCGATGTATCTCTCCGAGCATGGTCAACCTGGAAAACAGAAGTTTTTCATTTGACAAAGGAAATGATGCTCTCATCCCCTCTGGGCACTGCAAGTTATCTTGATGATGGCTTTTTGGTGGGGTTCTGTTTATGCTCTGGAAAGCTTCCTTTTCTGAGTTAAACCCGTAGGTGTACGTTTCAACTGTTTATTTCCTCTGTGGCCTGTGGGACGGGGAGGGCCGGAAGCTGAAGATAACCCTCAAGAAAGCAATTCCCTGGGAAAGGTTAGAGGCCACCATCTTGGTTGGCCCTGTGGCGTGCCGTTGAGCCAGAGGCCATTTATCTGCTGTGGCCCGTTATCTGCCCTGAGGTTGACTCTGATCATCCAAGAAACAGCTCGAAGTGGAAGAAAGCTGGAAATAAGCCAGACTGATTGCACCTGTTCTACTGAGCCAACTATAGTCCTGGTTGATTTCTTCGACTTTTGCCTGCCCACTGGTGTCCTATTTGTCCCCAGGACAGTGGGAGCAGCAAGGCCAAGTCCTTCAGAGAAGCAGTGTGGCTTAGTGGATAGAGCCCAGGCCTGGGAGTCAGAAGGAACTGGGTTCTAATCCTGGCTCCGCCACATGTCTGCTGTGTGAACTTGGGCAAGTCACTTCACTTCTTTGGGCCTCAGTTACCTCATCTGGAAAGTGGGGATTAAGACTGTGAGCCCCACGTGGGAAAGGGACCATGTCCAACCCGATTTGCTTGTATCCACTCCAGTGCTTAGTACAGTGCCTGGCACATAGTAAACACTTAACAAATACCATTATTATTATTATTATTATTATTGTTAGCAGGTGAGATGGAGCAGATTAGGGAGCATCCCTAGTGATCAGGCAGCCTTGGTTCCAGGAAGTGACAGACCCTGGGCCTAGCTCAGAAACGATTTGAGGAACGAGAGGAGTTACTTGGTAAATTGGTCTCTTCCAAATTGAGAGGAAACTGACTCAATCTACCCCTACATTAACACTTTCCCCTGGGGACAGCCCTAAATCGGGAAATGACTTTGTCGAAGTGGAGGTCCCGCATGGGGGTGGGAGTGTGAGGAGAAGGGGCAATGAGGCAGAAGTAATGAAATGGAAACAGGCTGTGAGTGTGAGAGCTCAACTATGGCCTAGTGGATAGGCCACAGGCCTGGGACTCAGAAGGATCTAGATTCTAATCCCAGCTCCACCACTTGTCTTCTGTGTGACCTTGGGTAAGTCACTTCACTTCTCTGACTCAGTTACCTCATCTGTAAAATGGGGATTAAGACTGTGAACCCCATGTGGGACAGGGACTGTGTCCATCCCGATTTGCCTATATCCACCCTGGTGCTTAATATAGTGCCTGATACAAAGTAAGGGTTTAACAAATAACACAATTATTATTATCATTATTATCAGTGGGAGATTACAATAGACTAAGTAGACATGATCTCTGCTCTCAAGGATCTTACATTCTAGAGGGGGAGACAGACAAATAAATTGGAGACAGGGCAAGCAGTTTGAACTATGAGCCCCACGTGATTCAGGGACTGTGTCCAACCTGATTCACTTGTATCTACCCCAGTGCTTAGAACAGTGTTTGACACATAGTAAGTCCTTAACAAATACACCCCAGCCAACCCTCCCCCGGCCAAAAAAAAAAAAATATGAGTCCTGTGGAGGTGAGTATCAAAGTTCTTAGGGGAGGAGAACTCAAGTGCATAGGTAATGAAGTAGTTGGTATAGTAGGGTGGGGATGTGAGAGATTAATTTGGGAAGCATTCTTGGAAGAGATATGATTTTAACCAGGCTTTGAAGATGGGGACAGTGGCAGCCTGTCGGATGTGAAGGGGAAGGGAGTTCTAGGCCAGAGGGAGGATGTGGGCGAGGGGTCAGTGGTGAGAGAGAGATGAGTTCGAGGCCCAGTGAGTAGGTCAGTGTTAGAGGAGCATAGTGTGGGGGCTGCGATGAAGTGGGAGAGGAGTGATGTTAGAGCTCCAGAGTGGTCCTGGCTGAGGGAATTGTCCACTCCACTGAGAGGATTCGTTTCTCTAATTATAATAATAATTGAGGTATTCGTTATGCAGTGACTATGTGTCAAGCACTGTACTAAGCACTGTGGGGAACACAACATCATTAGATCACACCCAGTCCCTTTCCCATACGGGGATCACTGCCTAAGGGAGAGGAAGGACAGCTACTAAATTCCTACTTTAGGATGAATCCGAGGCTCAGAGAAGTCAAGTGACATGCTCAAGATCGCACAGCAGATCACCAGTGGAGCTGGGGTTAGATTCCAGGTCTCCTGACTCCCAGCCCCATGGTCTTTTCACTAGACCATGCTGTTTCTGTGAGGCGTGCTTGTTAATAAGTGACATTCTATACTCCAACCCTCCCTGTTTTATATGGCCTTTACAGTGAGCCACTAGAGATGGGGGAAGGTTAGGTGGGAGTGGCAGTGGACTGTAATTTAGGGGGCCCGAATTCCCTACTCCCTTTATCTCCGAGTTACCTCAGTCTGGTGACATCAGGCCGGGGGCCTCCTCCTCCCACCCAGAGTATCCGTCGACTCTCCCTTTCTCCCCATCCCCCTTACTACTCATTTCTCACTGAGATAATGAATCCTGCCCTGATGACTTGTTCCATGTCATACCTTGACCAGAGTCAGCTTGCACAATGTGTCAAAGATGATTGCTCTTTTGTCTTATGCCTGGTTTACGACTTGGGCATTTGACCAGGAGGTTGGGTAAGCCTGGATTTCCCCCCACCCTTCCTCCCTCCCCAACCACCAAGTTGAACTTATTCATTCAAAAAAAATTCAGTGTTTCTCAGGAGACTGGTTTTCAGGGAATCCTGAGGCAACGCTCAAGTCAGTTAGAGCTGAGTAATGGGAACTAGTCAGTGTGGTTTGCTATCCATGCTGCTGGGGAAGAGGGTGGTGACCCAAGCCTTTCTGGATGGTACCACAAGGGCCTGGGGAAGCCATTTGCTTAGCTGAAAGGGTTGGCTGCCCAAGGCCATTTTAAAAGGCGTCTTTCTCCTCTGAACAGTCAGGGAAGATGTGTCTGTGAGGCGAAGAGACTTTTATACAGGCCAAAAGATTTTTATTTATTCTTGAAAGCAAAATTTGTTTTGGGCTCCCAATCTGGGAAATAGGATGGAAGACTCAAATCCTGGTCAAACGTCCTCTTGACCATGCTATGTCCTTGCCCATTCTCGAAACTTTTAAACCCCCACCGTCTCCCCGGAAGCCCTCCTCGTTGAAAGTTGCATAACTCTGATCACACTCCCCCACTGCAGGTGTTTGTCTCGGCAGATTGTGTGTCTGTGGGCTGTGTTTGGATGCTCTCAAGTTTCTTTGATATGCTTGGGTCCCTTTTGCCCCTGTGCTTGTGTGTGTGTGGATTTGTCCCAGGTCCTCCATAAGACTGCAGGCCTCTGGAGGGAAGGGATGATGTCTCGGTCCCCCTTGACGAGTGTCTTTAGAGCCTGGCAGAGTGCTACAACCACCCTCAGTACTCTGTTGGCCTAACTGGCGTGCCTTGCCTATTTCTTAGTCTGCTCTGTTTCCTCTTCTCTGTCCATTTTGTCCTTGGAGTCGTTTGTGATCGGCTTCTCGTGATCGGGGTCTCGGGCTTTGGCAAGGCCGAGGTTTTGTCAGCATTTGGGCCCGGACCTGCGATGGGGGCGCTGGTGGAGAGGAACTCCTCTCCCACAATTTTCGGCTCATCTCCTCGGGCCTGCTGGACTGGCAAGGTCCTCCTGGTCAGGAGGATGTCTATCACACTCTCCAAACACATAGTACAGTGCCAGACATACGTTGAGCTTCCCATCTTCAAAACCCTTCTGAGATCCTATTTCCTTCAGGGGACTTTCCTCAATTCATCATTGCCCATCATATGTTCTCCCTCCCGCCACTTGGGCATCACCTTGGCTACTCACCCCTATTTCAGTGTCCCTGGCACACTTATATTTAAACTCTGCTGCTTCCCAATAATAATTATAGTATTTGCTAAACACTTACTATGTACCAAGCACTGTTCTAAGCACCAGGGTAGATACAAGGTAATCAGGTTGTCCCACATGGGGCTCACAGTCTCAATCCCCATTTTACAGATGAGGCAACTGAGGCACAGAGAAGTGAAGTGACTTGCCCAAGGTCACACAGGAGGCAAGTGGCAGAACCAGGATTAGAACTCATGTCCTCTGACTCCCAAGCCCGTACTCTTGCCACTAGGCCATGCTGCTTCCCTACTTGTGACTCATTTTGCGCCTGCTTCCCGAGCTAGATCGTAAGCTCCTCGAGGGCCTGGATCGCTTCTACTGACTCTATTCTACCCTTCCAAGGGCCTAGTACAGTGCTCTACATGGAGTAAGCACTCAATAACTACTATTAAGGGAGCTGGACCTCCTACCTGGAACTTGCAGGCATTGAGACCAATGCTCTGCATCATGGGGGAATTCAGTAAGTTCTTGGTAACTGACTGTGTGACCGTGAGATTGTTCAGGTTGTCCATACTATGGAAAGGGAGGACTGTTCTAAATCCCGAGATTACATTATCATAATCAGTAGTAGTAGTAGTATTCTACAGTTTTGGGTCTTTTTTATCCATCCCCTCAGGGTGTGTGGGTTTCCTGTATTTTTCATTCAGTTCTTTCCAGCTTGAAGCTCCTCAATTCCCTTGGGCTGCTTCCCAGAGCTCTGTCAGATTCTCGGGTCACTAGCTTGTCTCTGGGGGCTCTGCCCTTGGGAGTAAGTTGGAGGGGGTGGGGGGGGGGTGAGTGGGGGGGGGGGCATCCAGATGAAGCTGACCTGTGGCTCCCGGAAGAGAAGAGGTGTGCACCCCCATGGAGGAGCCTCTAGTTGCTGGCAGGCAGCTAAAGACCTGAACAGGAAGCTCTGAGATCCAGCCATTAGACACTGTTAATGAGGTATCATGCCCAGAGCAGAGATTACTCTATGTGAGGCAGAGGGAATCTAGCTCCTGAAGAGAAGAGTGAGCTGGAATGTCTGCCATCTCTTCCTTGCTGGTCTCTGTCGGAGGCGTCGGAGAGTGGAGGAGGAGGAGGAGATGAGAAAGTTAATGGCATTACAGCCATGTGGTGCATCTGTGGGCTTGGGCCGAAGGAGTTTGGGGATGTGGATCCAGGAGCCAGTATCCCGGGATCCTTTTCTTCTCCTTTCCATTTGGGAAAGTTTTTGATAGCTTGGTGTAGTGGTCTAAAGCAAACCACTTTATCTAGAGGGCAGAGTTAAGGGGAAACTGCTCATTCAGGCTTTTAATCAGCAAGCGGCGGATAAGAAAAGAAAATAGCTTTTGAGGCTGGCGGCAGCCTCCTGTCCTTGTTTACTTGGGCGGTGGCAAATGGGGAGTTTGTGTCCAGACTGGTGTTGGTTTCCAGTAAACTGGGACTGAATGGTCACTGGATGTGGGGGAGTTTTCTGGTAAGTGCTTAATAAATACCATTGATTGATAGATTGATTGATCCCTAAAGGTTGGAGGTGGGTTGGAGGGGAATAGAGTTTAGTGGGAAGTCAGAGCATGGGGGGTTGTTATACCCAATCTCGGATTAGAAGCAGAGAATGGGGGGGAACAGCGATTCCCTGCTGATAGATGGAATTTCTATCAGCTTTTGCCTCTAAGGTCTCTAATACTGCTCTGTCCATCTCAGGGTTATCGTGTTGATGGCGTTTCTTTCACTGCCCAGTTGTCTCTTTGCTGTTTAAAGGAAGGTTGCATTTCTATAGACCTCAGCTCTTAGTCCAGTGCTTACAGTGGGCTAAATGCTTAATCACTACCATCACTTTAATCTTTTGCAATTAAACTTCTTCGCCTGGCCGTATCTTGAATTGATTTCACACCTCTGCTTCGAACAGAGTTGTGAAGCACTCCAGGTTTGAAACAGAGGCCAGGCCATCCTCGAATTGCCAGGATGGACACACACATACACACACACATGCACTCACTTCCGTGCACACACAAACACACCCAGGCAACAGCTCATCTTCTAAATACATTGATTGGCCTGAGAGCATCACCTAAAGTTCCTAGCCTGGTGATTGGGGGCCTCTATCCTCCCCCTCCACCCATCCCCCCAGCATGGGGTTTAAGCAGGATCCGAGCGAGAGCATCTTGACACCCGAGAGCTCGTCTAGTCCAGCACCCTGCCTCTACGCAGGGAGGCTTCCCTCCAAGCACTAGCCAGGCCTAACATCCACTCGGTCTCACCTTGAGTCATGGGAGTGAGAACCCCTTAATCGGTGGGCAAGAGGGGCTGGCTTGAGATTCCAGCAGGGTCGCCGTATAGTCTAGTGGAAAGCCAAAGGGCCTGTGAGCCAGGGAACCCGGGGATTAGATCCGGCTCTGCCTCTTCTCTTCTGCGGGACCTTGGGCAAATCACTTATCTTCCCTGTGCCTCACTCTTCTCATCTGTAAAGTGGGGATCAAATACCTGTTCTCCCTCCTTAGAGAAAGAGTCCAAGGTGTCTGATCTGGTGGTTTTCTATCCAGCCCTGTGGTTAGCGCAGTGATTGGCACATAGTGAACACACAATCATATTAGTATTATTGTTATTGCGTGGAGTTGATTGGGAGGGAGCAGCCCAAACAGGTTTTCTCAGGTGTCGCAGAAGTTCATCCGGGCAAGGAGAAACCGTGCTGACAAAATCAATGCTTGGGCCAAGCTGGGGGGTAATAACAATAATAATAATTATGATATTAATCACTTATATGCTAGGCACTGTAATAATAATAATGTTGGTATTTGTTAAGCGCTTACTATGTGCAGAGCACCGTTCTAAGCGCTGGGTGAGATACAGGGTAATCAGGTTGTCCCACATGAGGCTCACAGTTAATCCCCATTTTACAGATAAGGTAACTGAGGCACAGAGAAGTGAAGTGACTTGCCCACAGTCACACAGCTGACAAGTGGCAGAGCCGGGAGTCGAACTCATGACCTCTGACTCCGAAGCCCAGGCTCTTTCCACTGAGCCACGCTGCTGTACTAAGCCCTGGGATGGATACAAGCAAATTGGGTTGAACACAGTCCCTGTCCCATGTGGGGCTCGCAGTCTCAAACTGCATTTTACAGATGAGGTAACTGAGGCCCAGAAAAGTGAAGTGACTTGTCCAAGGTCACACAACGGACAAGTGGCAGAGTCAGGATTAGGATCCATGACCTTTGGACTCCCAGGCCTGTGCTCTATCCACTACATTAGGATTCAGTGCATCTGTGCTGGGGTGGCCGGGTCTCAGGTCTTTCAATGCAGCTGCTTCTGGAATCAACTTGAACCGCTGTTCCACTCCTCTGAGAAATACCTTGGGTTGGGTTGGACTCTGGGGCTTTGAGAGACAAAAATTATTCTTGCTCCATTTAGTATCATCACACCCTTGTCAATATTTTCTCTAAACTCTTCCTTAGAACCTGTTCCACCACATGCCTTGTCTTACCCAATAGCCGATATCCTCACCCTGACCTCTGAGCCCACCTACCCTTCTGACCGCAGCCTCTATTTTGTTACAGTGAAAACTACGTAGGTAGGGGGAATAAGCTTCTTTCCTGTCAGGGAGATTAAAAACATGAAGATTAAACACTGAGGGAATCAGTCAGTCAATCATGTTTATTGAGTGCTTACTTTGTGCTCAAGCATTTTACTAAACACTTGGGAGAGTACAATATAGCAGTATAACAGACACATTCTCTGCCCACAATGAGTTTGCAGTCTAGAGGGGGAGACTGACATTAATATTAATACATCAATTTCAGATATATACATAAGTGCTGTGGGGCTGGGAGGGGGGATGAGTAAGGGAGCAAGTCAGAATGACGCAGAAAGGAGTGGAAGGAGAGGAAAACAGGGCTTAGGGAGCTCATGGGAAGCCATGTGGCCCAGGGGAAAGAGCACGGGTCAGGGAGTCAGAAGACTTGGGTTTTAGTTCTGGCTTGGCCAACTGATTCTTTTTTTTATGGTATTTGTTAAGCACGTACTCTGTACCGGACACTGTGCTAAGCGCTGGGGTAGATACAAGCTAATCAGGTTGGACACAGTCCATGTCCCACATGGGGCTCACAGTCTTAATCCCCATTTTGCAGATGCGGTAACAGGTATGGAGTAGTTAATTGACTTATCCAAGGACATATAGCAGACAAGTGGCAGAGCTGGGATTAGTATGTTTTTGTATGACCTTGGGCAAGTCACTTTGCTTCTCTGTGCTTCAGTTTCCTCAACTGTAAAATGGGAATTCAGTCCCTCTTCTCCCTCCTACTCAGACTGTGAGCCCCATGTTGGACAAGGACTGTGTCCAACCTCTTTAACTCGTATCTACCCCAGCACTCAGAGCAATGCTAGACCCATAGCAAGTGCTTAACAAATGCAGTAATGGTAATAATGATAATAATAAAGTCTCCATTCCTGGAGATTTACTAAAAATAAAAAACTGTTCTGGATGGTTTAGGCATTCAGTTGCCTGGAGGCAGGTGGCAGGACCAGATGGCTCCTTGAGTGTTTTTTCAGCTCTGGGATTCCATGGCAGTCCCAGTTGTCCCTTGGAGGAGGAGAAGATGGTGGCCCCCACGTTTGGATGGGGACCTTCTGATCGAGCATAGTGCTTGATGCTGGAGGACTCAGATGCTGCTGGTCTCAGATGCTACAGTGCCTGAACCAGGGAGGGCTGGGCCCAGGCTTCAGGCCCAAGTGGGGCTCCTCTGCCTGAATTCTGGTTACTGCATTCCAAAAGCAGCACGTCTTCTCTAATAATAGTAATAATATTAATTATTGCGGTATTTCTTAAGTACTTACTATGAGTCACCCACTGTTCTAAATGCTGGGGAAGATACAAGATAATCAGTTCAGACACAGTCCCTCTGTTACACAGGGCTCACAATCTGAGTAGGAAGGAGAAGAGATATTGAATCCCCATTTTACAGATGAGGTAACTGAGGCCCAAAGAATTGACGCGACTTGCCCAAGATCTCACAGCAGGCCCATGGCGGAGCTGGGATTAAATCCCAGGTCCTCTGACTCCCAGGCCCGGGCTCTTTCCACTAGACCACATTCTAAACCTTGGCACGTTCAGTCTCTCTCTTCCTGTGCCTGTGGGGAATTTCCTGTTCGGATTGTAGCCAGGGTTCCTCTTACTAGTGAACCAGGCACTTGTTGTTTTTTTTGAAACAGCAGTGTGGTCCCCTGTTTAAGTAGTTACTTAATGCATTTATTGAGAGCCAACTGCTGAAGCGAATAATGAGAGAAACTGTTCAGACGAAGCATTTTCATGGGGCAGGAGAGAGAGAGAGAGATTTGGCAGGTCAGTATCTCTTCCTTTTTTATGAGAAGAGGATGCTTTTAAAGGCTTCTTGTCCTGGTCGTCAGACAATCACACTTCCCCCCCTTCAAAGCCCTACTGAAGGCTCACCTCCTTCAAGAGGACCTCCCAGATTAAGCCTCCCCTTTTCCTCAGCTCCCCTTCCCTTCCACGTCACCTCGACTCACTCCCTTTGCGACCCCCCCAGCACTTATGTATATATGTATAATTTCTATTTATTTGTATTGATGCCTGATTATTTGTTTTGATGTGTATATATCTATAATTTTATTTGCATTGATGCCTGTTTACTTGTTTTGTTGCCCGTGTCCCCCCTTCTAGACTGTAAGCTTAGTTTGGACAGAGATGGTCTCTATTGCTGAATTGTGCTTTCCAAGCTCTTAGTACAGTGTTCTGCACACAGTAAGCACTCAATAAATACGATTGAATGAATGAACATCATCCAGGGCAGGCAGCGATTAATCTAGAAGCAGTTCATCTAGCCGTATTGAGAAGCAGCATGGTCTAGTAGAAAGAGCACAGGCCTGGGACTCAGGAGACCTGGGTTCTAATCACAGTTGTCTGTATTGTGACCTTGGGCAAGTCACTTCACTTCTCTGAGCCTCAGTTTCCTTACATGTAAAATGGGTACCAAGTACTTGCTTTCCCTTCCTCTTAGACTATGAGCCCCCTGAGGGGCAGGGACTGAGTCTGATTTGATTGCACTGATCAATTCCAATGCGTAGGATAGTGTTTGGCACATAGTAAGTGCTGTAAGCTCATGGTGAGCAGGGAATGTGTCTGCTAATGCTTTGTATTGTACTCTCCCAAGCGCTCAGTATGGTGCTCTGCACATAGTAACAGTGTGGCTCAGTGGAAAGAGCACGGACTTTGGAGTCAGGGCTCATGAGTTTGAATCCCAGCTCTGTCACTTGTCGGCTGTGTGACTGTGGGCAAGTCACTTAACTTCTCTGTGCCTCAGTTCCCTCATCTGTAAAATGGGGATTAAGACTGTGAGCCCCACGTGGGACAACCTGCTTCCCCTATGTCTACCCCAGCGCTTAGAACAGTGCTCGGCACATAGTAAGCGCTTAACAAATACCAACATTATTATTATTATTATTATTACAGTAAGGGCTCAAATACCTTTGATTGGTTGATGAGCAGATACCACAGTCGGTGTTGTTATTTTCTACTCCTCAAGGAGATGGGGTGCCCTGACTTCCCCATTTGAGGATATAATCTCCCTCTGCTATGAGCCAGGTCTTTGCCGAGGCTCTTTGAGCTGTAACTGGCACGGAGCCCTGGGGAATCCCTGGGGAAGAGTCAGGGCGGAGCCAAGGGGGAATTTGCCAGTCAGTGGGTCAGTCATACTTGAGCGCTTACTGTGTGCAGAGCACAGTATTAAGTGCTTGGGAGACTACAATACAACAATAAACAGACACATTCCCTGCCCACAATGAGCTTACAGTGTAGAGGGAGTTTGTCAGGTGGACAGTGGGCTGTCTTGTCGGGAGTGGCAGGCAGCCCTTGCCACAAACGGAGCATCTCTCTCTACACCCAGGGAGGCGACCGGGACGACTCCCCCGAAGGCGGAGGGGAACCGAGGTAGGAGCGACGGGGTCAGGGCTGATTGGGTTGCACTGAGGAGGAGGAGGAGATGCGGGGCTGTATAGAGTCACAGGCCCTGCCCTGGACCTCTGGGGCCACTAGCCAGAGACTAGATCCCCTGATGGGGCAGCGTGAACAGAGATGCCAGCCAATTACTCTCCCCCTCTTCAAAACCCATTTCCCTCTGCTCCTCCCCCTCTCCCTTCCCATCCCCTCAGCCCTGTACTCGTCTGCTCAACTGTATATATTTTCATTATCCTATTTATTTTGTTAATGAAATGTGCATCGCCCACATGGGGCTCACAGTCTAAGTAGGAGGGAGAACAGGTACCGAATCTCCATTTTGCAGTTGAGGGAACTGAGGCACAGGGATATATAGTGACTTGCCCAAGGTTACACAGCAGACAAATGGTGGAGCTGGGATTAGAACCCAGATCCTTTGACTCCCAGGTCCAGGCTCTTTCCACTAAGCCATGCTGCTTCTTATATACACTGCTTGGCACACAGTAGATGCTTAATGAATACCGCTATTATTATTATTATTGTTATTAGTAGTAGTATAATTCCCAGCATCCTCCCTTGGAAGAGTGTAAGCCCGTCAAACGGCAGGGACTGTCTCTATCTGTTGCCGACTTGTTCATCCCAAGCGCTTAGTACAGTGCTCTGCACATAGTAAGCGCTCAATAAATACTATTGAATGAATGAATGAATGAAGAGTGGACGGGCCTAGGGTCAAACCCATGCACTTAGTCTCAAGCTGAGCCCTAGAATTCCATCCCCCTCAGAGCTCTTCTAAACCCCGATCCTGCCCTCAATCTAAGCCCCTTGAGGGCAGGAAATATGTCTTATTCTTCGGCTGTACTTTCCCAAGTGCTAAGGTTAGCACATTGCACTTGGTACTCAATAAATGCTAATAATAAATACTGATTAACTTGTATCTACCTCAGTGCTTAGAAAAGTGCTTGGCACACAGAAAGTGCTCAACAACAATCATAATCATAATTATTATTATTACCACTACCTTCACTCCTCTTACTAAATACATAAGTAAGCCTGAAATACCAATGACAGATACCCAGGTCCTTATAGATCCCTCAAGGACTTACAGAAATCATATATTCACATCATTCACAGAAGGGGATGTGGGTGCTCCTGGGGCTCTGATAGGATAAAGGTGGGGAGGCTTCGTGGAAACCAAGCCTCATGAGAAACTCATTCTCCCTTCTCTATAGGTTTACGTTCAAATAAAGAAGTAAAATTGTAAATTCCCTTGGGGGTTGGAATTGGACTCCACAGACAATTTCCAATGCCGATAGCCTCTCCCTTAAAAATCTGCTAGATTGTAATGTCTTTGAGGAAGGGAGAGTGTACTCTCCCATGTGCTTAATACCCAGGGCTCTGCAGATGGTAAGAGCTCAGTGATTTGGAGCACGTCGACCCCAATTTATGTTGCTGCCAGCCTCTTCCTAGCAGTCTCCTAGACTGCCATCTCCGTGAGGGCAGGGAGAGGATTCTCTCCCAAGTGCTTAATTCACAGAGCTCTACAGATAGTTAGAGCTCAATGAATTCCTTTGATTGATTGATCTCTCTGGGTGTAGCCCAGAGGGAAAATTTACAGTGTAAACTCTGAAAGTCATAAATGGGCATCTGCAGAATCAAATTGTCCATTTCACCTGTGCTGGATTATTGTCTTTCGGAGGGAGATAGGTGTGTATGTGGCATGGGGGCGGCTGGGGGGAGAGAAGGGAAGGAGGGGCAGTTGGACTCAGGGTTGTGGGTTCTAATCTCGGTTTCTCTACTTGTCTGTTGTGTGACCTTGGGCAAGTCACACTACCTCTGTGCCTCAGTTTCCTCATCTGTAAAATAGGGATTAAAGCTGTGAGCCCCATGTGGGGCAGGGACTGCGTCCAACCTGATTTGCTTGTATCCACCCCAGGGTTTAATAAAGTGCCTGGCACACATTAAGTGCTTAACAAATACCAGAATTATTATTATTATTACTATGGTGTGGGGAGAAGCGGAGCTTTTTCTCCAGAACCCGTGACCATAGACAAGTCACTTAATTTGTCTGCACCTAAGTTTCCTCATCTTTAAAATGATTTAAATAGCTGCTCTCCCTCTTCCTTAGACTTTGAGCCTCATGTGAGTCAAGGACTGTGTCTGACCCAGTGGAATTGTATCTATTCCAGTGCTTAGCACATAGTAACTCCTTAACAAAACTATTATTACTATTATTATTTTTAGACCTGAGGGGTGGCGGTGTTTGGAGGCTGCCTTGGCTAAGTTTCTGGTCTTGGCTAAAGATTTTGGCAGCAGAGGTGCCATGGGGCTGTCTTTAGCTGCCTAGACTGAGGGGTCTCAGAGACTGCCTTGAGGGGTGGAGGGGTGTAGCATGGCCCATCCCCCCGCTGCCCCCGGCAAACCAAGGCCTGTGTGTTCCGTCTGCTCTGGCTGCCAGGGCTGTCTGCTTCTGGAACTGATGATGAAAGAGCTGGACAAGGGGTCCAGAAGTCTTCCCAGGGAAGCTGAGAGAGATCTATCCAGGGTGAAAGATCTATCCAACCCCTCAGGCTGGGATTCCCCACCTGCACTAGCCCAGGAACCCCCAGGAATGTCAGAGATGGCCTGATTGCCCGGTGGCAATTATATTTTGTTAGGGGCATATTATTTACCAAGCATTGTACTAAGCTCTGGGGGTACATACAAGATTAGCAGTTTGAACAGTCTGTGTCCCAAATGAGAGCTCAAGCAGAGAAACAGTATGGCCTAGTGGATAGAGTACAGGCCTGATCCTCAGAAGGATCTGGGTTCTAATCCTGACCCTGCCACTGGTCTGCTCTGTGACTTTGGGAAAGTTACTTCACTTCTCTGTGCCTCACTTACCTCATCTGTAAAATAGGGCTCAAGACTGTGAGACCAATGGGGGACATGGATTGTGTCCACACTGACCAGTTTGTATCTGCCCCAGCACTTAGCCCAGTACCTGGCACATAGTAAGCACTTAACAAATATCATAAAAAGAATCAATCAGTGAGCCAGTGGTATTTATTGAATGCTTACTGTGTGCAGAGCACTGTACTAAATGCTTGGGAGAGTACAATATAACAGAGTTGGAAGACATAGTCCCTGCCCACAATGAGCAAACAGGTTAAGAGAGAGGGAGAACAGGTATTTCATCCCTGTTTTCCAGACGAGAAAACTGAGGCCCAGAGAAGTGAAGTGACTTTCTTTCCAAGGTCACAAAGCAGGTGGCTGAGTTGGGATCAGAACACAGGTCCCTGAAGGGTTTGGTCTATGGGCAGGGGCTCCAAAGAGCAGCTGGGCAAGGGGCGAGAGGCTTTGACAGGCTTCAGTGATGTGGAAAGGCCCCTGGTTGAGAGTTGGCGATCCCAAAGGAATCTCAAAGGGTTAAAGCGTGGGTAGAGGGCCACCCTCAGACCAGTGTTGGCGTTGTGGGCATTTTGGACAGTCCTGCTTGCTTGTAAGCAGCAATTCAGTTGTTGTGGAAACAAGAAAAGACGTCGCTGTGGAGGCCTGTGCTGATTAATGGCGGCAGCAGAAGCTGTAAGCCCTCGGTGTTGCAGGTGCCTGGCCTCTTGGTCAGCTGAGCTCACAGTGACTCCCTGCAGCCTTTGTTGGGTGGGGGGCGGGAGGGGCGGTGGGCTTTGTGAGGGGGCCCAGGATATCTTCCTCCCTCGCCCCTTCCCCGCCTATGGGGAACCAGAGCCAAATGGCCCCGGTGGGCTTTTCCCTCTGGTTGGGTGGGGGTATGAGAGTCCTTCCCTCTCCTTTTCTTAATCATCATCATCATCATCATCATCTTTGTGGTTTTTTTTTATGGTATTTGGTAAGCACTTCTTGTGTGCCAGACTGCTGTACTAAGTGTTGGGGTCTGCTGTATGACCTGGGGCAAGTCACCTCACTTATCTGGGCCTCAGGTACCTCATCTGGAAAAAGGGGATAGAGACCGTGAACCCACGTGGGACAGGGACTGCATCCAACCCGATTTGCTTGTATCCACCCGGTGCTTAGTACAGTCTCTGGCACATATTAAGTGCTTAACAAATAGCACACTGATTATTATTATAAGCTAATCAGGTTCAACACCATCCATGTCCCACGTGGGGCTCTCAGCCTTACTCCCCATTTTACCTATGAGGGAACTGAGGCACAGGGAAGTTAACTGACTTGCTCAAGATCACACAAAGGGTAAGTGGCAGAGTCAGGATTAGAACCCAAGTCCCTCTAACTCCCAGTCCCATGCTCTCTGTGCCAGACTGTGCTGCTTTTCACCGTATTTGTTAAGTGCATGCTGTGTGCCAAGCGCCGTATCGAGTGCCGGGGTAGATACAATACAACCAGCTACAGTGGGATCCTCTCGGTTCTCTCTCCCACGGTCTGCTTCCTGGGATTGAGCAGGTTAGCATGTGGGAGGGTGGTTTTCCACTGGGCATTCAGGGTATCAAATAAAGCCACATCACCACCTCTCCCTTGGCACCTTGTGACTAGTGAGCACTTGTCGGGACCAATCAGTCTATCAGTGGTACTTGGTGAGCACTGACCGTGGACAGAGCACTCTACTATGCACTTGTGAGAGTAAACTACATAGACGTGCCAAGCACTGTACTAAGCAGTAGTGGAATTAGACTGCGTTCAGCTCGGCTGTGGGTTTCCTGGATGTTCCCTCTTGGGATTTCAGCTCCCAGATCCATCTCCATACCCCTAGGATTGGAATCTCGGCAACCTGAGCAGTCAGCCCGTTTGATGAAGCGGGAAATGTCCAGCACTCTCAGGTGAGAGGACCCAGTTTGGGCCTGTGCTCTGCCGAGAGCCTAAACCGATTCTGTTGAGCCGCCTGATGTCGAATTTAGAGTTTAAGGAGTTTAGATCAGTCAGTGTTATTTACTGAGCACTTGTTAGTCAGTGGGCTTGCGACCGGGTTTTACCCGGGAGCTCCTTCCCTGCCGTCCCCATCCAATCGGGCTTTCCGGTGGTTTTCCGGGGCCGAGCCGGGAGCCTCGGCTGCTGATGCCACCATTGTTGTGGAGCCAGGGAGAGAACGCTGGCTGGTATGGGTGAGTCTGTTTTGGTTGGGAACTGGAGAGGGCCAGGCATCCCTTGGGTAAACACTGTTCCGTTTCTGGGTGGCCACGGCTGGCAGAAACAACGCCTGCCCTGGCGACTTGGCCTGGCTCCCAGGGACATCGGGCTGAGCGGAGGAGCCGTCGTTCTCCCAACTGAGAATTTTCTCAGCGATAGTCTGGGGTTGGAGGAGGACCTTCCCTCCCTAAACAGGTAGTGCTTTGCTTTCAAAAAACAAAATACACACATACACCTCCCCGCCCCCCCCCGCCCCTGCCCCCCAGGGTCACATGGGATTATGTAAGCTCCTTGTGGGTGGGGAACATGTGTACCGGGCTCTGTTCACTCTAAGCGCTCAGTAAATACCTTTGATTGACTGACTGAATCCTCATCTTGTGCTTCAGTGGGCAAAGGAGGAAACACCTTTTACTAAAGTTCTCAGTAGTGCGAGTTAGGAGGCCTCGGTTCTAAGCCGGGCTCTTCCACTTACCTGCTTTGTGACCTTGGGTGAATCACGTAACTTCTCTGTGCTTCAGTTTCCTCAACTGAAAAATGGGTATTCAGTGCTTATTGTCTCTCCCCCTTACACGGGGACAGGGACTGTGTTTGATCTGATTATCTTAGATCGATCCTAGTGCTTTCAGCACATAGCATTCAACAAATGCTGCAAGTATTATTAATTACTAATAAAATTATTTATTAAGCACCTTTGTGTGTAGAGCACTATTCTAAGCCCTGGGAAAAAGAATTCGGAGAATTAGACCTGTTCTAATGTTTGTCCCCTCTAGATGGTTAGATCATTGTGGGAAGGGAATGTGTCTGTGATACTGTTATATTATACCCTCCCAAGCACTTAGTATAATGCTCTGCACACAGGAAGAGTCCAATAAATACGATTATCTCGTTCTCAGTGTGTCAGATCTATTATAGTTGTCACTACCCCAGTGCTTAACACATAGTAAGCACTTAATAACTACCATAACTAGGTAGCGAAAAGTTCTACATGAAACCTAAGGCCAAATTCTTGTCTGGCCCTTCAAAGATCTGTGCTGATTGTGAGTTTGGTTTGTTATGTTGATCGGGTTTCCCTCAGAGGGGGCTTCACTGGGACAGAGAAGCTTCTGACATGTAGAAGAAGGGTTCTGGAAAGTCAGAGGAGAGGAAGAAAGGAGACCAGCCAGGACTGGGGCCTGCTGGGCTGTGGTTGGCCTTTGGCGGGGGCTTCGCACCTTGGGCCGGACTTGGTCCTGAGGTCCTGGAGCTCCTCTGATGGATCCAGACTGGGGCGGGGGCTTCTATCTCATCTATGCTACCTCGATCTTATCTATCTCACCACCGACCTCTCGCCCACATCCTGCCTCTGGCCTGGAACGCCCTCCCTCTTGATATCCGATAGACAATTACTCTCCCTTCATCTCCTCCAAGAGGCCTTCCCTGATTAAAACCTCTTTTCCTTTTTCCCCATTCTCTTCTTCCTCACCCTGACTCTATTCATCCCCACCCCAGCCCCACAGCACTCATGGACATATCCATAATTTATGTATCTTAATGTCTGTCTCCCCCTCTAGACTGTAAGCTAGTTGTGGGCAGGGAATGTGTCTGTTTTACTGTTATATCATACTCTCCCAAGCACTTGATACAGTGCTCTACACACAGTAAGCACTCAATAAATTCATTCAATTATATTTATTGAGCATTTACTGTGTGCAGAGCACTGTACTAAGCTCTTGGAAAGTACAGTTCGGCAACAGAGACAATCCCTACCCCTACCCAATGTGATTGATTCGGGCTTGGCCCGGTCGTATCCCTGGAGCTCCACTGTTGGAGTCTAGTGACCCCAGCTCTCTCAGCTTGAACCTTGAGGTCGGGAGCTGGCTGTATCCCACCCCTTCCTGGAACAAGATTTCCAGGTGCTCTGCCTGGATATGGGGGAATGGTTGGAGGGGGATGGTCCTCACCAGTCCTGGTCAGAGTGGTGGCAGCACCTGAGGCCCGCGGTGACCTTGCCGGGACAGAAATAGAGAAGCAGTGTGGCCTAGTGGAAAGAGCATGGGCCTAGGAATCAGAAGGACCTGGGTTCTAATCCCAGCTCCTCCACTTATCTGTTGTGTGACCTTGGGCAAGTCACTTCACTTCTCTGAGCTTCAGTTACCTCATCTGGAAAATAGAGATTGATTGTGAGCCCCATGTGGGACATGGACTGTGTCCAACCTAATTAGCTTGTATCTAACCCAGCGCTTAGTACGGTGCCTGACATCAAGTAAGTGCTTAACAAATACCATTAAAAGAAAAAGAAATTACTGTGGATGCCCTCAGGGATGGCTCAGGAGTGAGCCAGACCCAAGCAAGGGGAGGCCCCGGACCATATATATGCTCACGGAGAATCCCTGGGCTCGGGGCAGCTGTGCAGGTTGAGGGTGGGGGTGCCATGACCTGTCCTGGTGGAGGTAGGTTAAGTCTGGGCCCCGGGCCCCTGGGCTGGGTCATGTGGCCTGGATGGGCATCTCCAGTGCCCCAATTCCCTAGGCCCACTGTTACGATTGTTATTATGGCATTTGTTAAGTTGCTTACTATGCGTCAAGCACTGTTCTGAACACCGGGGTTAGTTCAAGTCAGGCGTATTCCCTGCTCCACATGAGGCTCACAGTCAAAGTAGGAAGGAGAAGAGACACTGATTCCCTGTTTTACAGGTAAGGAAGCTGAGGCACAGAGAAGTTAAGTGACCTGCCCAAGGTCCCAAAGCAGATAAGTGACAGAGCCAGGATTAGAACTCGCATCCTGAGAAGCAGCGTGGCTCAGTGGAAAGAGCAAGGTCTTGGGAGTCAGAGGTCATGGGTTCTCATCCCGTCTCCACCACTTGCTAGCTGTGTGACTTCGGGCAAGTTACTTAACTTCTCTGTGCCTCAGTTACCTCATCTGGAAAATGGGGATTAAGGCTCTGAGATCCATGTGGGACAACCTGATTATCTTGTATCCCCCCCCCCCCCCCCAACAGTGCTTGGCACACAGTAAGTGCTTAACAAATGCCATCATCATTATTATCTTCTGGCGCCCAGGCCCATCCTCTTTCCACAGGGCCATGCTATTCATAATAATAACTGTGTTATTTCTTAAACCCTTACTATGTGCCAGGCACTGTACTAAGCGCTGAGGTGGAGATGAGCAAATCGGATTAGAGACAGTCCCTGTCCCACATGAGGCTCACGGTCTTAATCCCCATTTTACAGATGGGATAATTGAGTCACAGAGAATTGAAGTGACTTGCCCAAGGCTACAGAGCAGACGAGTGGCAGAGGCAGCATTAGAACCCATGACTTTCTGATTCCCCAGCCTGTGCTCATCCACTCTGTCATGCTGCCATTCTATAGTGTTGCTGGGCTCCTGGCTTCTCTTGTCTCTCTGACTACCTTCGTGTCCCAGGGAGTCTGTTCCAAGGAGCGGGCCGGGGTCCGGTTACCGAGGACCGTAACGAGTCCTGAGCTGGGACCGCCTGCTGGCCTTGGGCACGTTGGGAAGGGGGTTGTCCGAGGAGGCCGGTCTACTGACCCTTCATGCCCATTCCCGGCTCCTGCCGCTGCTCCCTTCCGTCGCGGCCCAGGGCTTCGCCAGGCTGAGGCCCACCGCGCAAATCCTGTAAGATGAGCTCAGAGGCAGGGTCGAGCCTTGCTGGACTGTGGGGGTCCTCCCGCACAGTGCCGCCTGCCCGCCGCCACCTCCTAGACAGCCCCATGCCATGCGAGGCATGCGGTGGTCTCGGGTGGCCGCCGGGGCCCCGTCCTCCCACCCCCCGCCTTCCTGTCCCCTGCCCTCCCCTCTCTGCACCCGGTTTGGTCTTCAGAATCAGGAAGCCTGTAGGCAGCTCTGCCTGCCGAGGCGGCCAAGGTTCTCCTTTTTTAATGAATTCACAGCAAGTTTCCCTTTCTCCTCCCCCGCCCGCTCTCCGTTCCTCTTGAAGCCAAGACATTTGAAAAACCTTTCCTGCTGGTTAGGCCGTCCTGGATCTCCTTGCCGTCAGTTGCGGCTGTGAGGGGCTCTGGGCTGCGGGGTCTGAGGGAGCTGCCACCCCCGCCAACGCCACTGAAATAAGGCTCAGGCCGCTGCCTGGATTTTCTCCACCTGAAGACCCTGAGGGATCAGGTACAGCCCCAGTGGGGTTGGGGGGGCAGGGGGTGACCCTTTCTGCTCTGGCTTTAAAGCATAGTTTGGCCGTTAGTCCCGAGTAGGGAGACATGCGTCCCTTTCGAATCCCTCCTCCCCCAAAGCTCTGGGGGTGCAGGGAAAAGCATACTTCCCCTACGCCACCCCGCCGCCTCATTTGTACTGTGCCTCCCAAACGTCACCCCGATTCTCGGACCTTGTGGCCGCTGTCACTTCCTGGTCGGCAGGACGGGAGGAGGGACCCCCCTGGAGAGAGGGTCCCGGGGCCATGGGCCATCGGTGGGCAGCAAGGGCCACGGAGTCGGTCGGGCTTTGCGGTAGGCCCCAGCCAGATGCTAAACCACGGGATCAGAAGGGGGTTGTTTTGTCTGCACAGATGTTGGAGACTGACATTGTCAAGGACTGATGTTTTGAAAGGAAGATCTGGGCCTATAGTCTGATAGTGAAGGCAGCTTTAAGTTTTAAGCAGAGGGAGAGAGAGAGAGAGATGTGGGTCTGTGTCAGTTAGGCCTGTCGGCAGTCAGATGTGAAGTTCGGAAACCACAGTGTCACCTTTTGGCAGTGTGCCAGATTAACAGGGGCTAAATCAGAGGTGCTCATGGGGCCCTAGAAATTGGGATCAGCTTTTGTTGCCAGGCTGGATGAGAATGGATTAAATGAGCATAGCTGGGGAGTCCTCACTTCTTCTCTCCCTCCCACTCTCCTGGTGTGTGTCTCTCTCCCCTCCCTCACCTCTTTCCCCCGCTCTTTCCCCTCCTCTTTCCCCCTCCCTCGTCCCCTCTCTCATCCCGTCTTTTTCCACGTCTCTCTCCAGTTCTCTCCCCCCTCTATTTCTGCTCTCTCCTCTTCTCTCTCTCTCTCTTCGCCCCTCCCCTCTCCCTCTTCCCTCTCTCCTCTCCTCTCCCTTTCTCCCTCTCTCCTCTCCCTCTCAAGTGTAGTGTTATCAACTTTGATCTTACTGCAAAATCTAACCCGGGGCATCATGTTTTCAGTAACTTACTGTCTTATCTCCTGTCAGCCACCACTCCAGTTCCCCTGCGCTGGGTCTCCATCTCCCTGGCTGTACAATGGGGATGAGCCTCGCCGGTGTGCCCGTGGGGTTGGGGGGTAATTGATAAATGAGAGAGCCATGGGAGGGACTTGGGAACAGCCAGTGACCTGGGATGATGCTGGTGCTGGAGCCCAGGGTAGTGGTGGAATCGCCAACTACCTCCATCTGCTATGGGCACCATCACTGGCACTGGTCACCTGACCCATTCCTGCTCCATCTTGCCCAGAAGGGCACTGGGGATGCTGCTGGGTGTTGGGCAGGGTGACCCTTGGCTGGATCCCTCTATTGACTCCCCCCATGTGAAAAGCTGAAGCCAGACCTTGAACCCTAAGGAAACTGGGAGTGGGTGCAGTGTCTGCTGCAGGTGGAAACCGATTCTTCTTCCTTGGAGCTCCTTGAGTTCTCCCTCAGCTGAGTGATGGCAGTGTGGAACATTCATTCATTTATTAAGTGCTTACTGTGTGCAGAGTACTGTATTAAGAGCTTGGGGGAGAGTACAATAGAATAATAAACAGGTACATTCCCTGCCCACAACGAGCTTACCCACCATAGGTGCTGCCAGTTCTCTCTTAGGAGCTCCTTGACTTCTCCCCCAGCTGAGAGAGGACAGTATGGGGGCAGGCACATTTAGCGTGCCTGGTCCTGTTGCGGGTGGAAACTAGATCTTCTCGCTGGCTGTGTGAGAGCAGCGTGGGGCAGGAGGGGTGAGGAGGAAGAGAAAATAGCAAGGTGAGTTGGGGGCTTCCTGCTCCCCACGCCTCCAACTCACTCCCAGAGGCCGCAGTGGCCAAGCTGAAGGAAAAGGTTCAGGGTCTCTCTAAGCCACCGGGTCCAGAGGCCCCGATCTTATCTGGGGTTCTCCTTTAAGGGAAGTTTGGGACTGGGTGGGGGACTTCGTTGGTTAGGGAGAGGGTTTCAGGGTCCCACTCCCCTTGGATCTGAGCTTTGCTCCTGAGGGGCAGTCCCTTGGGCGAGTGGGTCCAGTTGGGCACACCGGGAAGGGACCAGGCCAGATGTGTTTGGTCCAGAGGCTCGCTGGGAGAGGCCAATCTACTGCTCTTGGGCTCCTAGTAGAGTCAGGTCTCCGGTCACTGGGGTAGGATGACTCAGACTGCCCCTGCCCCTCCTCCATTCCATGGCCACTCCCCCCCCATCCCGGCTGCCACCGCCACAGCTTTGCGACTCACACTGACCCCACCCCTAATACTGTCAGGGTGGGTCCAGAGGAAGACAAGCAAGCCTCGGGTGCCCCAGTGACCGGCAGGCAGAGAGGCCAGAAGTGTGCGCTCTACAGAGGCCACCAGAACCCATGCTTTAACTTCAAAGGAGCAGCCACAGAGCTGCCCCACCCCGCCGTCTCCCCTCCCGTGCGAGTGGTGTGGGCCGTCCCCGGCTCCCTGGGCTGGCCTTTTGGTCAGCAGCTGGTTCTGACGCCGGGAGACCTCCAACTGTCCCTCTCTGCTGGAGCCTCCGCACTTGTTCCTCCTTGTGGGAGCCGGGGGGTGGGGGAGCCTGACTCATGAGATGATCTTTGTTGGGACAGGTTGGGTGGTTGTGATGGGGGAAACCCCTCCACAGGTGTCAGGGACCTGGGTGTGTATGTGAGAGAGAGAGGAGGGGGAGGGAGAGAGAAAGAGAGAGAGAGAGAAAAAAAATGCATGTATGTATATGCTGGGGGGACTTTCACAACCACAATCTGGCTTACACCCTCAGCATCTCTTTGAGGTCCAGCTGGTCAGGGATGCTGCTTTCGAGGTTACGGAGGGGGCACTAAGGCCCAGAGAGGTTAAATCAGTTGCATAAGAACACACAGTGAGTTACCAGTAGAGCCAGGATTAGAATTCATCTCTCGTGACTTCCAATCCTGAGCTGTCTCCACTCAGACACCCGAAACTCTCCTGGGAACCTCCTTCCTGGGCTTTTCTGATTGGCTGACTCTGCAGGCTTGTGACCCAGAGAAAACTAGAAGAGCGGGTCTCCCATTCTTCCCCGAGATCCCATCTCCGGTGAGATTAAAGCCTTCAAATTACTCTTGGAGCTGAATGAATCATTTTTCTGGTGGGCAATCAATCGGGAATTTACTGAGTGCTTACGGTGTACAGAACACTTCACTGAACACTTGGGCAAGTGCAGAATAATAGAGTTGGTAGGCTTGATACCTGCCCACAAGAAGTTTACAATCTACAGGGGGAGGCAGGCATGAAAATAGATTAAGGAGGGAAAACAGTAGACTATAAGAATATTACAGAAGGATTGTGGGGCTGCCGGCCTGAAAGGTCAACAGTTCTGTCCCAGATGGGCAGGGTAGACTCTGACTTTAGTCATTGGAGGCAGGACCGGGGCAGACTAAGCCATCGAGGGCAGGGATTGTGCCAGGTATGGTCAGACCCGGCGATTC
Organism: Ornithorhynchus anatinus; assembly: GCF_004115215.2. Classification (NCBI taxonomy): domain Eukaryota; kingdom Metazoa; phylum Chordata; class Mammalia; order Monotremata; family Ornithorhynchidae; genus Ornithorhynchus; species Ornithorhynchus anatinus. The sequence goes on along the minus strand of NC_041738.1, from coordinate 8,211,833 downwards.
CTCGGGGGATGGACACTTCAGAATCACCCATCGTCGGGGGCCTGGACCTGGACCTATCGTCTCTTGCCTCGGTCTCCCCGGCGCCTGGCGCTGTCCGGCTAGCTCCCTCCCACTGATGAAAGCGGAAGGAGGTGGGTGGCCGCAGAGAGCCCCCCGCCTGCCTCCTTTTTCCAGGCTGGTCTGTGGACTTCTGCTTTTGCTGTGTGGGAGGAGTGGGGCGGGTGAACGCCGATGGGGGCTCCAGGCAGGAAACGTCAGTTAGTCGGTCTGGCCTGGGGGGTGGCGCCGGGGCCAGTGGCCTCCGGGTCAGGGAGTTGTTCGTCTCGGGGTGGCCAGAGAGCCTGCCTCCTAGTGACCTGGTCGCTAATTTCTTGAGGGGTTAAAATCTCCAGTGAAGCCCCTGGATAGTGAGGAGGCAGGGGAGCGGTCCCCGGAAGAGGAAAAGGGCCTCCTGGGGAGTGTGTGTTTGTGTGTGTGCACGCTCCTGTGTGGTGGGGGCATGGAATAGTGTCCTCAGCTGGTGGGGGAGAGCAGGTGTGGCGGGCCAGTAGAAGAGCCTGGCTTTGTGGCTCTCTTCCAGGGTCATCAGTTGTATGATGAGCGTCTACTATGTGCAAGATCTCTGGTGTTTCCCATTCCCAGCTCCCCAGGCCCAGGTTGCGCAGTCCACAGAGTGGGCTGCCCTTAATTTATTTTAATTACGGTATTTGTTAAACATTAACTATATGCCAAGCACTGTTCCAAGTTAATTAGGCCAAATACAGTCTCCCCCCTTTTTTTTTTTAATGGTTTTTATTAAGCGCTTACTAGGTACCAGGCACTGTACTGGGAGTCAGAAGGTCATGGGTTCTAATCCGGGCTCTGCCACTTGTCTGCTCTGTGATCTTGGGCAAGTCACTTCACTTCACTTCCCTTTATGCCTCAGTTCCCTCATCCATTAAATGGGGATTTGAGACTGTGAGCCCTATGTGGGACAGTCCCAAATTCGATTTGCTTGTTTCCACCCCAACGCTTAGTGCTGTACCTCACACATAGTAAGAGCTAAACAAATAGATTGTTATTATTACTAAGCACTGGGGTAGATACAAGCTAATCAGGGTGGACACATCCATGTTTCACAGTGGGACTCACTCTCAATCCTCATTTTACAGATGAGGAAACTGAGGCACAAAGAAATTAAGTGACTTGTCCTGTCCCTGTCTCATGTGGGGCTCATAGTCTAAGGAGGGAGGAGGAAAATTGTTGAACGCTGATTTTACAGTTGTGAAAACTGAGGCACAAAAGAAGTTAAGTGGATTGAGCAAGGTCTCACAGCAGTAAAGGTTGGTGTCAGGATTAAAACTCAGATCCTGTGACCCCCCCCGCCCCCCAGACCTGTGCTTTGTCCATTAGGCCACACTACTTTGTTACTTCTCTTTGGCTGACTTAGGGCTATAACTTGGAAAGGGACAATGAGGCGTCGCCTTTCCAGGGGACCTTTTTAGATCGACCCTATCTGGCTCGATCAGTCTGGAATCTCCTGGGCACTTTAATTTCGACGACACATATCTGATGTTGCATGAGTGTTTTGTATGTTTTGGGCTTCTTTCCCCATCATGTCTCTCTGTGTCCATGATTTTGTCTCCCCAGTGCCTTCAGTCTGCCTGAATGCCCATTTTTAATAACAATTGTGGTATTTGTTAAGCTGTAACTATTTACCAAGCACCGAACCAAGCACTGGGATAGATACAGGATAATCAGATCGGACATAGTCTCTGCCCTTCAAGGGGCTCACAGCCAAAGTATGAGGGAGAACAACTTAGTGAATCCCCATTCTGCAGATGAGAAATGTGAGGCCCAGAGAAGTTCAGTGACTTTTCTAAGGACACAGAGCAGGAGCTGGGCTTAGAACCCAGATCCTCTGGCTCTCAGGCCTCTGATCTTTCCATTATACGATGGCGGAATCAAGGACCGTCCTTCCGGCTGTGCGTGTCTTTCCGGGACTGGTCCGACGTGTTGGCAGTAGAGATGGTTGTCGGATGCTGGGGGGTGGGGGGGGATTAGTTGGTGTTTCAATTTCGACTCCATCTCCCCGCAACATGTTTGTAACGTCCTGGAGGGCAGGCATCGTGACTGTTCATTCTGTTGCACTCTCCCCAGAGTTTAGTATTATGTTTGGCACGCAGTTAGCACTCAGTAAATGCCAGACTTCTGTCTGTCCTGATGATCTTGTATCTATCCCAGTACTTAGTAAAGTGCTTGGCTCATGGAAAGCACTTAACAGATACCATTATTATTATTGTCCTGCAGGGCAGTGATGCTATGAGTATTTCCTGCTTGTAGGGTCCCTTTCCCTCTCCCCATCTTCCCTTCTCCTCTCCCCATCTTCCCTTCTCCTCTCCCCATCTTCCCTTCTCCTCTCCCCATCTTCCCCTCTCCCCATTCCCCCTTCTTCCCTTCTCACCACCCTCAGGTGCCAATAGGCTTTTCTGACCTGAGGGTGAGGTTGTGAAGATTGATTCCACCTGAGTCCGCATCTCATCCTCTTCAGGTATCCCCTCCCCTCCCCTTCCCACCCCAGTCATTGAGCAAATTAAAACTGAATGTGGTTCCTTGGTCTTGGATTGCCACTTTGCACTGACCTAAGAACGTACGGGGATTGTCTACAGCCCAAAGAGTAGCCATCCATGAGTAATTAGTCAAATAGAGAGGGGGGAAGTGACCACCAGCTCATCCCGCTGGCTCCTGACATTTTGGCAGAAGGAATCTGTGCTGATACGTGCTCCGGTCAATACAGAGCGACCCACGATAAAGAGGCCGTTTCCCTCCAGGTTTTCATTCCCCTTATGTGATGATGACACAAGGACCTTAAAGTCACAAATGAATGACAGCTAGTTGTATAGATTCTTACCGAATGATTTACCCTGATTGAAAGTCAACCTCACCGCTGCTGTGTGGTATGAAACCAACTGGTGACCTTGGGCAGGTTACTTCACTTCTCTGTGCCTCAGTTGCCTCATCTGTAAAATGGGGATGGAGACTGGAGGCTCTACATGGGACAGGGACTGTGTCCAAACCGATTTGCTTGTATCCACCTGAGTGCTTAGTACAAAGCCTGGCACATAGTGAGCACTTACTGAATACCGTCTTTATTAACTGGTATCTCTTTAGTACAGTTCTCTGCACACAGTAAAGCACTTAATAAATACCATCAATTAATTTATCTTATTCCACTCTTCAGGAGGGGCTTATTCACATTTTATCGAGTCCCTTCCCCTCACTATGGCTGAGCCAGTGTCTGGTCTCTAGGACCGAGAGACGAATGAGAGAATTTAGCTTGGGGTCCCACATCTCTCTTGGACTAGTCTGCTCTCCCTTTTCAGAAGAGGAAATAAGGGCTTTTTGTGTGGTCTTAAATGTCTTTGTGACTTGCGCTCCAGGCCCTTGCTGACTGTGTTCTTTTCCCTTTCCCTCTTTGCACGGCCAAAGGCAAGGGAGAATTTACCTTTGTCTTGCTGGTCTGTAGCTCTGGAGGGACTGTAACAGGCCAAGTTGTGAGAAGCAGCGTGGCCCAGTGGAAAGAGAATGGGCCTGGGAGTCAGAGGACCTGAGTTCTAACCCCAGCTCTGCCACTTGTCTGCAAGTCACTTCATTTCTCTGGGCCTCAGTTTCCTCATCTGTAAAATGGGGATTCAATACCTGTTCTCCTCCCCCCCTTTAATTGTGAACCATATTATCTTTATCTTCTATCTACCCCAGGGCTTAGTATGGGGCCTGGCACAAAGTAAGAGCTTAATATATGCTATAGTTAATAACAAGGGTGAATTTGGGATGATTGAAGTTGACGCAGGAGCCTTTACATCCCCACTCTCTGGGATCCGGGATTTAACACAGACCTGCAGATAGCTGGCAGCCTGGATGCCCTGACCCAGGCACAGGGGACAGTGGTCCAAGGGGAATGGATCTTCAGGCTGGTGGTACAGGCTAGGGCATTGGGGAGCAATGTGAAGAGTCAGTCTTGGGGGTTGAGGGGAATCTTGGCTGGAAAATAAAATCGAGCCAAGAATAGAATGGTCTACACTAGCCTGTCATCTGTGGTGTCTGGCCTGGAGCTGTTGGATTTGATTTGTATCAGGAGGCTGTACCTTCCAGCAGAGCAGATGGGGGCCGAAGGGGAGAGTGGACACTGTGTCCAAATGCCTGGTCAATTCTAGTCCTGTGAGTGGGCTAGATCACCTCAAGAAAGCGGGTGTCATCTGTACCCCCTACCCTTTCCCTAGCCTTCTACATGAAGGCAGATTAAGATCCCCTGGACCAGCTTTCTTGAGCAGAGCAGCAGCGTGGTTAGAGAAGTAGCATGGCTTGGGCATAGAGCCTGGGCCTGGAAGTCGGAAGGACCTGGATTTCTAATCCTGGCTGTACCACATGTCTTCTGCATGACCTTGGGCAAGTCACTTCACTTCCCTGGGCCTCAGGTACCTCATCTGTAAAGTGCATATTGAGTGTGAACCCCAAGTGGGCCTGGGATTGTGTCCAACCTGATTAATTTGTATACCCCTTCCCAATGCTTAGAACAGAGCCTGGTACATACTAAGCACTTAACCGGTATCTTTATTATTAATACTATTGTTATTATTGAGCCTCCTGGATACTGCAGGCTTAGAAGGGCCAGTGGGCAGGTCTCTGTCACCTCACTCGGGAAGGCTGAAAGCAGCCGGGTGTCAGAGTTGTCTTGGCCCAGCCCTGCCCCGGGTACCCTTCCGTGGGCCGTGGTGGACCCCGCCCCTCAGCTGCAGCTCTCCTAGGTGAGATGTTTCTAGGCGGGCACCGGGCCAGCGGCACCATGGTGAAGAAGCCCGGGGCCTGTTATCACGCTTTAATAAAACTTTTCTCCGGTGGCACGGAGGGGAGGGCAGCCATGTTCTTTCTACTTGGCTGGATTTTTCTCAAACCCTCTCCTAGCCTGGCCTGACCTTTATTCAGGAACCAGTTGGAAACCGTCCCTCTGTCCAGAGGAACAATGGAACTCCTCTCCCCAGGGTCCATTTTTCATTCCCTGGGGCTGGTTGCCCTGAGCAGCCCCTTAATTAGTCATGAGCGCTGGCGAGGCTGAGGCTTCAGACCAAATGGCAGTCCGTGGAGGGCTCCCCCTCCCTCCCTCCCTCTTTCTGCTTCTGACTTTGAATCGGTTTTCCCATTTCTCATTCCCCCTCCCTCCCGCCCCCCATATCTTGGAGGTAGTGATGCCATCGGGGCCGGCGGGGGTGGTGATAAAAAAGGACAATGGTTATACCTTTGCACTGCTTTTCCAGAGGGTTTTTAGCAAGACCTCTGCCACCCCCGGAACGGGAAGGAGCCGAGGGTCGCGAACGTAAATTGTGAAGTAGATGGGGAGCTCTTGGGGTCGCTGCCTGTCAGCTGAGACCGGCGTTCTTGAAAGTCTTAACAGATCAGTCGTCTTGCCCATCCACCTGCAGCTCGGGTGGAAGTGAAGGAATGAGTGGAATTGCAGGGCAGGGAGCCTAGTTCCCCGAGAGCAGTTGACGTCCTTAGGACAGTGACCCTTTCTCCTGCCAGATGGTAAAGTCCTGGAGGGCAGGGATTGTGTCTGCTTGTTCTCTTGTGTTTTCTCCAAGTGTTTCAGTGCAGTGCTCGGCACAGGGTAAGCGCTCAGTAGATACCACAGCACTTCTGTCCAAATCTGTAATTTATATTAATGTCTGTCCCTACCTCTAGACTGTTAGCTTGTTGTGGACAGGGAATTGTTCTTTTCTACTCTCCCAAACACTTAGTACAGTGCTCTGCACACAGTAAGTGCTCAATAATAATGATGACGATAATAATAATAATTGTGGTATTTAAGTGCTTACTGTATGCCAGTGTCTGTACTATGTGCTGGGGTGGATACAAGCAAATCGGGTTGGACACTGTCTGTCCCACGTAGGACTCACAATCTCAATCCCCATTTTATAGATGAGGTACCTGAGGCCCAGAGAAATGAAATGATTTGCCCAAGACCACACAGCAGACAAGTCGTAGAGCCGGAATTAGAACCCGTGACCGTCTGACTTCCAGGCCCGTGCTCTCTCCACTATGCCGTGCCGCTTCCCCTGGCACAGTGGATAGAGCAAGGGCCTGCTCAATAAATACAAATGAAGGAATGAAGAGCAGGAGTGTGGAACAGGTGTCGGAAGGTGCTGCCCCGACCCCGTTTCATCACATCCTCGCATCTGTCTTGTGTCTCCGCAGGACTGACCTCACCCAGAGGGAGGCGGCGAGGGGTGATGTTTCGGCTGCAGGAGGCCCCCTAGGTGGCGGGCAAAAGTGAGGCGGCGGGGGCGGGAAAGCAGGATGGAGCTGGTGGCCCGGGGGCCCGGGCGTCGCCCCTCGCCGCTGAGCGTCGCCCCTCAGCCCCCCGAGAGGATGCCCCGATCCTGGACGTGAGCGGCCCTCCCCCGGCTCCCCGACCCGCGCCCTCCTTCTCCCTGCGGCCCCGCCGGCCGGCCCTGGCCGTGGGAGCCGATGCGTTTCCCCTCCTGGTTGCCGAGCGACGAGGGAGGACCAGACTGGACTGGGGTACCATGCCAGCCAAGGGCAAGTACTTTTTTAATGACGGCGAAGACTGGAAGATCAAAGACACGCTGTACGAGAAGTACCGCTACACAAGCCAGCACCATCCGCTCTTGCTCATCTTCCTCGCCATCGCCATTGTTTTTTCCCTGGTCCTGATTGGGGTCTTCTTCTCCTGCCCGGTGAGTGGAATGGCTTTCTTCACCCCCACCAACCCATCCCATCCCCGAGGGCTTGAGACGGCTGGGTGGACGGAGCCCTCGACTTAGAAGCGGTGTGGCCTAGTGGAGAGAGCACGGCCCTGGAAGGCACAGGACCTGGGTTATTATTAATAATAATAGTAATAATGATGATAATGGTATTTGTTAAGCGCTTCTATGTACCAAGCACCGTTCTAAGCACTAAGGTAGATACAAGCTAATCAGGTTGGACACAGTCCTTGTCCTACAGGGGGCTCACAGTCTTAATCCCCATTTTCCAGATGAGGTCACTGAGGCACAGAGAAGTGAAGTGCCGTGCCCAAGGTCATACAGCATGTAAGTGGCAGAGATGGGATTAGAACCCAGGTCCTTCTGACTCCCAGGCCCATGCTCTATCCAACAGGACACGCTGCAGCATCAACCTGGGGTCCAGTGCTGGCCCCGCCACTTGCCTGCTGTGTGACCTTGGGTAAATCCCTTCACTTCTCTGGGCCTCAGTTTCTTCATCTGGAAAATGGAGATTCAATCCCTGCTCTCCCCGCTACTTAGATTGGGAGCCCCGTGTGGTTTGGAGACTGTGTCCAACCTGATTAACTCTATCGACCCCAGCGCTTGACACATAGTAAGTGCTTAGCAAAAATTACCGTGGGGGAGTGGGAGCAGGAGGAATACTCTCCCAAGTGCTTAGTACAGTCCTCCGTACATAATAAGCACTCAATAATAAATACCATGGATTGATCAAGAGGATCAGCTAGAAAGTTGACCACAGTCCTTTTAGATAGTGAACTTCTTCTGGATGAGGAATGTGTCTGTCAATTCTGTTACATTGTACTTTTCCAAGCGCTTAAGTGTTCTGCACACAGTAAGTGCTCAATTAATACTATGGATCGATTGAAAGGATCAGCTAGAGTTGACCACGTATGTCAGGTGAAATAACAGAATCAGGAATTGTGTCTAATTGAATATGCATGTATTTCATCCATACTATGGATGGGTAATAAAAATATATGCGTTTTGGGGGTGACTGTTGGCTAGATAAAACTTGGGGGGTGGTTGGGATTTCATCAGGGAAGCGTTGTTGGAGGCAGGAATTTAGAAGGTGGTTTTTTTTTTTTCTTTTTGTGGTCGGGGAGTTGAGGGTGGGTCGAGGAGGAGCGAACAGTGTGAGCTGAGAACTGCGATGAGAGAGCTGGGCTGTCGGAGGGTGTGTGTGAGAGCGTGTGTATGTGTGTTTTGGAGAGAGATGTGGTGGTGGCGGTGGTAGGGGGAAGCGAGGTCAGGGATGAGAGAGCTGCTCGCCTGTCACGGAGAGGGGGGCGGGGTGGGAACACACACAGAACCCCAGTGTGTGTGTGTGTGAGAGAGATGTAGTTGTGGTGGGAGGGGGAAAGCGAGGTCAGGGCTGCCGGAGAAGAAGCTGGGGATGGAGGACCGGGCCACGTGGCCACATCCTATAACCCCGGCCCTCAGCTTCAGAGACTGTTGCTGCCGCTCAGGTTGGCTCTCGGTTAGGTGCTGGTGGTAAAGACAGAACTAGCTGAGGAGGAGGTCAAATCCATTAGTGGTATTTGAGTGCTCACTTTGTGGAAGCTCATTATGGGCAGGGAACGTGACCGGTAATCGTTTCTATTGTACTCTCCCAAGTCCTTAGTACAGTCGCTCTGCACATAGTAAGCGCTCAGTAAATACCACTGATGGATTTCAGAGCCCTGAAGCTAGAAGGTCTAGAGTCCCGGGACACTCCTTCCCCTGAGAACCGTGTGGTGTGGTGTCTTTTTACATTGTCATCTCCGACTGTTGGTTTTGCAGTTAATTGTTGTTTTGCATTTCCCTGTACCTAACTCTCCCCCTTTAGATTAGGGAAACCCCGTGTGGGACAGGAACTGGGTCTGATCTGTTCACTTTGTATTTACCTCCAGGTTTATGTGCTTTGCACATAGTGCTTAGTAAATAACATAAATAACAGATTGCATCTGTTTGTTCCCTAAATGCCATACTATCGTGCGCTGCCGACTAGATGCTCCGTAAGTCAGTATTTTTTGAGTGCTCACCCTGTGCTTAGCACTGGCCTAAGTCCCAAGTGTTGGGAGAGGGTACTGGGGATACGTGGTTATGCAGGTAGCCAAAGCATCCACTCCATTGGAGTCAGTCAGGTAGGGGTGTGTGGGTTCATGTGCAAATCATAGGAAAATCACCCTAATTTGCAAGATGGCATTTGGAAATAACTTTATCTCTGAAGCATGAATAATAACTGTGGTGTTTGGTAAGCTCTTACTATGTGTCAAGCACTATACTAAACACGGGTAAATACCAAATAATCAGGTTGAATACGGTCATTGTCCCACACAGGGCTCCCAGCGTTAGAGGGAGGGAGATAAGATATTGAATCCTCATTTTACAGATGAGGAAACCGAGGCATGGAGAAGTAATATGACTTGCCCAAGGCCACACAGAAGGCAAGTCTTAGACCCAGGCCTGGGCTCTTCCCACTAGACCTTGCTGCTTCTCTATGGACTACTGGCAAGATCACGGGTTTAGGAGTCAAAGGATGTGGGTTCTAATCTCGGCTCTGCCACTTGTCTACTGTGACCTCGGGCAAGTCACTTAACTTCTCTGTGCCTCAGTTACCTCACCTGTACAATGGGGGTTAAGCCTGTGAGTCCCATGTAGGACAGGGACTCTCTCCAATCAATTAGCTTGTCTTTATCCCAGTGCTTAGAAAGTGCTTGACACATAATAAGCGCTTAAATACCGTAATTATTATTATCATTTGCACGGTTCTATCCAGGCTGAAGAAATCTTTAGCCTCACGGGGTGGGCGGGTGTCTTTGCGTTGCCAGAAACAGAAAATCGAAGATCATCTCGCCTTCATCGTGACAGTCTTCACGACTCTGATCATCTTTGGGATCATTTCGGTGCTCGTGTACATCGAGTCCTTGCTCCGGAGATGGCTCAGGTTCTTTGCCGGGCTCACCTGGTTGTGCTTCCTGAGCTTGGGTTGTGTCCTCATCTTCGATTCAGGGAAGAACGGGAACATCTGCGTCTGGGAACAGGTATCTGTCTTCGCACTCCCCTTGCCCTTCCCGTATCTCCGCCAGCGCCGATTGAAGCTGGGGGATAATAGAGAAATGGGGCCCTTCTCTGCTTCATACCCTGGCGAACGTTAAGTCCATCACGGAGCTACTCCTGAGGACCGTGGGGAGTCAGCGGTTGGACTCGTACCCCCGATTTCCCCTGACCACCCTGGGCGTGAGGGAGGATGTTGGGGGGTGGGGAGACAAGAGGAGTGGCCAAGAGGCTCAGAGTTGTTGAGGAGGAAGAGGGGCTGGTCGATCCACCTGTGGGGAATAGGGTCTGGATAACCCCATTGGGGTGAGTCCAGGAGAGCCGGGCCTGGTTAACCTGAGGCTGGGGAGAGCCGGATCCAGATAATCCATGGTTGGGGGGAGCCGGGCCCAGGTAATCCATAGCTGGGGGGAGTCAGGTCTGGATAATCTGCAACTGCGGGGAGCCGGACCTGGATAACCCATGACTGAGGGAAGCCGAGCTGGTTAAACCACAGCTGCGTGGGAGTCGGCCCAGATAACCCATGGCGGGGGGGGGGGGTGTTGGGAATTGGACCTAGATAAACACAGCAGAGAGGAGCCCGGACCAGATAACACACGGCTGGGGGGGAGTCGGGTATTGGCCCTCCGTGTGGCCCCCTCGACTCTAATCGCCCTGGTGAGCAGGTCCCAGCCTGCCCTCAGGACACATCATTACCTAGGGCTAATTACAAGGCAGCAGTCCCTGAGGTAGACTCCTCCAGACGGCTCCTCCTCCGAAGGGGCCACTTAGCAGTCCTAGGAGAGAGCTAATTAGCGTCTCTGGCTCAAGGCTTCACAACGGCTCTCTCACTGTTGCCTGTCCCGGGCACCCAAGGAACTCCAGAAAGCTGGAATCTGCCCACAGGGCAGCGCTTTAACACAGGGAGGAAGGGTCTGTCCCACAGGGTAGCGCTTTAACAGGGGGAGGAAGGAGCCGTCCGGGTAGCCACTCTAGCCCCGGGCCCCCTGCCCTTACTGACGTGGCCCCGGGGATCCTTGGAATGGAGTCTCAGTAAACGGCAGCTAGGTCCCTTCCTTTAAAATGGGGAAACATCGGGGAGAAGGTCCTGGGGCAAAGTGCTGTAAAATCCATCCCAGATTCCTGCCTGAACTTGGCCTTGGCTTGGGGGCTGTCGCTTTGCCCTTACTCTGGATTCCCGCTAATGGCCTGGTAGCTGCGAATTCAGAAAATCCACCCAGTTCCTCCCTTTGGCCAGGACCGTCAACCTCCTTCTCTGCCAAGCCTTTCTCCAGAGCTGCTCCTCAGGAAAGAGAAGGCAGGCAGCGCAGAGGAACTCGGAAAATCCAGAAGCAGCCAGAAGCAGTGAGGTCTAGGGGAAAGAGAGCACAAGCCTGGGAGTCAGAGGACCTGGGTTTTCGTCCTGGCTCGGCCACTTGCCCGTCAAGTGACCTCGGGCAGGTCACTTCACTTCTCTGGGCCTGTTTCCTCATCCGTAAAATGGGGATTCCGTACCTCTCCTGCTTAGACTGTGAGCCACGTGTGAGTCTGGTATTGTATCTGAACTGATTATCTTGTATCAACCCAAAGCTTAGTACAATGTTTGGCACACAGTAAGTGCTTAACAAATACTACAATCATTATCGTCATCTTCCCACCGAATAATCAGCCACAGGATTACCAGAGTTGACTGTACCTAGGTCTTGGGTGCCTTCTCCTTCACCCCCACCATAACTAAAAACATTCAGACCCATAGTCAGACTGAGTCAGCTGGAGGGGACAACCCCCCCCACCCCCACCCCCACCACACTCTTTCCTTAGTTTCCAACCTCGTTCTGAACCCCGTGTCCTGCCCCAGGTCCCGTTCTTCCTGTTCCTGATCTTCACAGTATACACTATGCTGCCCTTGGGGATGAAGGATGCCATCATCGTCGGCACCGTCTCTGCCATATCCCACCTGCTGGTCTTTGTCATCAGGCTGTGGGGAACAGGCTTCTGGAGCCAGGTACGTTTGTCCGGCACTGTTTCGCTTTGGCTGGGAATACGGAGTGGCCGTCCGGTTTAGCCATGAGGCCGGGCGTCGGCTGCCGGGGAGAGTCGGGGCCAGGAAACCAGGCCTCTCGGGAGGGCGGGCGGGGGTGGGGGTGAGGGTGAGTGGCCGCCGGTGCCGCAGTGTGTCTGACCGCTGAGCTTGAGCCGGCTGGCATTCCTGGACCTTCCCTCCCTCACTCTCTTGCTGTCCAGACTAGAACGGGCCCTGACCCTCAGGCCCGGCTCCAGGGTGACCTGACTGTTGGCCCTGCTGGATGTTGGGGCCGGGGGTGGGGGTGGGCTGGTGATGCTCTGATCTGGATTGGAGCAGAGTGGAGAAAAAGATCTCAATTCAGTGTTTTCCTCTTAGCCCTTAATAATAATGATAATAATAATAATATATTAGTGATAATAATTCTTGTATTTGTTAAACACTTACTATGTGCCAAGTATTATACTAAGTGCTAGGATAGATATAAGGGAATCAGAATGGACACGGTTCCTGTCCCACATGGGGACAGTCTCACAGTCTTGATCCCCCAAACCCATTTTTGGGTGGGGACTGTATCTGCTGCCGAATTGTACTTTCCAAGTGCTTAGTACAGTGCTCTGTGCATAATAAACACTCAGTAAATGTGATTTAATTAAATGAATGAATGAATTTTATAGATAAAACTGAGGCACAGAGAAGTTAAGTGACTTACCCAAGGTAGCCCAAGAGCTCACTGGATCCATCCCCCAAGGGAGGCAGCCTGGCTGAGTGGAAAGAGCTTGGGATTGGAAGCCAGGAAACCTGGGTCTTAGACCCAGCTCTGCCACTCACCTATTGTGGGACCTGGAGCAAGACCCGTGACCTGTCTGGGCCTTGGTTTTCATGTCTGTGAAATGGAGATAAGAGCCTTGCTCTCTACCTCTTAGATTTCAGCCTCATGAAGGATCAGGGATGCCAAGTGGAAAGTTGGGATTGGGAGACTTGGGTTCTAGTCCCAGCTCCGCCCCCTGCCTGCTTGCGTCACCTTGGGCGAGTCGCTTTCCTGTGCCTCAGTTTCCTCATCAGTATAGTGGGGATCTAATACTTGCTCTCCCTCCCTCTTAGACAGTGAGCCCCATGTGGGACAGGGACTGTGTCTGATCTGACTATCTTATATCTACCCCAGCGCTTAGCACACTGCTTGGCAAGTAGTAAGGACATAATAAATATCAACCCTGTGGTTATCTTGAATCTGCCCCAGTGCTCAATCATAGTAAGCGATTAATAAATAGCACACCCAATTAACTAAGCAGCCTCCCTTCCCTGCCTCTCAGGAGAGAATCTTTCTTGTGTCAAAGGCCTCGAGAGCAGATTTCCCAATGGCCTTAGCCACGTGTTCAGTGCCTCCCGCCCCTCACTGACATGATTTTTTTTTAATGGTATTTGTTAGGCACATACTATGTGCCGAACACTGGGGTAGAACAAGTTAATCTGGTTGAACACAGTCTCTGTCAGACAGTACTGCTACCATGTTAATCCAAGCACTTATCCTTTCCTGCCCTGATGACTGTATCAGCCTCTATGCTGACCTCCCCTGCCTCCTGCCCTCTCCCCACTCCAGTCCATACGTCACTCTGCTGCCCAGATCATTTTTCTACAGAAATAATAATGTTGGTATTTGTTAAGCGCTTACTATGTGCAGAGCACTGTTCTAAGCGCTGGGGTAGATACAGGGTAATCAGGTTGTCCCATGTGAGGCTCACAGTTAATCCCCATTTTACAGATGAGGGAACTGAGGCCCCGAGAAGTTAAGTGACTTGCCCACAGTCACACAGCTGACAAGTAGCAGAGTCGGGATTCGAACTCATTACCTCTGACTCCAAAGCCCGGGCTCTTTCCACTAAGCCATGCTGCTTCTCAAATGTTCAGGTCACGTTTCCCCCCTCCTCAAGGACCTCCAGTGGCTGCCCATCCACCTTCGCATCAAACAAAAACTCCTGACCATCAGCTTTAAAGCAATCAATCACCTTGCCCTCTCCTACCTCACCTTGCTATTCTCCTACTACAACCTAACTCCCACACTTTGCTGCTCTAATGCTGACCTTCTCATTGTACCTCCATCTCATCTATCATGCCACCGACCTCTCGCCCACGTTCCGTCTCTGGCCTGGATCGCCCTCCGCCTTCATATCCAACAGATAATTTCTCTTCTCCACTTCCTTCAAACCATTATTAAGGCACATTTCCTCCAAGAGGCCCTCCCTGACTAAGCCCTCTTTTCCTTTTCTTCCACCCCCTTTCTGCATTGTCCCTTTATTCATCCCCGCTTGCAGCCCCAGAGCATTTGTGTACGTATCTTTAATTTCATCTATGTTAATATCTGTCTCCCCCTCTATACTGTAAGTTTGTTGTGTGTTGTATCGTTTTTGTACTCTCCCAAGTGCTTAATACCATGCTGTGCACACAGTGAGCGCACAGTAAGTACAGTTGACTGACTGACTGTCCCATATGGAGCTCACAAGTCTAAGTAGGAGGAAGAAGAAGTATCGAATCTCCATTTTACAGTTGAGGGAACTGAGGCCCAGAGATGTTAAGTGACGTGCCCAAGGTCACACACCTCACAGGTCACGTCTCTGGCAGGAGTTTGAGCCCCGGTGGTCTTGGGAGTTTAGCCTTCAGGTCTCCCGGAGCTTTAAAACAAACATCTCCCAGTTGAGCTGAGGCCCTGAAATACCTGTAGGAGGCCTGGGATTGCATCAGGTCCTATGGTGTCAGGGTTTCTCCCGGCTCCACACCTGGACCAGGGCTTCCCAACAACCACTGGGGATGGGTACCTCTGTGGGTTCCCCTTCCAGACGTCCTCTCGGAGACCCCGCGGAGGAGTCCGCTCCGAGAGGCGGATCCCTTGAGGGTCTCCGTCCATCAGAACCCGGGACTGGTAGCCCGCCTCCTGACAGCTAGGTGTCTGGCCAGTGCCGGTGAAAGGGGGATATTTAGGAGGGAAGCTGGGAGCCTCGTTTACAAGTCTTCCCCTGTTCCTCGGAAAGGCCAGGGAGTGAAACGTGGAAAGCCCCAGAAAACTCACCCTACAGTTGGAAGGGGGATGCACCCGCAAAGCAGAAAGGCAGCAGAACTGGGGACGGGAACTGTGTCCCATCTGATTGTCTTGTTTCTCCACCCCAGTGCTGAGCACAATGCTCAGCACGTAGTATGTGCTCAACAAACACCACGATTATTATTACTTACAGAGCAAAACGCCAGGAATTAAGGCAGCTGCCCCTGGGAAATGGAGGGGTGGAACATCAGTCTTCACTGCCTTTCCAATAATAATAGTAACAACAATAATAATAATGTATCTGTTAAGCAGTTACTCTGTGCTAGGCACTGTACTAAGTGCCGGGTTGGATACAAGCAAATCAGATTGGACACAATCCCTGTCCCACATGGGGCTCGCAGCCTTAACTCCCATTTTATAGATGGGGTAACTGAGGCACAGAGAAGTGAAGCGATTTGCCTAAATGGCAGAGCAGGGATTAGAATACAGGTTCTTCTGATTCCCAGGCCCAGGCTCTATCCAGTAGGCGACGCTCCTTCGCTAAGCACTGGGAGTTTGTTTCGTGGCACCCATCTGTCCCCTCCCTGCTTTTTGCGAAAAGAGAGAGAGAGAGTGTGTATGTGTGTGTGTGTTGGGCGGGGGTGGGGGGGGGATGGTCATCATTAGAGTGAGTCCCCTGACCACCTGCAAGGAGGGCAAACGGCACATATTTTCTGGGTGTTCGTCATGTCTCGCTAACTGAGATAACCTCTGAGCCAATTTTCCCTTTCTGAAGAACGCCTGCAGCTGTGTACTGTCACCACTCCGGAAACCTATGAGACATTTAGAATATCTTTCCTCACTCCTCTCCTCACCATGTCTCCCTCCCCGGCCCCTCCCCACCCCTATAGCCCAGGGCTTGGGAGGCACTCTGGAGATGAAGCGGGGAGGGGACACGAACTGGCCCTGGAGATCCATCAGTCGACGATTGAGCGCCTACTGTTCGCAGAGCACTGTACTAAGCACTTGAGAGACTACAGTATAACAATAACAGAGTACAGTATAACTCTACGGAGTCGTTACATCTTGTGCTCGTTTCTTTGCTGCAGACCGCTCCTAGAGGCAAATGTCGTCTCCTATGGTCCCTCCTCCCAGGATGCTAGAAAAATTTAGGGGGGTGAGAAGGGGGCTGCCCACACTCCTGGGCAGAGTGGCACTGTGGGCCTGGGGCGGTTGGGGTCTGGGAGTGAAGTTTTTCCAACCTGCTCCTCGCTCACCTTGCCTTTCCCTGAAACACAAGTCCAGATGAAAAGGTCTTTCACTCCTATCCCAAACTGCCAGCCGACTTGACACCGGGTTGGGCGGATCTCTTGCCTTCGGGTGGCTTTGCCCAGCTGTACTTCAGAAGGGTCTCCGGAACGAGCTGGGGGGTTAGGTTTCCCCAGGAGGCCTAAATGCTCAGTGCTCTGCATACGGTAAATGCTCAATAAATACGACCGAATAAGAAGAGGCTTAAGGAAAAGGTCATGCTTTTCTTACTCTCCAGTAAACCTGACACCTTATTCTGTAACTTGGGGCTTGGGGTTTGCAGAAAAGCCAAACAAAATGAAAACGCTGAGTAATTGGGGCTCAAAGAGCCGTACGGCTTGTAGCCGGGCAGTTGACGCAGCTCCCGGCACAGTGGGATAATGTCATTGCACCAAGTGGCTATTTGAGGGCAACAGCTGCTGCTCTCAGCCAGGATGGGGCAAAAGAGTCGGGGAGGGGGCGGCTGGGAAGGTCCCGGGAACACTTATCCGTACTACTTTGCCTTTTGGGGTTCAGGCAGTGTCGGGCTCTCCTAAGGGTGAGGGTGCCTTTTGGGGCTCCTTAGCAAGTCGGAGCTCCAGGCATTTTCTAGGAATTTCCAACATTGCTGCATAGGCGGGGGGCAGGGCCTCGCTGCTCTGGGATGGCGGCTGAGTGGGGGTGGGGATGGTTTTCTCTGCCAGGCATTGAGGCGGCCGGCCCGGGCCCCCCAAGCAAGCGGAAGGCAGGGATTTGGCAGAGGCGGGGCACTCTCCCGTGGTCTCTCAGGGCCTCCCAAATCGGTCAGGAGGCCAACTGCCTGCCTCCTTTTCCTCCTCTTCAATCCCCGCCAGCTGAGAGCATGGACTTGGGGCTGAGGGGATTGTGGCTCTGTGAGGTGGAGCTGAGACAAGGCTCCCTGCACCCGCCACAAGTTACCTTCTGTTTATTCATTCAGTCGTATTTATTGAGCGCTTACTGTGTGCAGGGCACAGTGTTGAGCGCTTGGGAGAGTACATTATACCAGAGACACACATTCCCTGCCCACAACGACCTCAGAGTCTACACTCTAGGATCTTTGCTTCCTTTCCGTCTCCCCTCCCGACTACCCCCACGCAGCTGATCGCCAACGCCATCATCTTCCTCTGCGGGAACGTGGTGGGAGCCTTCCACAAGCACCAGATGCAGGACGCCTCCCGCCACCTCTACCAGCACACGCTCAAGTTCATCCAGATCCGCAGGAAGCTGAAGATTGAGAAGAGGCAACAGGTGAGCAGAGAGAGAGAAGACGATCAGCCCCTCGCCCTCTGTCAATCGGGGGAATTTATAAAGCGCTCACCATGTGCGGAGCATTGTTTAGGAAAGGACAAGAGAGTAAGTGGATTTCATCCCTGCCCTCAGGGAGCTGGCAATCTGGCCTCAGTGTTCAACAGTGTTCATCCGAGGCTCTGAGCGGTAATTCTCCACTCCCTCCTTGTAGTATTTATTAAGTACTTACTTCCTGCTGAGCACTGTACTAAGTGATTGAAGAGAATACACGGGGAATTAGACACAGTCCCTGTCCCTTGAATCTACTAGGATAACTGGGGAGAAGGGATAGGAGACAGACACATCAGGAATGATGAGGAAAACAGACACAACCCTTACAAATACACAAAGTAGAAACCAGATTGGTCGTGGCCAGAGAAGCAGAAATTTAGGCTCCTCAGAGTTCAGTGTACCCCTATACGACTCTAGTATCTATCAGTCTTCCTGGAGTTTTGGAGGGTAGTGTCAAACCGTGGCTGTTTTTCTCTTTCCCGGCGGGGTCGGAAGGCAGGGTGGCATGGAGTCTCCTCTGTGGAACCTCCTCTGTCCTCTACCTGCCTGAAGTCCTAAAGAACAAAGTGAGATCTCCTTCTGAAAACAAATGCGAAGGCTGTTTAAGGGCTGGGCCTGCCTGTTGTCGCAAGTTGTTGCCATTTAGAGAAGCAGCGTGACCTAGTGGATAGAGCGAGCGCAGGATTGGGAGTCAGGAAATCTGGGTTCTAATCGTACCCCTGACACCCACCTGCTGTGTGACCTTGGGCAAATCATTTTACTTCTCTGTCCTTTTGGTTTTCTAATCTGTAAAATGAGGACTCAATAGCTGTCCTCTTTCCGACTGTGACTGTGAGCCCCATGCGGAGCAGGGACTGTGTCTGGCCTGAGCATCTTGTATCTATCTATCCCAGCGTTTTGCACAGTGCTTGGCACATAGTGAACACTTCAGAAATAGCAATTTCTATTATCAGGGGGATTAAATGCCTATTCTTCCACCACCTTAGACTCTGAGCCCCATGTTGGGCAGGGATTGTGTCTGCTCTGATTGTGCTCTATCTACCTCAGAGCTTAGCACAGTGCTTGGCATGCAGTAAACACTTTACAAGTGCCACAGTTATTATTTCACGAAATCTCTTAACAGAGTCCAGAGAGACTCTGCGTGGTGAGTCCAATATGAATTTGCCCTCTCCAAATTCTACACAACGTGTTTACCCTGGGGAAGACTCCTGAGGTTGCTTCTGTCCTGAGAACGGTGATGCTCAGGAGAACTTTGAACCCTGGGGGAACCCCAACATCCAAGAACTCTCATTCCAGTGGTCTTTGCAGTCCTCCCGGCTGGGGAACCCCAGATGCTGTACCCCCAAACTATTCAGCTCCCGGCTCTGGCCGCCCCCCGCCGGGCTTCACTTAGAATCCAAAATGAATTTGCCCTCTCCGCTTCTCCCTCTCCATTCCCTAGGGATGGGGAGCGGTCCTGCACGGGAAACACCGGTGCTTTTGACCCTTTGAGGTGCCCCCCAGCTTGCAGGGATGTTCTTCCTCCCCCTCCCCGCCCCAGGGACCACCCACTCTCTCTGCCTGACGCCGCCCCGTCTCCCCCCGACCTCCCCAGGAAAACCTGCTGCTGTCGGTGCTACCGGCCCACATCTCCATGGGCATGAAGCTGGCCATCATCGAGCGGCTGAAGGAGAACAACGACACCCGCCACGCACCCGACAACAACTTCCACAGTCTCTACGTCAAGAGGCACCAGAACGTGAGGTGGGTGCGGGCACCGGAGGCTGCCAACTCCCTGTCCTGAGGTTGGCGGTGAGGTTGCTTCCTCCTCACCATTCCCCTGTGCTGGACATAGATGCCCTTACCCTTACCCACACTGCCCCGGAGGAGACAGAGAGGAAGTTTACGAGAAAGCCAAGAAGGCTCCTGAGAGGAAGAGTTGGCTGTGGGTCCTGTCAGGGCTATAAGTAGTTTGGGAAGGAATTCTGTTCTCTAGTTTTCTGTGCAAGAAAGCATATTACTAATCTGAGCACAGATGAGGTTCAAGCCCGTATGACCCACCGGGGGCTGGAGGGAATCCTTTCAGAGAAGTGGAGAAGGAGCTACGGCTTCTGGCCGGAGAGGGACGCTACCAAAGAAAGAGTGGGAGGAAGATTCGAAGTTCCCTCCCTACCAGCCTTTGATGAACAGGGTCTGGCTGCTGAAACCCTAAACAATCCCTGTGGTATTCAGGGTAAGGGGCATCTGAAAGTGAGGAGGGAGGGCTTGCAGTGAAATTGGGAAGCTAGGCCTCAGGCAGGTCGTCATCGTCATCCGTGGTATTTACTGAGTGCTTACTGTGTGCAGACCACTGTACTAAGCGCTTGGGAGAGTACAGTATAACAGTGGGTGGGCTTGTTCCATGCCCACAACGTGCTTACCCTGGGGAAGAATCCTGAGGTTGCTTCTGTCTTGAGAATGGTGACACTCAGGGGACCTTTGAACCTTGGGGCAACCCCAACATCCAAGAACTCTCATTCCGGTGGTCACTGCAGTCCTCCCGGCTGGGGGAACCCCAGATGCTGTACCCCCAAA
This sequence comes from Ornithorhynchus anatinus, assembly GCF_004115215.2. Classification (NCBI taxonomy): domain Eukaryota; kingdom Metazoa; phylum Chordata; class Mammalia; order Monotremata; family Ornithorhynchidae; genus Ornithorhynchus; species Ornithorhynchus anatinus. Next base: position 8,191,843 of record NC_041738.1, on the reverse strand, counting down.
CTATTCGGCTCCCGGCTCTGGCCGCCCCCTTAGTGAAGGGCCCAGAGTAGCCAACCAGTTGGTGGGGTGTACTGAGCACTCACTGCCCTGCCTGTTCTGGGGGGGATACAGAGGAAAGGCAGACCTTGGGCCCTGCAACCTCCTCACCCTCCCAGTGGGGCACAAAGAGCACACAAACACTCAAGGATGGCAACCTGCCATCCGAGTCGCACCGAGAGCTAGAAATGGAGGGACACAAACAGTGCAGCATAGAGACAGCAGAAATATAGGAAAGTTTTTGTTAGAGGTTCCAGGGCGGTGGCAGAAGACGTTGGGGTGATTGGCTGGAAAGGAGGGTGATAGGAGAAGCCTCTGGGGCAGGTGAACCTTTGGAACAGTTTTATGGGGCAAGGACTTGGTTGGGTGAAGAGAAGGGGACAGAAGACTGTGCGCCCCATGAGGGATATGGACTGCGTCCCACCTGATTAGCTTATATCTCACCCAGCGCTTTGTACAGTGCCTGGCACAAAGTAAGCACTTAACAAATACCATTTAAAAAAATGAAAAGAAGAAAAAGGAACTCCAGGTATCAGGAGCAGAGGAGCGCACGGGCCCCTGGCGAGTCCTCTCTCGCCCCGCTCCGGTCTATTCTTCACTCCGCTGCCCGGCTCATCTTCCTGCAGAAACGATCTGGGCATGTCACTCCCCTTCTTAAACAACTCCAGTGGTTGCCTATCGACCTCCGCTCCAAACAAAAACTCCTCACTCTAGGCTTCGAGGCTCTCCATCACCTTGCCCCTTCCTACCTCTCCTCCCTTCTCTCTTTCTACCGCCCACCCCGCACGCTCCGCTCCTCTGCCGCCCACCTCCTCGCCGTCCCTCGGTCTCGCCTATCCCGCCGTCGACCCCTGGGTCACGTCCTCCCGCGGTCCTGGAACGCCCTCCCTCCTCACCTCCGCCAAACCGATTCTCTTTCCCTCTTCAAAACCTTACTTAAAAATCACCTCCTCCAAGAGGCCTTCCCAGACTGAGCTCCTCTTCCCCCTCTACTCCCTCTGCCATCCCCCCTTTACCTCTCCGCAGCTAAAGCCTCATTTTCCCCTTTTCCCTCTGCTCCTCCACCTCTCCCTTCCCATCCCCACAGCACTGTACCCGTCCGCTCAACTGTATATATTTTCGTTACCCTATTTATTTTGTTAATGAATTGTACATCGCCTTGATTCTATTTAGTTGCTATTGTTTTTACGAGATGTTCTTCCCCTTGACTCTATTTATTGCCATCGTTCTCGTCTGTCCGTCTCCCCCGATTAGACCGTAAGCCCGTCAAACGGCAGGGACTGTCTCTATCTGTTGCCGACTTGTTCATCCCAAGCGCTTAGTACAGTGCTCTGCACATAGTAAGCGCTCAATAAATACTATTGAATGAATGAATGAGGATCATTTTACGTCCTTAGAGCTAGCTAACCTCCCTCCTCTCCCTCTGGGACCTTGTCTGGGCTGCCTAGGCATGGGGTGTCAGGGTGGCCAGGAAATGGGCTGTGTGTTTGAGTTTCTGAAAGCACAAAGGTTTCGGTCCTTGCCATTGCCGGAGCCATGCCCCCCCTTCCCAGAGAAGGGATGCCAACTTCCCAGAGGTTGATGCTTGTGCCCTCCGCCGCCCGGGCCAAGCAGGGAGTGTCTGCTCTCCATGTTGCATCCCCTCCATCCCGTCCCTCCCCCAGCTTTCCTCTTTCTCTTCCTCAGCATCCTGTACGCGGACATTGTGGGTTTCACCCGGCTGGCCAGCGACTGCTCCCCCAAGGAGCTGGTGGTCATGCTTAATGAGCTGTTTGGAAAGTTTGACCAGATTGCCAAGGTAAGCTCCTTCTGCAGGCCTTCCGGCTGGGTCTTGCCAGGGCTTTCTGGCTCCGGGGCTTTCCCTGTCCCCCGAGGCTCTGGCTGGCTCTCTGCCGTTCTCCTTGGTTCATAGTTTAAGTCTCTCTGACCCTGTGGAAATAGCCCGGGTCTGGGAGACAGAGAACCCGGGTTCTAATCCCGGCCTGACCACACACCTGCTGTGAGACCTTGGGCGAGTCGCTTCGCTGCTCTGAGCCCCAGTTCCCTCATCTGTAAAACGGGGATTCCATACCTGTTCTCCCTCCTACTTAGACAGAGCCCCATGTAGGACCTGATTATCTTGTATCTTAGCACAGGGTTTGGCACGTAGTAAGCACTTAGCAAATACCACGATTATTATTGTTATTGTAATTTCTATTCAATAATACCTTGACTTTGTAGAGCATTTTTTTATTTTCCAGAGCTCTTTGGCCACAGGGTGGTCTCATGAAAGGAGCATGACATTGGAAGTCAGAGGACCTGGGTTCTAGACCCGGCTTGGCCACTTGCCTGCAGTGTGTCACTTCTCTGGGCCTCAGTTTCCTCAGCTGCAAATTGAGGGTAAAATACTCGCTCTCCCTCCCTCTTAGATGGTAAAGTATTTGTGGGACAGGAACCGTGCCCGATCTGATTCTCTCGTATCTGCCCCAGTGCTCAGCACATAGTAAATCCCTAGTAAATGCAATCGTCTTTATTGCCATTTGTAAGTAAGGAGAGACAGGCGTTACTACCCTCATTTTACAGAATCCAAGTGCTGGGACCCCTTTCCTCCCTTCCTCCCCTAGTCCTACTCAAGCTGAGCTCACAACCCTCAAGACCCAGGGCTTGTTAGTTATGTTACTTACTAAGTGCTGACTTTATGCCAAGCCCTGGGTTGGACGCTAGAGAATCGGACTAAACCCGGGCCGGATCCCACGTGGGGTTTATATTCTAAGAGAGAAGGAGAGCAGTTGCCTGATCCCCTTTTTAAAGATGAGGAAATTGAGTCTCAGAGAGGTTGAGTGACTTGCCTGAGGTCACACAGCAGGCCAATGACGGAGTTGGGTGGGACTGGGGCCTGGGTCCTCCAATGGCCGGGGGCCCTTTCCACGAGACTGGGCCGCCTCCCTGTGCAGACAGGTGGAGATGGACAGAGAAAGAGAGAGACACACACACGGGGACCCTCACAGTCTCACTCCCATTTCCTAGGTTTCAATAAGAACTCATTTTAATTGGCTGGCCTCGATTTCAAATTGGACCGAATTGAAATTTAGCTTTCCGGAACCTCTGCCGGAAGCCCGCATCCATTCCGTTCAGTTCAAAGTTCACCGAAGTTGGCCCCCGCTGCGACAGAGGAAGGCCAAGATAGCCCGGGTGCCGGTCCCCGCGGGGATCTCCCCATGCCAGGATCAGAGCGGGCCGCGGTCCCCAAACATTTCAGGGCCGAGTTCCCAGAGGAGTGAAATCCTTTGAAGAGTGCAGTCTGAGCAGCCGGGGTCCTGGGGGAGAGGAGAAGAAGCCACTGAAAAATGAGGGGCTGCCTTCCCCACGCCCTCCGCTGGCCTCTGCTGAAGCGCCATTGGCCGCCGGGCTCCCCAGGGGACAGGGATTCCTAGCAAGTCATTTGACTAGTTGTTAAGGTCGGGGCTAGAACCAGAGGGAGTGGCCTTCTGAGTAACGAACTGGGCCAACTGGACTGAATCCATTCGATGACACTGAGCATCCCGGGGACACTAGAGGCCACGGCAAATTGTAGACAGTAGGGCCTGATGGCTGGGTGGAGGGCTCAGGGCTCCCGAGGAAGGGTGGAACTGTCAGTGCCGTCCGATGGATGCAGATGGAGCCTGGATAATTGAAATTTGCAGATAATCCCTATATGCGTGTTAGCCAGTTGTTTCTCTGCCCACCAATCCCTCACCCCTGAGCCGCCTGCGGGAACAAAGCACTTGTGTTTCCTTCCCCCTATCCAACACCTGTGGGGGCAGAGCAGATGAGCCAGGGGGTCTTGATTTGGAGATGAGGAGGAAGAGGGATTGAGTTATTCGTTCAACACTTGTCAAACACTGGGGTAGATGCAGTCTAATCAGGTCGGAAACAGTCCCCGTCCCACAGGGGCTCACAGTCTAAAGCGTGGGCATGGGTGGGAGGAACAGGTATTGAATCCCCAGTTTCCTCATGCGAGGCCCTGAAAAGTTAAGCCACTCTCCCCAAGTCACACAGCAGGTAAGTGACGGAGACAGGATCAAAATGCCTATGTCTGTTCCTGATCCTTTACTGCCTTCACCAGGCCACCCTGCTGCTCTTCTTCATTTAAAAATTCCTCTGTAACAAAACCTCCATACAAGTCTCCCCCAAACCCCACCACCATTAGTCCCAGCTGGCCCCAGTCCCCGTTAACAGTCCCCCGTGAAAAAGCCGCCACTGGGGTTCTTCCAGGCAAACTCGGGCAGGCGGGCGTCGGGATGGATTGGTCCGGTCTCCTGTCTGTTCCAGGGCAGATCCGTGAGGCTTTTAGGAACGATTGGGCCCCCGGCTGGTCCCTCCGTGATCCCTCCCCCGCCTCCATTTTTCCGTGTCTTTCAGGAGAACGAATGTATGCGGATCAAGATTCTCGGGGACTGCTATTACTGCGTCTCCGGCCTGCCTGTGTCTCTCCCCACCCACGCTCGCAACTGCGTGAAGATGGGCTTGGACATGTGTGAGGCCATAAAGTATGTGATGGAATGAATTTGGGCAAACTTACACATGTGAAGTTTGGGGTCTTTCTCTCCCTCCCCCCTGTTTTCCCCTCTTCTACTCTGTCCTTTTCTCTGTCCCCCGATCTCCCCCGCCCCTCGTCCTCTCCCCCTCCACCCGTAATCCTTTCCTTCTCCTCTCTGGGTTGCTGGGGCCCCAGGGCTATATGGACAGCCACTATAGCCCTAGACTGGAGCACCAAAACGGCTTGATCTGAAAGGGAGGAAAGACTAAAAGAGCCAGGATTCTTGAGGCTGTAGAAGAGAAAGCTGAGGACCAGCTCCTAACCTGGGAAAGGATATTATCTGAGTGACTCAAGGCAGAAAGAGAGGGAGAAAGTTTTAATTGCAGCAGAAGGGATTCACGTTAGGCTTGCGAGCCATTGGAAAGAGTGATTGGGAACACTGAATGTCCTCTTCTGGAAACTCTGAGGAAGACCCAATCCGTAGTATTTATTGAGCTCTTAGTCTGTTTGGAACACTCTACTAAACTCTTGGTAGAGGGCAACAGAGTAAGTAGAAACCCTCTCTGTCCTCAAGGAGCTTACAATCCAGCAGGGGAGATAGACTCTAAAATAATTTACATGTAAGGGAAGTAATTATTGTGGTCTTTGTTAAATGCTGATTGTGGGTCAAGCACTGTATTAAGTGCTGGGGTCGATTTAAGGTAATTATGTCCCTCATGGTACTCACAGTCTAAGTAGAAGAGACACTTCTGTCTCACTGTACTAAGTACTGGGGTAGATTCAGGTTAATTAGACCCCATACAGTCTAAGTAGGGAGAAGAGGCATTGAATCCCCATTTTGCAGGAACTGAGGCACAGAGAAATTAAGTGACTTGCCCAAGGTGACACAGCAGGTACGCGGCAGAGACGGGGTTAGAAGCCTGTTCCACTGACTCCCAGGCCTGTGCTCTTTCCACTAGGCTACTCTGCTTGTCCTGAGCAACTGAATATAAGGATCTGTACCTAAGTGCTGTATGGAGAGAGGGTAGCATGAGCAACTAAGTGTTAAGGAGGTTGGACTCAAGTGGCGAAATTGAAGCAGCGTGGTCTAGTGGATAGAGCATGGGCCCGGGAGTCAGAAGGACCTGGGTTCTAATCCCAGCTCTGCTACTTGTCTGCCGTGTGACCACGGGCAAGTCGCTTCACTTCTCTGGGCCTTAGTTACCTTGTCTGCAAAATGGGGATTAAGACTGTGAATCCTAGGCGGGACTGGGACTTTGTCCAACCTGATTACCTTATAGATACCCCACTGCTTAGTACACTTTCTAGTACACAGTAAGTGCTTAACAAATATCATTAAAAAAAACCAGTGACCCAGGAAGGAGGGAAATGGGGTAGAGAGAGGAAGACGAGAGATGTCAGAGCAGAATAAGAGAGTGTGAGCAGCAGCAGTAAATGTGAGCAGTTGAGGGGGGTGGCCGAATTGTCCCGTAGCGGCATTATCCCTTAATCCCACAACCGGCCGGGTAGTTTCAGCTGCTTGGAAAAGCAGTGATGGTCTGACTCGGGGCAGGGGGCAGGGGGCAGGGGCCAAGCTGATAGTCCTGTCTGGTGGTCATGCAGGCAGGTGAAGGAGGCCACGGGGGTGGACATCAGCATGCGGGTCGGCATCCACTCGGGAAACGTGCTGTGCGGCGTCATCGGCCTGCGGAAGTGGCAGTACGACGTGTGGTCCCATGACGTCTCCCTCGCCAACCGCATGGAGTCCGCGGGCGTCCCTGGGTAAGAGCGCACCCCGCCCTGGGGTCACCCTCTGCTCGGGGGAGCTGGGAGCCCGGCTGGGGGTGGCTGGGGTGGGAGACTGGCCCCCCAAAATAGGGTGAGAGAGGCTTGGGCCGCACTGCTCAGCTCCGACACCTCCAGCTCCACTTCTAGCTCAAGGCTCCATCAGGGCAGATCAACCTGGCCCTGGAGCAGGCGGGAGAGACGAACCTGATTAGAGTCCCCCCGCCTTCCCTCGGCCTATTTCCTAGCCGTGACGTCCCGTCAAGGTCCATCACCTCTGGCGTGGCAAGCAGTCCCCGAGCCCGCGGAGCAGAGTCCGAGGCCGCTCAGTTATAACGATGATGACGGTGATGGTGAAATCAATCAGTGCTATTTATCGATCGCTAACTATGTGCGGAGCATTGTCCTTGACGGTTGGGAGAGTACGATACAACAGAATTAGAGAAGCAGCATGGCCTAGTGGATAGAGCACAGGGCCGGGAGTCAGAAGGACCTGGATTTGGGCTCAGCCACTACTTTGCCGTGTGACCTTGGGGAAGTCATTTCACTTCTCTGGGCCTCACTTACCTCATCTGTAAAATGGGGATCAAGACTGTGAGCCCCGAATGGGACCCGATTACCTCATATCTGCCCCAGGACTTAGGACGGTGTTTGGCGCATAGCAAGCGCTTAACGAATACCTCAAAAAAAAGAAAAAATAACAGTGGTGGCCACAACTGTGGCTTTCCCGAGCATTCCCCATCCCGCGGAGGCAGGTTGGGGAGGAGGGCCCGCCGAGGAGTGGCCGAGGCTCGGCTATCTGGTGGTCCGGGGTCCCGAGCCACGGGCGAGGCCGGTCTGAGGCAGCCCCTGAGGGCCCTCCCGGGCTGGCGGTTTCCCTCCCCCTGCAGCCGGGTGCACATCACCGAGGCCACCCTGAGCCACCTGGACAAGGAATACGAGGTGGAGGAGGGGAACGGGCAGCTGCGGGATGCCTACCTGAAGGAGATGAACATCCAGACCTACTTGGTGATCGATCCAAGGGTAGGTGGTGAGCGGGCAGAGCGGGCACCCCGAGGCGGGGGAGGGGGCGGCGATTCCACTCTGAGGGCCGGCAGAAGTGTCTGCGCGGTCCGGCCCCGGGGAGCACCGAGGACCTTCTGGGAGCAGAGCACCGTACCCAGGGGAAGGAAGAATGAGTCCCAGCAGCCCCTGTCCTTGAGGGTCCTACAGTCTAAGGGGATGGGGGACGGGAGAGGTGAGTTGACCTAATATCCATCCCCAAATATGTTAGCTAGAACCTGGGTGGCAGCACCCCAAACAGATGGGGCAGAGATCTCTTTAAGGGTTGAGGTTCTCACTAGAGCGATCGGGATGACTGCAGCTGCTAGGTGGGGGTAACTTAGGAAGGCTTCCCGGAGAAGCTGTGAGCTTTCGGTCTTCAGCACAAAACTCCTTCCGCTCAGTTGACGCCTGTGGCCCCAACCACCAGGATTGGGTGGGCGGAAGGCAGTCGAAATGCCGAGCAGATATGAGCTGCGTGGGTTGGCGCTTCCTGTGGTGCTTAAGTCCAGGCCGAGGCTCTCGGCGGGTGGACCCGCCACGCCCCTGGCCCCAGCAGCCACGTGGCCGGGTTTGGTTCCGGCAGACCCAAGCTAGGAGGGCGAGGAGCAAAAGAGGCGGAGAACGTTGGCTGGGTGCCCGCCGGGATACGGGGTGTGCCAGGGCGGAGGAGCTGTCGATGCGGGGAAGTTGGGGCGTCTCTGCCAGACCCCGCGGCCCCTTCTGTGCCGAGCCGGGCTGCCCGTCCCGAAAACGGGAGGTGCTGGTTCTGCCAGGCGCCCCGGTGGCAGAGAGACAGGTCTGAGCCGCTCAGGAAGCCGACACAGGCACCGATCCAGAGACGTGACTCCTGGGCGATCCAGGCGTCTGCAGGGTTTTCCTTGTCCCACTTACCCAGCTGCCTCCTTGGCTCGCTTCCCCCTTCTCTGTTTTCTCTGTGCTGTCGAGGGCGGGCGGTAAGTGGGCCTCCCGAGCTTCGGGAATCTTGTTTTCTGGGCCGCTGTCGAGCCAGGTCAAAAATCAGCACGGTAGGAAATTTCAGTTCAAGTCCCAGATCATCTCCGGTTTCCTGATCCGTCAGAACAAAAGGCCAAGAGCCAGGCCCCTGGTTCCTCAGCTAAAACGGTGGCTCCCGGCTGCTTGCGAGAATCGGGCGATGGTTGCCCCTCTGGTTGGGGATGGATCATCGAGTGCCTCTGACTTTTCCTCTTGGCGTCCCTAAGGTCGTTGCCCCCCCGGCCCCCTCCCCCAACCCAGGGATTTAGCCAACCCCCTGTCACCTACCTATCGTGCCCCCCGTCCGACTTCCTGGAGTGACCATTTCATATGTTTACCACCCCCTGGGCAAAGAAGTGTCTCCTTTTGTTCATCTCGTACTTACCTTCTTCAGGTTTCACTAGGTGCCCCTGCGGTCTGATGGTAAGGATTTGGGGAGCAGTTTGTGATTCTGTTTCCCAGAATAGATGGTGAATTTGGATCTTCCCGGTGTGAATCAATCAGTCAGTGGTGTTTATTAAGCACTTGGGAGAGTACAGTACAACAGAGTTGGTAGACACGCTACCCGCCCACAATGAGTTTACAATCTAGAGGGAGAACAGTATGATTTTTATTCATGTTTCTGCCGGCTTATCTTTTTCACATGTCAGTCTGCCCTCCTTCCCCTCCCTCCCGTTTCTCTCCCTCCCTTCTTCCCTCCCTCCTTAACTTCCTCTTTCTCAGAGCAACCTAGCAATCCCAGAACTTAGAGTTTCTGAAGATGATTAATTTAGCTGTTAGACCATTTTGTTTCAGTTTTGTCTCTGACAGAAAGTTCCTCTCTTGTTCTCCGGAATAATAGACCCCAGCAGCATGCTTTAGACTCTGAGCAGTTTTATGTGCTGTGGCTATTAAATCCCCACTGGAAACAAGCTGGTCCAAACAATAAGCATCTGTCCCGCTTGCCTGAGAGCTGGTAGTCGTCAGCACTTTCGGCTTTTCTTTTTGATTTGCCTGAGGACTGGTTTTGATCGGTGGTTTCGCCTGGCGGCGGGTCCAGCCTGGCCACCCCCTTCCCACGGTATTAGCGGTGGCTCCGTGTTAGGACCCAGGCATCCCCTGTGCCCGGTCCCGGGCCCCTTCCTCTCCCCAGCCTTCATTGGTGCTGGGCCCCGGGGTCTTCTGATATTCTCCTCCGACAAACAGTACTTTTTCCAGGACATCTGTATGCGGATCTAATGAATCATCCTTGGGGCCCAGACAGGAATGTTGTCCATCTGTTACCAAGCTCCTGCTCTCTCTCTTGGCCTCGGCTGCCCAGCGGGATCGGCCCGGGGAATCTGGTTTCTGGACAGCATAGCTGGCCAAGTCGCCAGTGTCCCCAGGGCCTGTGACCGAGGGTCCCGCGGCTAGGCCGGACCCCGGCCGGAGCAGGGCTCGGTTAAGAGGCCAAGGGACCCTCGTAGTCCAGACCGCTGGCTATTCCCCCAGTCCCCAGCTAGCGTTGGGTGTGTCGGTGGCTGCTGAGGGACGGTGAACCCCAAACTCTGTTTGGACCCGGCCGGGGCCAGTGGGGCAGTGTCTGTCCGTTCTTCCTACTGCCCCACTGCCCGACACTGGGAGCGGGGTGCTGGGGGCAGCCATTAGGGCAGTGTGGTCAGCACTTGCGCCTCTCTCAGTTTTCCCAATTTTTCAGCCTATTCCAGTGGGGAAGGGAAATTGCTTCCTGGAATGAACCTGCGACAAAAGCGGCCCACAGATGGGCTGGCGGTCTGGGTCCCGAGGGCTCCGTGGGGTCTATGGGGATTTGGATGGTCCTAGGGAACCCCGGGCTGGTGCCTCTGTCCCGTGCCACCCCAGCTGGGGAAGGGGGGAGTGGTTGGGGCCGGAAACAGGGTGGGGCATCTGTTCCGAGAAGGTCGGCCGGCACCAGCTTCAGGACGAACCTCTGGTCCCGGCCTGTCCTGCCTGCCTTGGGTCTGGGGCGGGCCCCAAAGCGGGCTGGATGTTTGGGCCACTGATGCCCTCCGTCATGCCGCCGGTGTAGGCCACATAGCGGGCATGGAATTCGGGGGTTCCTCGCCTTCCGGTCAGGCCGGAGGACGGTACAGTGGCCGCTGGCCAAATTGGTGTCGAGAGCCCCGAGCAGATGCAGCTGCTTGCCAGTGCTGCGTGGGCTCCTCCCGCCATCCCTCGGCTCCTTGGGAGATGAGCGGGAGCACGTGGGGAATGCGGGGGATCTGGACTGTCGGGGGGTGCCCAGGGTGGAGGGGCCCCGGACGGACACTGGTTTACTTCCACATCGCAGCAGCGCAGGCAGCCGCTCCCGACCCACCCCCAACAGTTGCCCAAGCCGAGGGTCAACGATGCCCTGAAGATGCGGGCGTCCGTCCGCATGACACGCTATCTGGAGTCTTGGGGGGCCGCCCGGCCGTTTGCCCACCTGAACCACCGGGAGAGTCTGAGCAGCGAGTTCTCCGTCCCCGGCGGCAAGAGGACCAACGTGAGGCGCCCCTTGGGGAGCGGGGGGAGGTCTGGTAGGCGTTACTTCCCTGGGACAAATGGAGGAGCCAGTCTGACCTAGTGCCAGTTTGGGAAGCTGTACAGTCAGAATCACATCCTGGGAAGAGGATGTTGGAGCATCCAGATCCAGGGGTAAAGGCATACGTCTGAGAGGTGGGAGGCTTTTTTTTTGTATGGTGTTAGATGCTTACTATGTGCCAGTCACTGTACTAAGCACTGGGGTAGATAGAAGATAATCAGGTTGGACACAGTCCCTGCCCACATAGGGGTCCCAGCCTTAATTCCCATTTTACAGAGGAGGTAACGGGCACAGAGAAGTGAAGTGACTTGCCTAAGGTCACCCAGCAGACTAGTGACAGAAACATTAGAATTCAGGTCTGCTGACTCCTAGGCCTGTGCTCTTTCCTCTGGGCCCCGTGGATTCTGGCCACAAGATGCCCCCATCCTGCTGTGTGACCGGGGCAGGTTACGTAACCTCTCTGGGTCTCTCTCGGCTTCCTCCTCAGTAAAATGGGGATTGTGACTCCCTCTCTTCACTGTGATGCGAAGAGAAAGGTGGAAGATAATGGATGTGAACCCTTTGGGAAAACGAAGTGCAGTTACAAAATCAAGTTTGAAAAAAAAAATCCCCTATTTTGATCTTCCTACACCCCCTCCCCTTTCGTCCCCTTTCAGGCTATCCCCCTGCGGGCTCTCGGGCGTCGGAGGGCAGCTGACAGGTGAGCTCGGCCCAGGAGGGAGGAAGGGAGAGAAGGAGGGAGATCGGGAAGGTGGAGCTGGTGGCTGCTGGCCTGGAACGTTTCTCCCGTTTTCCCCTGCCCCATTTCAGGTGGGGCTAGGCCGGGGCAGGGGGCTGGGCCGGACCTTGGGGGCCTGGCAGTCAGAATGAGGGAGCCTACAATTGATTGATTGATTGATTGATTCTTTGATTGGTTCCAGCGGCAGGGTGGGGAGAGTGGCTGGCCAGTGGGGGAGCCCTGCAGGGAGTCAGAGTGAGAGAGACGCTGATGGATCGATTGATTGCGGCTGGCAGCAGGCCAGGCCGGAACCTGGGGGAGCCTGGCAGTGAGTCAGAATGAGGGAATCTAAGATTGATTGATTGATTGAGCCCAACAGCAGACGCGGGGGGGGGGGGGGGGGGGAGAAGGGGGGAAGAGGGAGTGGCAGCCCAGTAAGTCAGAATGAGAGAGCCTCTGATCGATTGACTGATTGATTGGACCAAGCCCGGCAACGGGGCGGGCTGGACCCTGAGGGAGGCTGGCAGAGGGACGGTTTGGGCCAGCCCCTTGGGGAGCCCGGTCGGTCCCTGGGGGAGCCCGGCGGGGAGGTGGGCCGGGATGGTCCGGCCCCTGGGGAAGCTCAGCGGCCGGCTGGTCCGACCCTCTCTGCTGTGCTCGGTCTGGGAGGGTGGCAGGATGTGCCCGCCCATCCTCGGGCCTGCCGTCGGTGCCGAGCAACCCCGGAGGAAGCCATGAAGCAGACACCGCAGGGAGGGATGGTGGAGGGGAACACCCAACCCCTGCCCTCCAGGGGCTGACCCTGTGATAATAATAATCATTATGGCATTTGTTAAGCGCTTACTATGTGCCACGCACTGTACTAAGCACTGGGGTGGAAACAAGCAAATCGGGTGGGACACGGTCCTTTGTCCCGTGTGGGGCTCACAGTCTCAAACCCCGTTTTACAGATGAGGTAATTGAGGCCCAGAGAAATTAAGTGATTTGCCCGAGGTCACGCAGCAGACAAGTGGCTGAGATGGGATTATAACCCATGACCGTCTAACTCCCAGGCCCGTGCTCTAGGCGCTCTGTCATGCTGCTTCTGTAATGGCGAGACCGGGTGGACCCCGGAGAGCCAGAGGTCCAGAGACGAAGAGCGAGGGTTGCTCTCTGGGGTGGGAGCGGGGCGGGAGCGGCACTTAACGCTCTGCTCTGGGGTCTCCTTGCAGAGACGGGGCCCCCGGGGACCGGGCCGAAGACAACTCCTACGATGAGGAGATGATGTCCACCATCGAGGGCCTCAGCTCAGCCAAGTGAGTATCGGCCCGAGCCGGCCCCGGCGCGGGTACGACTTGGGTGGGCTCCGGCGTCGTTACGACTTGGGTGGGCTCCGGCGTCGTCCCCTCCCCGCGGCAAACTGTGTGTCCCTTTACAAGCACTCAATCAACCGAGCGATGACCAGAGAGAGGATAGTATTGGGAGAGGACAGTAGAGTTAGAGGACAAGATCCCTGCTGCCTTCCAGGAGCTTACAACCTAGGTGGGGAGGCACACCTGACAAATCTTGTTTATCTCATCGCTAAATACAGTCTTCAGCTCATATCCCAACATGCCATTATTGTTGTTGTTATTTTCATGATCAATAATAATAAATTTTCCTAAGTCCCAGAAGGTACTTAGGTCACAGAAGTGGCTTGTTTTTAGCATATAGCACTAACAGTAATAATAATGACAATTACTACCATAAATGTGGTATTTAAATGCTTACTTTGTGGCAAGCGCTATGCTAAGCTCCAGGTTAGATATACTGCAGTCAGATCTGGCAGAGTCCGTGTCCCACATGGGGCAGGTAAAGAGGATAGGTTATTCACCCCTGTTTTATAGGTGAGAAAACTGAGAGCCAGAGAAATTGAGTGACTTGCCCAAAGTCACACACAGCAGGCAAGTGGTGGAGGTGGGATTACACCCTGGGTATCCTGACTCTTCAGTCCCAAACTCTTATTTTTTTATTGGTATTTGTTAAGCATTTACTATGCGTCAGGCACTATATTAAACGCTGGGGTAAGGTACCCCAGGTTGGACACAGTCCATGTCTCACATGGGGGTCATAGTCTTAATCCCCTTTTTGGAGAGAAGGTACCGAGGTCAAATGAAGTGCCTTGCCCTAGGTCACGCAGCAGACAAGCGTCTTTCCAGTAGGCCCCGCTGACCATGGTGTGGTGGGTGGTATGGCCGGGGAGGAGGCTGCAGGACGCCACAGAAGAACAGAATGGTTCTGCGTCCCCCAGCCAAATTGAGACTCTGGGGTTTCCAGCACCGACTGGATCCAGCTTTTGCTTTCTCCAAGACAGATGGCCTCTTCACTAGAGTCCCTTGCCCATGGGCCACGAGAGAGCTTTCTGATGTGCTCCAAGGGCGGGGGGCGGGCAACTCACTGCTCCTAGTCCCTGGAGGCATAGAAGCTTCTGGCCCCATCCTGGGAAGACACCCTCAGGGCCGCCAGCTGTACCAGGAGCTCAGAGTTGCTCTGCCGGACCCATCTTTTCCCCTCCTCTTTGAGAAGCAAATGACATAGTGGTTAGACCGTGGGCCTGGGAATCAGAAGAACCTGGGTTCTAATCCCTGTTCTGCCACTTGTCTGCTGGGTGACCTTGGGCAAGTCACTTCACTTCTCTGGGCCTCAGTTTTCTCATCTGTAAAATGAGGATTAAAGACTGTGGACCTCATGTGGGACAGGGCTGGTGTCCAATGTGATTAGCTTGTATCTATCCCAGCACTTACTATAGGCCTGGCCCATAGAAAGTGCTTAACAAATATTTAAAAAGCGTCTGGGGCCGGGGGCGTGGAGAGCAAGGGCCTTCAGGGCATCTCCCCTCCCTGTTGGGCTGTGCAGCCGATTCCCAGGTCCCCCCGGAGCCTCTCACGCCTCTACCCCTCGACCTTGTGGCTCCGGTTCCTCCCTGCCTGGGTGGGGCGGCTGCTCATGAGAGCCAACGTCGCTGCCAGTTCCCGGGGCCCTGAGTCAGTGACCCAACAGTGGGAGGCTCCCGGGGCAGGCTGACCGGACCAGGCTGGCTGCTCGCCCTTCGGGGAGCCCCCCTCCCCATTTCCTCCCCCAGCTCCGTGGGTGTGTCTGGGAAGCCTCCGGATGATCTGGAGCCAGTACAGGTTGACGCTCTCTTGGGCCCCCAGCTCTGCCCTTTGGATGCCACTGCAGTGAGAGGAGGCGGTGAAGATCGCCTTTTGGGGAGGGCAGGTTTTGGGGGAGCCGCTGCTGTGGCTGGGCTCCAGTACCTCCCCACTTCTCCCTGAACCCCATTTCTCTGGCTTCCCGGAGCCCAAGGGTCCGGGGGCGGCCGTCTGAATGGTGCCCGTCTCATCTCCTTGCAGACCGTGCTGTAGAAAGTCAGGTGACTTCTGCGCCGTCGGGATGTTCTTCGTGGAGAAGGGCTTGGAGAGGGAGGTGAGTTGGCCTGAATCTCCCAAGCCAGGCCAGGAGTCCCCTGCCCTCCTTCTGGCACAGTGGGTGAATGATAAGAGTTCTGGCATCTGTTAAGCGCTTACTACGTGCCAAGGACTGAGCTAAGCACTGGGGTAGATACAAGACAATCAGGTCAGACCCTGACCCTGTCCCACATTCTAAGGAGGAAGAACAGGTAGTGAATCCCAGTTTTTGCAGGCAAGTGGTGGATCCGGGATTAGAACCCAGACCCAAGCCACCCCCCCCCCCTCAAATCCTGGGGGAAACTGAGACACCCCCGCCCCGAAACTGAGACACCCCCACCCCCCCAGCCGCCGGGTCCAACTCTCCCAAACAGTGGCATTTGCTGAGCGCTTACTGTGTGCATTGTACTGTACTAAACACTTGGGAGAGTACAATACGATGCAATTAGTAGACATGATCCCTGACCTCAGGGAGCTTAGAGTCTAGAGGTGGAGAAACAGACACTAAAATCACACCCCTTGAGCGTGATAAGGATTTAGCTGGTTTTCAGCTGGCAAACCTATACAGGTCTAGGGGACCCCAGACTCTCTCCTGCCATCTCCCCTTCTGACTTTCAGACTGAGGTACCTTGGTCATGGCCAGGTCACTGGCTCTGTCCCCATTGTGGTTGCCGGTAGGCTAAGGTATTGATGTCTGTCTCTTCCCCCTCTAGGCTGTGAGCTTGTTGTGGGCAGAGAATGTCGCTGTTTTTATTGTTGTATTGTACTCTCCCAAGTGCTTAGTACAGTGTTCACACAGTAAGCGCTTAATAGATATGATTGAATGAATGAAAAGAAAGGCCTCCGGGAAGCCAGTGGCGCCACCCTGAAGGTGAGTCAGTCAGTCATTTGTAGTGATTGAGTACTTACCGTGTGCAGAGCACTGTACTAAGCACTTAGGAGAGTAGAATATAACAATATAGGTGAGCACAAGAGATAGCAGGGTGTCTACGAGAGAGGCAGCTTGAAGCCTCTTCACACCCAGTTGCTGGGATGGGATGGCGTCTTCTCTCATCACTCAATAGCCCCTTCCTCCAGGAAGACCTCCCAGAGTATGCCATCCCACCACGATGGGATGCGCCCAGCCGTCCCGAATGCTTCTGTACTCAGCTTGCCCCAGTCCTAGTGAGAGTGTGGTTTGGTTTTGACTAGTGGGCCTGGCCTCGCCCCGCCCCCCCCACCTTCGCCATCAGCAGTGCTTGGGTCCTGTCCTCCCTCCGTCACTGTCCCCAGGAGGCTCCTCCCACCCTCACTGAAGGAGCCCGCTGCTTTTCTTCCAGTACCGCTTCATGCCCGTCACTGAGGTCCGCAACTACTTCGCCTGCGCCGGCTTCATCTTCCTCTGCCTCCTCTTCATACAGCTCCTGGTGATGCCCAAGTAAGCCGGGGTTCCTTTGCATTTCATTAAAGGTTCGGCTTGGGTTCCGGGCGAGATGGGGCAACGAGGTTGGGGAGGGATGGAGGACTGAAGGGTTGAACTATTGGCGTCTACTGGGATGTCTCCAAAGGCTGGGCCACAAAAACGACGGGAGAGCAAGAGTGTCCCCAGGACAGGGTATTGGGGTCACTTTTCTGGCCTTTCCCGATTGCAACGACAAGAGGCTCCACCCTTAAAAGGCTCCCGGGTCAGCTCTGCCATTGTGCTATTGGGTGCTTTGCCCGAGCCCTGTTCTCCTCAAGGAACTGCCAGGTTTGTACTTGCCTGAAATTTGCCTCCGTTGGCATTTGTCTCAGACAGTGTCCTTATTGATCCCTTGGAAGTCGATGTTTCTTCACATTTCAATGACAAATCCTGAGGCTTCCCTGGCTTAGTGGAGACCAGTGCCAGGACTCAGAGAAAAGCGGGTGAAGCATAGGTTCTTAGTTACAGCGGCTGTGGGGTAGTCTCTGCTTTCCCAGGGAGCACGGTTCCAAGGAAGACTAACCCTTATACCACAGTCCTGAGTCATCTCTGCTCAGGTCCTCTGAGATCTGCAGGGGGAGGAATTCCGGAAATCAATTTCTTTCTCTCCGTACTTATTTTCTTCCCCCTTTCTCTCATCCTCTGTCTTTTCCTCCTCCTCACGCCTCTCTCCACTCCCCCCCACCCCCCGCAACCTCCTACCCCCGACCTCTCCATGCTGAGTCCTAGCTCTTTTGTCTCTCATAAGGAAACCTCTCTCCTCCCCACCCCCCAACACTCCCCCCCCCCCCCACCCCCCTGTGGGGTGGGTTTGGGTTGGGGGGAGGGCAGGGTAAGGCGGTAAACTCACAGAAGAGAGTGGACTGAAGGAGTAGAGTGATGAGCCAATAGGTACTCTCCCAAGTGCTTAGTATAGTGCTCTGCGCACAGTAAGCACTCAGTGAATGCCATTACTTGATTGACCAGCTACTGGGAGCTTGCCAGTCTAATCGGGAGAGAAGCATAAAACGAGGGCGAGGGCCCCAGTTTGGGCCAGCTGGCCCAACTCTGAAGGTGGTGTCCCTGCCGGGCAAGGTCGGGGAGTGCTGCCTTCCGAGTCCCTTCCCCCGCCTGGAGGGCCCTGCTGGGGTCCGGCTGTTGAGGGTGAGGGACGCAGGGTGCGGGGGTCAGACTGGTGGCTCCCTGTCATCCCATCATTCTGACCGGGAGCTGTTGGTGGGGGTTTTTCTCGTTTCAGAAATGCAGAGTTGGGCACCTCGTTTGGGATCGTCGCTGTCCTCCTCCTGCTTGTCCTGGGGGTCTGCTTCTCTGAGAGATGCCTGGTCAGTTGGCCCGCCACCTGGGCCTCTCCCCCCTCCAACTCAAGGGCAGTCGATGGATTGACAACCTGACGCCGAACTAGCCACCCAGAGAGCAGCAGCCCTCCCTCCTGGGCTTATTGCCCTCAACTCTGACCCTTCATTCCCCAGGGCACCTGCAGTTTGGGGATATTTTGGGGGTCCTCTGTTAGTTGGGGTCCGGTGTTCCAGTATCCGCTAGGGATGGTGCTATTGGAGCTGGGCTGTGGGGGTCCATTTCGTGCTTCCGCCCAGCCTGACTCCTACCGCCCGGCTGGGACTCTGGTTTGCTTGCAGAGGTTCTGCCCCCAATGGTCTTTCCTGCGGCGACTCGGGGCCCTCTCCAAGAAGGTGGAGGGGATGCCCGTGGTGCGCCTGGTCTTGGAGGTCCTGACCATCGGCAGCCTGCTGGTCATCGCCATCTTCAACCTGGTAAGCCTCTCCCAACTCTTCAGGGTGGCAGAGCCGGGTCTCGCTCCCAGGATTGGGAGGGTCAAAAATCAATGGTATGTATTGAGCACTGACAGCACCATAATAAGCCCTCGGAAGAGCATAATAATAATGTTGGTGTTTGTTAAGCTCTTACTTTGTGCAGAGCACTGTTCTAAGCGCTGGGTAGATACAGGGTAATCAGGTTGTCCCACGTGAGGCTCACAGTCTTAATCCCCATTTTACAGATGAGGTAACTGAGGCCCAGAGAAGTTAAGTGACTTGCCCACAGTCACCCAGCTGACAAGTGGCAGAGGCGGGATTCGAGCCCACGACCTCTGACTCCCAAGCCCGGGCTCTTTCCACCGAGCCACGCATAATACAGTAGTCTCCATTGGGTGGGTGCCAAGGTGTCATTTCCCCTTCGGATTTGGGCAGTGCTTGGTTTTTCCCTGGGGGCTGGGTTTTATTCTCCCCATTTTGCAGATGGAAAATTGAAGTCAAACGGAATGATAGGCCTTGGCCCAGGTCGGCCAACAGGACAGAGGCAGATCTGAGGTCGTGTCCCTGACTTCCAGCCTTTTATTCATTCATTCGTATTTATTGAGCGCTTACTGTGTGCAGAGCACTGTACAGAGTTCTTGGGAAAGTATATTATAACAATAAACAGACACATTCCCTGCCCACAAGGAGCTTACCCTTTTTCACTGGCTCTAAGGGAAGTAGCCAACTTAGTTGGGAAATTCCTTTGAAGTCTGTTTTTCCTCTTGGCTAGTGGTTGTCACAGGGAGGTCTCGAGGCCTCCTCCAGTTAGGGTTAGGGGCGAAGCAGAGACTGAACCTCAAGAATGGTGTGCTTGAAGCTAGAGAAGGAGTGGAGCCTGGTGGAAAGAGCCTGGGTCAGAAAATCGGTTCTAATCCTGGCACCGCCTCTTCTCTGTTGTATTACCTTCGGCAAGTCCTTTCACTTCTCTGTGCCTCAGTTTCCTCATGTGTAAAATGATCTTCCTCCTCCTTAGACTGAGAGCCCCTGATGGGACCATCTGATCAATCTACTTATCTCAGTGTTTCTGCACAGTGCTTGGCACTGTGGAAATGCTTAACCAATAGCCCTATCATTATTACTGTTCATTCAATAGTACTTATTGAGGGCTTACTATGTGCAGAGCACTGTAGCGCTTGGAATGTACAAATCATTAACAGATAGAGACAGTCCCTGCCCTTTCACGGGCTCACAGTCTAACCGGGGGAGACGGACAGGCAAGAACAATAGCAATAAATAGAATCAAGGGGATGAACATCTCATTAAAACAATAGCAAATAAATAGACATGGATCATTTGAGGCACTCTCTTGTGGCCCTTGGGAAAGCCACCAAACTCTGGTACTAAAGGGAGCAGAACTTCCAAGTCTCTAGGGCCCCGGGCTCCACCCACTCTCTGGATTCCAGAGAAGCAGCGTGGCTCAGCGGAAAGAGCCCGGGCTTGGGAGTCAGAGGTCATGAGTTCGGATCCCGGCTCTGCAGCTTGTCAGCTGTGTGACTTTGGGCAAGTCACTTAACTTCTCTGTGCCTCAGTTACCTCATCTGTAAAATGGGGATTAACTGTGAGCCTCACGTGGGACAACCCGATGACCCTGTATCTCCCCCAGAGCTTAGAACAGTGCTCGGCACATAGTAAGCGCTTAACAAATACCAACATTATTATTATTATTCCACATTCACCCCAAAATGGCTCCCGCTTCCCTCTCCAGCCCCCGCAGCCGAATGGAAACCTGACGAGTCAGTGTACCGCCTCAGAGAACGTCTTTTACCCCGTGAGTAGACCTTTGGGCTTCACTTTCAGTTCAGTTCGACAGCATTGCCCTTTCCTCTCTGTCCCAACTGCTACCGTGCTAATTCAATCACTCATCCTATCCTGCCTTGATTACTGCATCAGCCGACTTGCTCACTTCCCCACTCCAACCCATACGTCACACTGCCGTCCAGTTCGTTTTTCTACAAAAACATTCAGGCCATGTTTACCCACTCAAGAACCGCCAGTGGTTGCCCATCCGCCTCCGCATCAAACAAAAACTCCTCACCCTCGGCTTTAAAGCAATCGCCGTGCCCCCTCCTACTTCACTCACAACTCTCCTACCACAACCCAGCCCACACACTTTGCTCCTCTAATGCTAACTTTCTCACTGTACCTCGATCTTGTCTATTTCACTGCTGACCTCTCACCCGTGTCCCGCCTCTGGCCTGGAACGCCATATCGGAGACAAGTACTCGCCCCCCGACCCTCCCCCCCACCCCCGAGCCTTATTTGAGGCACATCTCCAAGAGGCCTTCCCTGACTAAGCCCTCCTTTCCTTCTCTCCCACTCCCTTCTGTCTCCCTGAAATGCTCCCTTTATTAATCTCCCCCTCTGCCCCACAACACTTACGTACATATCTGTTATTTATTTATATTTTTGTCTGTTTCACCCTCTTTACTGAAAGCTTGTTGCGGGGAGGGAATGTCTGTTATCCCAAGCGCTTAATAAAGTACTCTGCGTGCAGTAAGCGCTCAATAAATACAGTTGAATGACTGAATGAATATCTCAGGGTTTCTGCACAGTGTTTGGCAGAGTGGAAGCATTTAACAGATAGCCCTATTATTATTATTATTATTGTTGTCCGTCGTGGGTCATTTGAGACCCTCTCTGGTGGCAGTTGGGAAAGCCACCAAACTCTGGTGCTCAGGGAGCAGGACTTGCAGGTCCCTAGGGCCCCGGGCCTCACCCACTCTCCAGGTTCCACAGTCTTCCCAAATGGATCTCGTTTTCCTCTCCAGACCCCGCAGCCGGTCGGAAACCTGATGAGTCCGTGTCCCGCCCGGGAGAACGTCTTCTACCCTGTGAGTAGAGCTTTGGGCTTCACTTTCGGTTCAACTCAACAGCATCCACTGAACGCCCGTCCGCTGGGTCCAGAGTACGGTAGAGAGGACAGAAGAAATCGGGAAGACCTGGTCCCTACCCTTAGGGACTGGGAGAAGCAGGTCGATCCCAATTGTAACTTACAGAGGGAGCAGGGGGAAGACGAACCTACGGCCAGTTAACAGCGAGAGGGTGGGCAAAAGGATCCGGCGAGGGGGGACGTAGACCGTGCTCATGAATGGCAGAGTGGCCGTGGGTGACGCCAGCAGGGCCGGTGGGGGCGGCTCGGTTCCCGGAAAATTGCCGGGCCAGAATACCTCCTCCCTATCCCAGGGACAGCCCGACCTGACGCCGGTCTCTTCCCGTTTGTCCTCTCAGAGTCTCTGGGGGCAGGGCATCCTCCCCCTTGATCTCAGAGAGGGTAGGGCGTCTTCTCCCTTGATCTCAAAGGGGGTAGGGGGCTTGCCCAAGGCCTCCCAGCCCGGACCTTCTCCCCCGGGCCACATCCCGCTGTACCTCAGAGCGTCTCGCCCTCCCGTGAGGCCCCGCTGATTAGGTCCTGCTCAGCGGAAGGGAGGTTCCGAAGCCAGCCGGACTGCAGGGTGGCCTCCCGGGGTCCGGTCTCGAGGCGGGGAGGCTTTCTGACCGCCGAGCCCCCTCCTGTGGGACGGAAGAGGGAAAACAGGTTGTGTTCCGCCAGTCGGGGTGGTGTCGGGGAGGTCTCTCGCCCAGTTGGAGTGTGGGAGGCTGCCACGCCGGTCCATCCCGCCCGCAGCAGGGACCCCGGACAGCGGTGCCTTCATGGATGTGAAGGATGGACGGGAAGGATAGTGGAAATACTGCAGTCTAGTTCTGAGAGCATCCTCCAAAGCCAGCCCCCCTTGGGGGTGGAGCTGAGGGGACAGAGCCTGGGAGAGACATGCCTTCAGCGTTGGATTTTTGCTGCTGCAGAGATGAGAAGGCAGGGGTGGCAGTCCGCCCAGGGGGTCACTAATAATCATATTTATTGAGTGCTTACTGAGCGCAGAGCACTGTAGTAAGCACTTGCGGGAGTAACATCTAACACTGCAGCAGAGTTAGTAGACACAATCCCTGCTCACAACAAATTTACAGTACAGAGCCATTAAATAAATCATGGCTAAGAGCAGACCCAGCCCCTAAAAGCAGAGATGAGGCAGACAGATGGACGGACGGACGACCTACCGTAAAAGCGGACCTAGGCGATTGGTTCAGCGACTAGGAGAATGGGTGGAGGAAGAAGAGTGGATTGGATTGATGCTGGCCGCTTGGAGTGGGGATTAATCAGGGATGGCTTCTGGAAGGAGGGAGGAGTGGCCACGAATGTTTCGCCTTAGTCATTTGCTTGCTGAGTCCCCGCTGTGGACCGAGGGCTGAAAAGTGCTCTGGCGAGAAGACTCGATCCCTGCCCTCAAGGACCTGACAGTCCAGGGAGGGATTCAAACTTGCAAGGGTCAGAGGCACAAAACACGAATGACACACGTGATTCGCGGACATCACGAAAGCACCAGGGACCATCGGAGAGCAGAGCCAACGGGGGGAAATCTGGGCAGGCTTCCCGAAGGAGGCGTGTTCTTGTGGTGCTGGGAGCCTGAGCCTTCTGGGGATTTGCTCTGCCCTCTGACCCTACCTTCCTTCCTCAGTATTACACCTACAGCTGTATCCTGGGCCTCATCGCCTGCTCCGTGTTTCTCCGTATGAGCCTGGAGCTTAAGGTGTCGTTGCTGACCGTGGCAGTCGTCGCTTACCTGGCTCTCTTCAATACCCATCTACCGGAAGAGGCCTGTGGCGCTTGCTGGTTCTCTCCCAGCCAAACCAACGCCAGCAGTGCCAACGACACCTCCGGGTATGCTTGGCCACTGTTGGGATGGGAGAGCTGAGGCAGGTGGAGGCGGCGGTCAGACAGCCCAGGCCTTCCGGAGGCCATCCTCTGACCCAAGCCCAGCCTGAAATCTACGCCCCGGCAGCCGACTGCCCACCAACTCTGCCGTCTCACTTCCCCGTGACCTCGGGAGAGAAAAGGAGGGGGAGGGAAGCAGGCACGGGTCAGTGAAGTCAGCCTCGGGGTGGGTGGAGTGCCAGGCTGGTGGAACAGCATGAATGAGCGGGTGGGGACGAAAGGAGTCGGTGAAGAAATCTGCTGAGAAACTGACCCTGCCTTGCTTTCTTTCTCCTATCCAGTTATCCTCTTTTTGTGAACGATCTGAGAATTATGATTAATTTGTACCTGGTCCTGTTTTACGTTACCCTTCTCCTGCTGTCCAGACAGGTAGGGATCGAGATGGCCTGCCTCCCCCCTCCTTCCTCCTCGGCCGCGGTCGCTGGGGGATCCAGCCCCTTGTGGGCAGGGGGGTGGTCTGTCCCGGGGGGAGGGGACGCTCCCCCGAGGCCCGCCTTGGCTCTGGCACTCGGAGGACGGGCCCGGCTCCCTGCCTGCCGCTCGGCTGTGGAGACGATCTCTGAGCGCAGCCGCGGGGGGACGATCCCCGGGCCCTGTCTGTAGATCGATTACTACAGCCGCCTGGACTACCTGTGGAAGAACAAATTCAAGAAGGAGCACGAGGAGTTTGAGACCATGGAGAATGTGAACCGGCTGCTGCTGGAGAACGTGCTGCCCGCTCACGTGGCCGCCCACTTCATCGGGGATAAGTTGAATGAGGTCCGGGAAGGGGGCCGGGCTCTGCCAGCCCGATCTCGGGGCGGGTGGGGGGGTTGGAGGAGGAGGGGGTCAAGGTCGGGGAGATTGGAGGGAAGCTCTCACTTGCCAGTTGTGCTCATTGTGCAAAGGAGATTGTCTCGCCAGCGACCCCAATCTCCCATGCCTCCTCTTAGTTCAGTTTCTTGGACTCCGCTTAGTTGTTGACGGCAAAAGTACCAGCCTTCAGGAGCCAGGAGAATCCAGAGGAGAAAGCCAGGGAAAGCAGGGTCTAGTCCTACCTCAGCCACTGTTTTCTTTAATGGAGTTTGTTAAGCGCTTACTTTGTACCAGGTACTGTACTAAGCGCTGGGGCAATCAGGTTGGACCCAGTCTAGGTCCCACATGGGGCCCAGTCTCCCCATTTTACTTCAAGTGGCAGAGCTGGGATCAAAACCCAGGTCCTTTGGACACCCAGGGCCATGCTCTATCCACTAGACCATGCTCCTTGGGTGAGTCGCCTGACCTCCACCTGCCTACGGAATTTCCTTTTCTGGAAAATTGGGATAAAATACCTTTGCTTCCTCCCTCTTCCTCTGCAAGCCCCGGGTGCGTCAGGGACAGGATCGGATCTGCTGATCTCGGATCTTCCCCAGTGTTAAGTAGGGTGCTGGGCTAAGCACTTAATAAGCCCTTCATAAATAGAATCGACATCCTGCCCTCGAGGCCTTGGGAAGCACACCCGGTTGGCAATGCGCTACAGTGGCACGGTGCCTGGTTTGTCTGTGGTGACTGGGCTGGTCCCATCTCCTCTTCCTCATCTTACAGGGTCTTCCTCATCTTACAGGGTGGGGCCGCTTGGGGAGATGAGGCAGGGCTGGGTCGGGGGAGGAAACTCCACTTTCCCTCTCCCCCATCTGCCTCCCCTTCTCTCTCCCCTGGCACAGGACTGGTACCACCAGTCTTACGACTGCGTCTGTGTGATGTTTGCTTCGGTCCCCGACTTCAAAGTGTTCTACACCGAGTGCGACGTCAACAAAGAAGGGCTGGAGTGCTTACGCCTGCTCAATGAGATCATCGCTGACTTTGATGAGGTGGAGTAGCGGAGGGTGGCCCCAGCCGACCCCCGGGGGAAACCCAGGGGGATGGGGGGGGGGGCCAGTGTGTGGGGGGTGAGGGGTGCACCCAGCTGCCTTCCTCAAACTTCCCCTCCCTTTGCAGCTGCTGCTGAAACCCAAATTCAGCGGCGTGGAGAAGATCAAAACCATCGGCAGCACCTACATGGCGGCTGGGGGGCTGAGTGTCACCCCGGGGCATGAGAACAACCAGGTGAGACCTGCTGCCTGTGCCCAGCCCGGAGCCCCGACCCTGCCTGCTCGGCTGGGCACCGAGGGGGAATTAAGGGCTTTGGACTGTGAGGAAGAAGAGACTGAACGGGGGGATCTGGGCTGTCCGGAGGGGTGGGTGCCGGTGCCCCTCGGCTCAACCGCTCTTCTCCCTCCCAGGATCAGGAGCGGCAGCACGCCCACATTGGCATCATGGTAGACTACAGCATCGCCCTGATGAACAAGCTGGACGGCATCAACCGCCATTCCTTCAACAGCTTCCGGCTCCGGGTTGGTGAGTTCTCCTAGGAGAGGGCCCTCGGGGGATTTGGGGCAGAAGGGAGGGGCCCACCTGCCACTTTGTTCCCCCCCCCCCCCGGCCTAGGGTGTAACCACAGCTATGGTCTCTGTTCAGGGATCAACCACGGGCCAGTGATCGCAGGGGTCATTGGGGCCCGCAAGCCTCAATACGACATCTGGGGCAACACGGTGAACGTGGCCAGCAGGATGGAGAGCACGGGGGAACTGGGAAAGATCCAGGTAATGCCCGGGGACCACTCGCCCCTTACTCCCTGCCCCTACCTGGCATCAGGTTCCCACAGCTTGGCTTTCTGTCCCCGCGCAGGTGACGGAGGAGACGAGCGGCATTTTGCAGGGGCTGGGCTACTCGTGTGCGTGCCGGGGGCTCATCAACGTCAAGGGCAAGGGCGAGCTCCGCACCTACTTCGTCTGCACTGACACGGCCAAGTCCCAAGGCGGTGGCGGGCTGAACTGAGGAGAGGCAGCCTCCTGGAAGACTACAGAGGCTCGTTGCCATTGGCTTGGGACCCCGCCCGCCCCGGGACTCAACCTGGCGGGGTTTCCTCTCATTCGCCGGTGCCGGCTGGGCCCATCTGTGGAGCCCTCGAGAGCGAAGCCCCCGTGGGGCTTCTCAGAAAGAGCAGGTCTCACCTCAGGAGCACCGTCTCTGAGCGCCGTAAGGGCAGGACGGGAGGGCGCCTGGCGGGAGCTGGTCCGAGTCGGAGCGACACTTAGACCACATCTGTTGGGGCAGGATGCTGTGAGCTCCTTGGGACCCCTTCCAGCTCCAAGGCTGAAACCTTGGTCGAGTGGAAAAAAACATATCCACAGGCATTTTCTTGCCTAGGGGATTTGAAATGCCTGCAAGTAGGTTTTAAAGACATACAACAGGCCTTGCTGGCCTTTCCTTAAGGTTCCTGTGTGTTGCGTTTTCAGTAGACAGAGGATTAACACGGAGATTTTTTGATTCTCACCCTTCTGGCTGTGCCAATCTGAAGGGTGAGTTTTCGCCTGTCCGTCTGAACTGGAGCTGACGACCAGAGCGCCCAAAAGAGGGGCGAGGAGTCTCCTCCTTGGGTCTGGAACTGGTGAGGTGGCACCTGCTTGCTCTCCCTGTCCTCCCCCTTCCTCACCACCTCCCCTCCCCTCCCCCACTCCTCAGGCTCTGAGTTTGTGTTCAGACAATCCAAGAGATGTCATTGGAAAACAGCAGAGGTCATGATCCTGGTGGAGAGCCAGGTTGGTGCTTGCTGGGGTGAAAAGTTGTTAAACTAGTGGTATTTATTGAGTGCTCACTGTATGCAGCACACTTTCCTAAGCGCCGGAGAACCCGATACCCCAAGTTGGCAGACATGTTCCCTGCCCACTGGGAGTGTATGAATTGGGTGGGAGCAGCTGAAGACAAGAAAATACCATGTTTACGGCTTAATTGCCCCACTTTTGCAACAGGGGATGGGCGATTATGGGGGAGGTTGTCTTAAGAATAGAGATACGGGGAGCAGAAGGAAAGGAGGGGAAGAAAAGAGAAAGGTGAGGGGGCACTTGGAAAGGCATTCTCCCCTGGCCCCCGCCTAGATCCATGGATTTTTTTTATGTTCTGATATGTCCAAGAAACTTCCCTGCTGCTTTTGCTCTTTCTAAACACTTCTCTTTCTATCCCAGGATGTGCTGCTCTCGCTGCTTCTGAAAGTGACCTTTTATTTCCTCTTCGAAAATCAGGGCTGCAGGGGGTGGTCATGTGAGTAAATGAAACCTGTAGTGGTAGTGACTGCCTTCCCTGGGCAGGGATTCTGCCCAGCTAACAAGGCTCCTGAGACATGGGGTCCAGTTCCCGCCCCCATCTCCCCCACACCCCAGCAGGAGTGGGGGACGAGCCGAGAAGGAATCTCCCCTCTCCCAGCCGTTTGGTAGTCTACCGGCTAAGGCTGGCTTTCCCCGCAGTCAGGTTCAGAAATTGTGAGCCCTGGCCCAGTTCTCAAACAGCGAGCAGCACCAGGAGGGTTTTGCTGATTTCCCGGGTGGCACCAGCTGCAAGGGAACAGAGGCCGTGACTCTTTCCGTTCCTGGTCTAAACTGATGTCTCTGCAAACAGAACTAAACCAACAGCACAAGCTGTTTTCTTTATGATTAAATATAGTGCTTTCTGCTCTAATCCAGAAGGCACCTTTTTTCTCTTTTTCAACAAACAGAAGGTAGGGCAGTTCCAGAAGTACGTAAGCCGACTGTAACTCCCATGGTTGCCCAATAAGAATCCTTTTCTGAACTCGAAACTCAGTCCTAAAGATGCCTTTCTTTTAAATGCCATTTGTTAAGCACTATGTGCCAGGCACTAAGTGCTGGGGTAGATTCGAGGTAATGGAGTTGGATCCGGTTCCTGTCTCACATGGGGCTCATTGTATTAATCCCCAAGTTACAGATGAGATAACTGAGCCACAGAGAAGCCAAGTGTCTTGCATAAGGTAACATTTCCCCCCCGTTTAGACTGTGAGCCCGTCATCGGGCAGGGATTGTCTCTGTTGCCGAAAGGTACACTCCAAGTGCTTAGTACAGTGCTCTGCACATAGTAAGCGCTCAATAAATACTATTGAATGAAGTAGTGGAGGTCCTTCTGACTCCGAGGACCATGGTCTATCCACTAGGCCACACTGCTTGTGTGTGGGTCCTGAGAACTGTAATTGTGCCAGTCTCTATCTTGATATCATTTAGTGGCAGATAGAAGTGGCTAGCTCTGGTATGGAAAAAGATTTTTTCCTTCGGCAGAGGTGATTTAAAACCACTCTTGGCTGCGTGGCCCCTGAAACCAAAATGATTACAACTTCGGCAAATCAGAAGGGGAGGAATCCTCACAAAAGAATGGGATTCCTTGTGGAATCCAGTGCCACCCAGGCTGATTTAACTTAAGGTGCTTAGCCCCGATAAGGCCGCTTGCCACGCTCTAGATTTCAGAGGCGGCCAAGTGGCCCAAGCTCAGAGCGTTAGCGCACGAGCACAGACCTGCCAGTAAAATCACCTCACGGCCCCCTGCCTCTGCTCCTTCCCAATCACTGGGTACCTCCGGGGGAAGCGCTAGGCTGTCTCGATAGAACAAATCGCTCTTCTTCCACTGCTGTCCTGTCCAACGGGCTCTCGGTGAAGCAGCCTCTTGCCTTTGAATAAAAATGATAGTCTTTAAAGCTTTCTTAATGCAGGTGCTAGAGTAAATGTGTCATCTGCTCACACACACACACAAAGTAACATTAGTGGCTGAAACTACCATGTACCCTTTGTAAAGCAGGTCAATGTGAATAGGTTTGCTTTTTTTAAGGGTGGATCTGAAAAACTGAGGTGTATTTTGTATACTGTTTATGTAACGGCATTTGTTCTGAAATGTTAAATTATTCTTTTTATAAAAAGCCAGATGTTTTCAAAATGGATAGTTTCTCTTCAACTGCTTGTAGGAAATAGAACAGCCAACAACGGGAGGCCTTACTGCCTTATCTTTTTATGCCTTAATGTAATCCCTTGATCACAATAAAAGTGAAACAGGACCAACCAACCTTAATCGCCTTTTGAGTACAGAGGCCTGTTCTTCTAAACGATGTTGATTTTTTTTAAAACAGGCACAGAGGGGATCTCTCCCGCTTCCCCAGAGGTTTTGAAAATTGGTTACTAGAATGAAGTTCAGATTGCAACAACCACTTTGGCTGAAGGTCAAGAAGCTGCTTCAAAGAGTAACTCTTCAGAAATAGCCACTACATTCTCACCAGCTCTTCTCCTCCCCCAAACTGTGAATTTTCTCAGGACTAGTTTTATGTTGGAAAGAACAAATGGAGTATTACAAACTGCAGAGTGACTCACAACACCAGTGAGGAAAGGCTTAGCTCTTTCAACGGTTTCATATATCGCCCCTCCGTAGACAGGCGGGTTAGCGGTAGAGCATCCGACCAGAACCATTTGCAATCCTAAAATAAATACGGTAGCTGCCTAACACTTGCTGAGGGCTTTTTAAAGGGTTCTTAGGGATTTGGAACCACCACAACCTAGTTTGCTTTGGTCTGGGTAAGGGAAATGGCAAAACCAATCTCAGGGTTTGCCTTAGGCCCCACCCATGACCTCTTTAACACCTACCGTACTTTCCATTGAGACAATCTGGGGAGTCGATATGGTTTCCACTCCATGGTTTTACTCAGTTAATGAGCTCTGAAGCATACTTCCACAGGATAAGAGGTCACTGTTATGCTCCAGGGAAGAAAGTTACTTCCCTCTGACTTTGAATCATCATCTGAATATGATTGGAAAGCAGAATGGAGTTTTTTTTTTCCCCTCAAGATTCCACCCCTCCCTTTTCTACAAACTTCCTGAATTTCTTCTTGGCATACTGGGATTTGTCCAGAGCCCTCACCTAATATTTCCTCTTCAGTGCATTTTTTTTTCTAGGGCTGCAGCGTGGCCTGTTGAAGTGCACAGGCCCGGGAGCCAGAGCAGCTGAGTTTTAATCCCCACTCTGCCACTTGTCCACGGTATAACCCTGGGTAAGTGACTTCACTTCTCTGTGTCTGTTACCTCATCATTAAAATGGGTATTAAATTCTCTGACTTAAACTGTGAGCCCCAAGCAGGACAGGGACTATGCCCAATCCAATTATCTTGCACCTACCCTAGTGCTTAGTACAGTGCCTGGCACATAGTAAGTACATAGTAAGTACCATTAAAACAAACAAAAAACCCCGTACTCATTCACACCGCCTTGACTTTCACGTTGAAGGCTGAGTGGAGGTTTTCAGAGGCGGGGGTGGTTCTTTTACCAAGTGAACCATCCCACACCTCTGCTCCCGTTACCTAGAATCCCACAAACCCCACTGGAACTGCCCTCTCGTATTTCAGGCCAGACGGATCGGAATCTGACTCGAAGTGGGTCAGCCGCTGAGCAAGGGGAGAGCTAGGAATCCCCCTAAGGCCTTGGAAGAAGCAATCTGTTTGTTTTAAAATCGGCGTGGCGGCCAGATGGTGGTTTTGGGAGTGTCTCTGCAGCCCAGAAAAAGGCCAATGAGCTCCAGGAAATGTAAGTGACATGGTGCCACAGAACCCTTACACTGAACCTCCTGGCTGAGAATCCAAAATGTTAACTTTTTTTGCGCTCTCCGGCAGTGGAGATTTCAGAAGGGTGGCTGCCATGGCTCCGTTCCGGCCTCCTTCTCCAGACCGGAGGTTGGGTCAAGAGGAAAGTTCAATGCCCTCCATCAGATGACAACCTCATAGGTATGGAGATAATAATAATAGTTGTGGTATTTGTTAAGCGCTTACTATGTGCCACGCACTGTAATAAGTGCTGGGTTGGACACAGTCCCTGACCCACACGGCGCTCGCAGTCTTAATCCTCATTTTACGGTGGAGGGAACTGAGGCAGAGAGGATAATACCTATAATAATCATGGCATTTGTTAAGTGCTTACCATATGCCAGGCACTGTACTAACTGCTGGGATATAAGCAAATTGGGTTGGACACAGTCCCCGTCCCATGTGGGGCTCAGTCTCAATCCCCATTTTACAGAGGAGGGAACTGAGGCCCAGAGTAGTGAAGTGACCTGCCCAAGGTCATATAGCAGACAAGTGGCAGATCCACGATTAGAACCCAGGCCCTTTTGACTCCCAGGCCCGTGTCCTATCCATCTTCTCACGTCCCGCTGCCTGAAACAAACCAGTGATCCCCAGTCTCACTCCTTCCTCACTCTTCACCGCCTTGTTCTAAAGCCAGTTTGGTTTGGCTGGTCCAGTACTCACCTGGGATAGTAGCATCCAAGAAGGCCGAGGAGCGGTGTGGAAGCGGGCCCTCCTGGGCATCCACACTGATGGCAACAGGCCTCCAGGTCCCGGGCCTAGACTGATGTGGACAGCCTTGAGGAAAAATCCAATTTCATTATGTGCTTCCTGAGCCAGGGTTGACCGTTTCATTGGTGGTGAGCTAGAGATGGGGCTGGGTTTTAAAGAGCCGTTTACATCCGACCCTAGACTATATGCTCACTATGGCCAGGGAACGTACCTGCTACTTTTCTAGTACTGTACTCTCGTAATCGCTTAGTACAGTACTCAGGACATAGTAAGTGCTCAATAAACACCACTCACTGACACAACTTGAACTAGAGAAGTATATTTAAATTTTTTAAAAATGACAAATTGCTACGGTAATTCATTATTCATTTAAAATGCGGAACACTGGAAATAACCTGTCCCAAACATCACATACTATACACATTTCACACACCCGGATAAAAACTATATACACGTGTTTACACTGGGACCAAGTTTAGCTTCTAATTCCATCAGCCACACTGTCGCTGCTGAAGGTGGTGTCGATCTTCTTAGGTTCTTCAAAATCTGCAAGAAAAATACACAATTCGCATCCTGCCCGTCCCCCTCTTTTTCAGGTCATATTTCTTCCTGTTCTAAAGGGAAGTGGAGAGACTTGATTATCAAGAAGGAACTATCCCTGTGCTCACTCTTTGCAACTCTGCTACTGAGTCGGTTTCTATTTACAGACCAGATTTTGTTATGATAATGAATACGCCACTAACTTAAAATCTGATGCCTGGCATTTATACCTGCGGTGACACACTATCTGTACCAACAGAAGTAGGGGATCGTTTCCTCTGATGAAAAGGAAATGAGAATGGCCACAGAAGATTAGACAATGAACTTTAACTCTGTTCCACCAACTCTGTCTAGTCAAAGTCTCAAATGTTGAAAACTTCAGATGCTCTGCTGTACATGAACTAAGATCAAATTTATTGCTTAAATCTTTTGGCTTCCACCAATGTCCACCATTCAGAGTGAGGCCAACTCCACGGGAAACTCTCGCCACAGTAGCCTCCCGACACCTAATGGGTTCGGGAGGTCTATGGAGACCTTTAGAGACCCTCTCGCCCCCCAAAATGATTTCTCAGATATGAAACCCCTTCGTGTACCAGGTCAAGTCAGGGTCGTGGGGAGGCCTTTGTTTTGGATCCTTGGCCGGGAGGGGGTGGACTCCATCAGCTTTCTCTTTGCAGTTCATTTTTTTCACAAATGATTGAGCTGCAAAATTTCCACTGGTTGCATTGCCTCTTTCCTATAGGCTAAGATTTTGCCTCCTGTTCTCCCGGCCCAAGCAGATCAGAAAGAGGAGAGCAATATTAAATTTCTCCTTGGGCAGAGTGTCAGATCCAATTTTTTTTTTTTTTTTTTTTAGCCCCTGAGTATGAGCTTCTTTCCATGACCGGGCAGACAAACCAGCCACTTTAAATTGAAAGAAGGCTGGCCCTTTAAGCGTCATTAGCATGCTACCTCCGTGACATTTAAACATCAGTTACGCTCAGGGTGCATAAGCACAGGAACTTCTGACCTCACAGTTCCCAGCGAACCCCCAAACAAATCCGGCTCCACCCTCTCTCATCATCCCTCGAGTTGGAAAGTTGGCCCTCAGAGGGCCTCTCTCCCCTCCATCTCAGCTCTGAGAGCAGCGACAGTTACCTTCTGTCAAATCCACCAGGCTGGTGTCTGTGACCTGGGAAGGAATGGAGATGCCCATGGCTTTTCGGATTCCGTGCATGCTGACGATATCGCCGGGGGTCACTTGTTGCGCAAGCTCTTTTAGATTATTGGTCACTCGTTCAGCTGGGAAGAAAAGAGGACCCGTTTTAACCAGAGCCACAAAGCCCTTGAGGGCCGGTCTGCAAAACTGCCAAAGGCACCGGGGTGTCCTGTGACACAAAATTAAGAGTTCACCGCAGCCCGGAGGTGATTTATTCCTTACTGCACACAACCCCATCCCAGTTCTGCTTCGTTACGGCTTGCAGGGGGAAATCCCGCCTGGGCATTTCGAGTGTATTTAACAAACTTCTTTGGGAGAGGCCCACCCTGACAGCGCACTACATACCCAGGTGCATCTCTCTATAGGAGGGTCCCAGCAGGCAGATCATGTTCGGCGGAGGCCTGGTGCTCAGCCGCTCGTTCTGAGCCTCTTGGAGCTCTTGGAGCAACCTGGTGGTTTCGTCGAGTTTCCTCTGGAAGATTTCCGCCTCTGTACAGTGAAAAAAGACCCGTTGGGAGAAATGGTGCCACGGTCTAATGCAGCCTCGCCGACAGGTAACTCAGCCCACCATCTCCGGAGTTGGGGAGAGAGGGTAACAGAAACATTCTCATTACGCGGGGGCCGTCCCTCCGCACCCCCACAACCCACTGCCACCGGTCCAGACCGTTTCTCCGCCGGGTCGGTTGTGGGGTGTAGGAACCTCAGGTGTCTCCCTGACTGGGGTCCTGGCCGCATGAGCTCTTATTCCCTTCTGCCGCCATAGAGGAGGAGGCACTCACCTGCGGAGTCGAACACCTCAATCTGGGCTCCAAAGTTCGTTACCGCTTTCAGGGCCGTAAGTCTGTCCTTGCTGCTGGAGTCCGGGCGACTGGCTACATCTGTTTCGGGAACCTGAAGCAAAAGCCAAGGGCATGGGAAAATAGGCCTGCTCTCAGGCATCGAGGTTTACAAATCTCAGGGCTGAGCCTTTCAAGAGATGGGTAAACACCCGGGGAAATCTTGGAAAAGCAAATAAGGATACCTCCAGGTCTTTAGTTGTATCTACCGTCCCATTCTGGCCTTCGTCTTCGGTGGCCGGCTGTTAGGTGGGGCGGGGAGGGGGGGAGACATACAAAGTGACGTACGTACTGTGAAAACCGTGCTCACACCCCCCAGGGGGGCCTCCCTCCCTTGCCACTGCTTGAGTCATTACTCGTCTTGTGAAAAAGAGGTTCTTTTGCCTGCAACGCCCAGCTGTGGCTCTTTGGGGCCTCCCCACCCAGCGATGACCATGCCCGGACCTCGCAGGAGCAGCCGGGGGCAGGGTCCTCTCCCTCGCTCCCTCCCTGATTCGGGGTGGGGGTTCCGCCTCCATCTGGCAATCGGATGCCGCCACGTTAGAAAAACTGGCATCAGCTGAAGGTTCTTCAAGGTCCCTGCCCGACAGATCGTGGCAGCTTCCTCCCATTGTCCCCGGCCCGTGTCCTCCACCCTGTCCCGGGTTGGGCCCTCCGTCTCTTCAGGCCAAGGGAGTTCCCTACTGACCCTGCTTCGGCCCGTCGCTTCCTGCCACCCAGCAAATGACTGAGTCTGGAACCAGGGGCTCCGGCGCCCGCCCGCTTTCTGCATCTCCGTTCTTACCCTTTCCATCTCTCGCAGGGTCCGAGAATGTCCTCCTTTGGTCAAAGCATCTAGTAAGCTATCGGCCATGATGTACGGGTAATCCTGGGACGTGGCCAGAAACTCATGAATGCTGCAAGGAGAAGAGTTGCAAAACAATTACTCTCACTGGAATGATAATAATAACGATAGTACTTAAGTGTTTAGGAGTCAAGCGCTGTTTTGAGTGCCGGGGTGGATCCGAGACAATCAGGTAGGACACAGTCCCTGCCCCTATTGGGCACACGGTAGGCGGGTGTACGACTGAATTCCTGTTTTACAGATGAGGAAACTGAGGCACAGAGACGGTAAGGGACTTGCCTAAAGTCACACAGCAGACCAGTGGCCGAGCCGCGACTGGACCCCTAGTCCCCTGCCTCCCAGGCCCAAGGTCTTTCCACTAGGCCACCCTGCTTTCCAACCCATTAAATGCAGTGTGAAGCAGCATGAGAAGCAAGAGCACGTCATTTAATTTCTCTGTGCCTCATTACCCCATCTGTAAAATGTGGATCACGACTGTAAGCCCAATGTGGGACATGGACTGTGTCCAACCCGATTAGCTTGTGCGATCTAGCCCCGTTTTTCATACTGTGTCTGGCACACAGTAAGTGCTTAACAAATACCATTAAAAAAAATGCAAGGAACACTTAAATGCACGGTGCTCCTCTCGCTGACCACGGGGGCCCAATGGTACCAATGTACTCAGTACTGAGGAGAAGCACAGTAATAATAGTAACAGTAATTATTTTTATCATGGTACTTGTTAAGCACTTAACTTTATGCCAAGCACTGTTCTGAGAGCTGGGATAGAAGCATCCCCAGCAGCTCTTGCTAGTTGTTCAAGGCTAAAGTCTTTTGGGTGTATCTGCTACTGAATGAAGCATACTGTGCTATTCAAATTACGCCAGGAGCACTGCTGGGCCTGAAGAGACAGGCAGGGAGACATCCAAAATTCCACTCTTTAGCTCTGGGTCGCCTCCACCCTAGCCTACCCAATGCAGTTGGGATGCGGGCCACGTTAAACCTATTCAGAAACACGGCGCAGTTTACGATCAAACCTCTTGAAACGATAAGAAAAGGTAGATTCAGGGCAGACTGGCCAGCAACTAAACATTTCAGGAAACAAGATATTGAAAGGGGCTTATGTGAAAATACAGCCGATCTTTGAGAAAACTTCAGATGCTGTCAGTGTCAGCATCAAGAAATGCTACAGAACATATTCAGTGTTTTGGACCAATTGATGGCTGCTGTCCAAATTGTCAAGCACAGTGATTGAGCACTTACCGTGGCAGGGCACTATACTGAACGTTCGGTAGGGTACAACGTAACAGAGTCGGTAGACACTATGCCATTATGATGACGACGCTATTATTCATTTCAGAATCTAATTTTAATGGGCGACTCACCTAAAACCAGCAGGAAGATTAGACTCCTCCCCATAAGTTGAGTAGATTAAGTCAGAATCATCCTTGCTGATGTTTGCGAATGTGGAATCGTAACTGGGTGCGTAAGAACTGAAAGGTCCATAATTCAAGTAGAGCACTGTTGACCAGTAGAGAAATAACCAAGATTTTGATCTCGCAGATCTATAGGAGCAACTTTTCACAACCAGCCTTGGCAGAAACCGGCATCCAGGCTCCAGCCTTCATTCACTCATTCAATCCTATTTTTTGAGTGCTTACTGTGCGCAAAGCACTACAATAAGTGCCTAAGCATGAAGGCTGAGCCTACGCCTGCCCCGTTAACCATCAAAACCTCCTTGGGACCACCCCTGCCTCTTCCAACCCCACCCCTAGGTGCTGACCAAACTCAGTGGGGTGTGAGTTACCGGAGGGACGAAGACCACGGAGGTGACCGAAGGATCTAAACAAATGTCAAGGCTATTGTTTTTAACATACATTTCTGAAGTCCTTTTGCAATTTATACATAATAGGTTTCCCACTCCCTCAAAAACCATTCCACAAGTTGATATTAAACTTGTGGCTGGTGGGGGTGTGTGTGTGTACGGGGGGGGGGGGGGGGGGGGGGGGGGGGGGGGGGGGGGCGCGGTGAAGTCTCCCTTTATTTTGGGAAGAACAAGATGTTTGGCTGAAAAGAGGAACAGCCATTCTATCAAGTCAGTCGAGGCATAGAACACCCAGGAATGTGAAAAGGGAACTAATTTTTCTGGCTGGAGCGGCCCTAAGGAGGGCGTGGGGACTCCCAGGGAAGAAGTGGGGAGGAGGGGCGGGTAAGGGGTAGGAACCTTCATTGTGCAACTCCTCCCCGTCTCCCCCATTTGGCAGACCAGGACTCACAAAGGGGCCACGAAGGGTTCTAGAGGGCCCCATCTCTCCCGATGAGGACTCCGGAAGGACAGCAGCGGCCAAAGTGCAATGCTTGGGGAGGGGGAGGTTTGGGGCCATGCCATGCAGGCTCCCTCCCCTGATACCGCCCCCATCCCAAGTCCTGCCCTCCCACACTTACCTGGAGTAACTTTGTTCCTCTTGTCTTCTTTAAACCCCTGCAGCGTATTAACTCCCGACTGAAGACGTCCTGCTGTCATTCCCAATTTAACAGGACAGTAGCCTGGCTCTATAATGAAAACCAGAATGAAGCAAGGAGCTGGTTGAAGGCCAGACCTCTGTCGGTAAGTACATCTTTATGCTTTAACAGCCCTGAGGGACACGACTGGAATCTCTGGACTACAATTTCCCCCAACAGGTAGAAACTTTACCGTTTTTGAAGCGTTCCTTAACAAAACGCCCTGAAATCACTCTACGACCATATGGGCAGATAAAGAGGTAACTGAAAAAGCTTACCATAGGCTGTACTTACGGACAATGGGATAAAACACCTATTCTCCCTCGCTCTTAAACGGGGAGCCCCGTGTGGGACAGGGACTACCTCTGTTCTAATTCCCTTGTATGTATTCCAGTTCTTAGCAGAGGCAAAGTGTTTAATAATTACTACTCTTATTATTATTCAATTTTTCTCTTGGCCATGTCACTATTCAAATGAACTCCAGTGCTTTAGTTACTGGCTATTGGGCAGCATCACTTATATTAAATTAGGGCTGCCAAGCATTTAATGGGGGGGCGGGGGATGGTTCTGAAAAGGCAAGGGACTTAGCTCTTTTAAGGTACGCAGATTCTTTCCTATCCCCGCTTTGGGTACTCCTCCTCAGCTATCCATCGTCACCATGTCCTTGACCCATTCAAATGATCACCCTCACTTACAAAGATATTGAGGAAAACAATTAGATATTCTGTCTACCCTAATACTGACCTCCTAGACTGACAAAAACCATGGCATAGCAGAGAATGCACTTCACCTTCCACCTTGGAAATGACACATAATTTACTTCAATAGTGGTACTGAACACAAATTCATTTAAGAGTCTGATTGGCTTCTAACCTGATATGTGTTTGGAAATGCATTTGCATGGTGATTCACCGACATACCTCCTGCAATAGGGTCAACAGGGTTTAGAAGTCCTAGTGTTGTGGTCCCATCTGGCTTTCTTCTTTCAAATTCACACTAAAATGAAATGATGGATTGCTTTTATAAATGTGTACATACACACACACACACACTCTCTCTTTCTGGAGATTTCAAAAATATGAGGTAATTCACTCCAGAGGTTGCTTTCTAAAATAAAAATAAATGGAAGACTATGCAATATAGTCAACTATCATAACTGCCAATTAAAATTTGAGCACCACTTGCATCTGGCTTTGGGTCAAGCCCTTTAAGAACAAAAGGGGGCCTCCATTAATGATGTAATAATGAAGAACCCTTGGCTTCAGTATTTGTTTTGGCTTTTGAACCACTTGGGGATCAAACAAACCCGTGACCTAAAACAAGGAACGGGCAAAATAAAAATGTTCACTCATCCAAAAGTTGTAGTCAAACAGTTTACTCATTTCCTAATTTCAAAGCACCTTAATGTAAAAACGTACACAAACATGGTAGATTAAAAAGCTTTTTCACAATAAGATAAACAACTGAACTTTAGAACCCTTTTTTTTTTTGGCATTTTGTCAAGAAACCCCAAGAGTGTGAATGAAATTTAAAGGGATACAACAGAGGAAGCTGTGAATCAATGACCATTCAAAAAATGAAGTTGGAACCAACAGAATGGCTTACCTGACTATTTATTAGCCTCCGGGTCAACTTTCCTCCTGATTCTCTTACGATGCGGTCAATTTGCTCCCGCTCCCTTTCTAAATGACCGCTTTTGAATTTATCCTCAAATCCATCTTTATCTCGCCTGCAAACAGGTATATGTTACTGCCAAACAGAGTCAGAGCAAGAATCAAACACAAATTCAACTGAATTCCATCTCTAGGGACAGCCACTGGGGAGGAATCTGTCCTAACTGCCACTAGCTCGAATTGATCTCCGACGAAAAATTCTTTCCTCTGTGATTACATAAAGGGCCAGAGCAATTCAAGACGCATTTAGCTGCAAGAATACCCAAATGCCCAATTTCGTTCCTTCGTTCATGATAAAATGTTTCCCGGGTAGCCAGGGCATCACGGGCCAAACCGACACGTGAGGTGGCTGGGAGCTCACTAAGTTGGAGTTTGGGGTGGGCCAGAGATAGGCCTTCATCCATCTTGGAAATCTTATTCCTGTGGAAAGTCAAGTGAATTATGGAAATCCCAAATCAGTGTGGTTTCATCTTTGTGACACACTCACTTTCCCAGGAATGGCACCCTAATTGGCAGGTGTCTGGGAGGAGGATGGCACTCGCTGATATTTAGATGGCCCCCCATCTGTTTGGGAAGTGCCCAAACAGCTTGCTTGCCCTTTTGCTACAACTCTGATGGCTCACATTTACACAGACCACACTCTGTTTCAGAAATCCCTCTCCCTACCTTCAAAGGCTCATTAAAAGCACAGCCCCTCCAAGAGGCCTTCCCAGGATAAAGCCTCACTGTCTCGTTTCTCACTCCCTTCTGCATCGCCCTTGCAGTTGGATTTGCTTCCTTAATTCTCTCCTCCCTCAGCCTCACGACACTTATGTACATATCCATCATTTATTTCTTTATATGAATAGCGTCTGCCTCCCCTTCTAGGCTTGAAGCTTGTTGTGGGCAGGGAACGTTTCTACCAACTCTGTTATATTGTACTTTCCCAAGTGCTTAGTACAGTGCTCTGCACACTGTAAGCTCTCAATACATACAACTGATTGATTGAAATCTACTTACAGTACAGACATCAAATGCTACTTAATACTATATTATCTTACAAAACGGTAGATCTTTATGATGAGAACCACTACAATGCCCCACAAATTATTTGCAATTTCTCTGTCTCCTAACTGCCTTGGTAAGAAAGCCCACTTAAAACCTTTTTAAAAAATTTTTACAGTATTTGCTAAGCTCTTATTATGTGCCAGGCACTGAACTAAGCGCTGGGGTAGATGCAAGCTAATCAGGCTGGATACAGTCCATGTCCCACGTGGGGCTCGCGGTCTCAATCCCCATTTTACAGATGAGGGAACTAAGGCCTAGAGAAGTGAAGTGACTTGCTCAAGTCACACAGCAGGCAAGTGGCAGAGCTAGGATTAGAACCCAGTTTCTTTGACTCCCAGGTCCATGCTCTATCCACTAGGCCATGCTGCTTTTCGTTTCTTCAGTGGACTCGAGCCACACTATAGGCAGAAATTTGCAGGGGGAGAGAGAGTAGAATCCCAAGACCAAAAGAGGGATTTTCTGTACTGTGGATCCTGTCAACATAATCAATCCAGCCAGTGTCATTTCCCTTCAGTGGTTTAAAAGTGGGTGTTCCCTTCCAATCGGTATTTCAAAGATACTTTACTTTTTGCTTTCCTTATTGGGATTTCTGAAGACTTGGACATCGGTTTCCATTAATTCATCTTTATCTTTCAGGTGATAGCCGTTGTCCTCTCCACTCTGTTGTGTTTCCAGTTTACCTTTCTGCTTTCGGGTCTTCTGCAAGTCAGCCATGAAATCTATACTTTGTTTCAGGCTCTGGATTCTTTCCTGTGAGAAAAAAAAACATATTCATCAACTGGTGGGGGGAAGGGGGGTGCACGGGGGGAGAGAATACAGATCGAAAATGAAGTCCCGAAACTGAATTTTGTTGAGGGATAGAGAGAGGGTCACATTCAGGCTTTAGCGTCTCCCCCAAATCTAGATACATTATCATTTCCTCAGAGCATCTGTGTCACAAAAAGAATCAAGTAAAAAGGAAAGAGGAGGAAATAAAAACCCCAAATGTGTTCTGCAGCACACTATGCCACCAGCTGCAATTCCACAGTGTTTTAGGTTTTTCCATATTTTCCATAGCTACGGCCAAACTGCATAAAAAATGTCCAGGTATAACGTGTTTTACTGGGATCTAAGAGACTCTGGAAATTCCAGAAGTTCTGCATTCTCTTTTGGGATGAGCGTGCAAGGCCTAGTTAGTGGCTCTGGTTTGGATGGGATACTTCCTTTTCTTTAATGGTATTTGTTAAGCATTTACTATGTGCCAGGCACCGTTCTACCTGCTAGGGTAAATCCAAGGTAATCGGGTTGGATATATCCCTGCCCCACATGGGGCTCCCAGTCTTAATCCCCATTTCACAGATGAGGTAACTGAAGCCCATAGAAGTGAAGTGACTTGTCCAAGGTTATACAGCAGACGAGAGATGGAGCCGGGATTAGCCCCCAGATCCTTCTGACTCCCAGGCCCGTGCTCTAACCTCTAAGCCATGCTGGAATGGGTATTAAAGCGCCACCATTAATTTTTATTTTCCAAAGTGACTCTGGTTCTGTTTTGAGAAGCTGTGCTTCTGCTTCCCTGAGAAATACTGAGGTGTCCTTCTGTTGGAAGGCGACGCTGCTGAGAGTGTTTACGCTATAGTGGCTAGGGTCAAAACCTTGACTCCCGAATGACTCAGTGCAGGATCAATTCACTCACTCCACAACCATTCTTTAAGTCTGCAATTTGGGACTACTTTGAAACTTCAGCAAGCCGAGTGTGGTTTTTCAATCGCATTTGAGGAGCAAGAGAGATAATGAAGTTTAGAGGCCTCTTTTTAAATGTCATTTACTTTTCTTCTGGGTAGCATACCCTATTCATTATAAAATTCGCTGCTGTTTAATCCAATGTTTCCACTTCTCTCTTCACCCAGGGGTAGTCAATACATTTTTCCAGTGAACTCTAAGTAAATAGGCTCAGTCTCAGCAGTGCAAAAGCAACGATTTATTTCAGTGTTCCTATTAGTTGTTTACCAAGAAGAATTCAGGCGTCATCTACTTCTTTAAGAAAAAAGGGGGAAATAAGGCAGGCAAACCCTGGACATGGGTGCTGACAGACACCAATGCAATAACTTGAATTCCCCACCAACTGCCAAAGAGCTCTCTAAAAAGAATTAGTGGTGTCTATGTTTGTGTGCCGGTACATCCCGGGTGCAATGAGGAGAGGGATGGGCTCCTTGGCAGGGAAAAACAGACCAAGAAGCAAAATGAAATTAGGCCCTGGAAAAGGAGGAGAGAGGGGAATGGAGTTTTTTTTTTTCAATCTTGATTTTTGGACTGGGAATTCATCTAAAACTACATGTTGGGAAATTTCTTTAAAACAGAAAAACAACTCAAATAATATCCTACCCAAGAATGAAGTGAAGATAAATTGCCATTAAAAGGCACATCAGAGTCTTATCATCATATGAGGCTGTTTTCTACTTCAAAATAAAAAATCATTGCTTCCCTAATGGATATACGTTCTACTCTCCCCTAATCTGGCAACTATCTGAACTAAATTTTATGAGTTTTCCTGCAAGGACTAGAATAAATATTTCTCAATCCCTCTTCCTCACCAAACCGTTCCAAGACAAGGATAATATTTATCGGACAAGTTCCCAGCAACTTTGGGGAAGGGTGGGGGACAATTCTGTTCAAGTATTAAATAGCCCAACAACAATCCCGAGGCCGGTGTTTTTCTTTTCCATTTTTATCAGGTTCCCAAGTTTTTCCAAGTGGCATTTGGAGACACGAGCATTTTATTATGCCGGATAACTTGAGCATTTCTCTAAATAAAGGGAAATTCAGATGGCCTCCATGGAACTCACTGAAACTGGAAAAATCACAAGTGCAACACACCTTGGGATTCCAACAGATTTCTCTCTATCGTAAGGGCAAACGGTGGTCACAGCCCAATGGTCTGATAAATTACAAGGTCAATTCTTTGTGGAAATCCAAAGTCCGCCTCCGCCTCCAGTAAATAGAAGAGGCAAGTTGACAAAAACTAAGAATGCAGTCAAGGGTCCAAAAAGAAGTCATGACTTTCAATATTTCACTTCATCGACCATCAACTCCAAACTTTCAACCCTCGGCATCTGCATCTCTCTCTTTAAAAACACACACATCTTTCCCTTCAAAATTTTTCGACTTTAAAATGGATCCAGCACTAAATCGAATTTACCTCATTATAAAGGGCTTCGTTTCTGAAGCCCCAGCAAAGAGGAAAGGAGGAAAAAACAATTCAGTTGCCAGATGCTCTGTTCTGACTTTTAAAAGGATACAGACACATTTATTCTTTCACTGCCTCTGTGAAGATTTTCTCCTACCTGGCTCAGAATTTTCATTCCCGACTGCAGCAGCTTCTTGGCAGCTTTATAATAAATGGTCTCTGGTTTGTTGTAGATCATGGCATTGCTACACATTAGTTTGAAGTTATCCTGCAGAGACGAGATTGAGAGGAGAAAATTTTCATACAT
Organism: Ornithorhynchus anatinus; assembly: GCF_004115215.2. Classification (NCBI taxonomy): domain Eukaryota; kingdom Metazoa; phylum Chordata; class Mammalia; order Monotremata; family Ornithorhynchidae; genus Ornithorhynchus; species Ornithorhynchus anatinus. The sequence continues at coordinate 8,148,568 of NC_041738.1, read as the reverse complement.
ATTTTAGCTATTTAAACTAGACGGCTACCTCAAATTCCTCCTTTATCTCAGAACACATTTTGCTTCTGGAGATTTTTTCTCTTCACAGGGGAAAAAAAAATGAATGCCTTCCACAGCTTCACCACGTAACCTACGCTCTGGCTAGTTTGCAGGTCTCTCTGGTCTATCGAGTCGGATGCTTTTTGCTGGCGTTTTTTGTTTCTTGCTTTGGCGAGGAGGTGGAAGAACCTCCCCTGTCGCTAAGCCACCCTGAGTACCTTAAGCAGAGATGGCTGACCGAACGGATGAGGGCCAAATGGTGTCTGCCTGCTTCACAGTGAGTCTCAGACTGCACCTTTTCTCCCTACAATGCATTCAACTGGGCACACGGGTGCCAAGCACAAGTGGGTGTGAATGGTTAGGCGCCAATCCTCACCACTACTGCGGAAACAACTCAAGCGCACCGACTTGCAGGCAGTAGAACGTATTTTTCCCCACAGCCACTGCTCACCCTGAATGACAATGGCGAATTAAGGTGCATTACTCTTTTTCACGGGCACGATGGGCAACTCATTCTCAATGTGACACTCACATCCATGCTACAATCTCACCGCCGCCTGCGTGGCCGCTAAGCTGAAGGAGAGTGCCATCTACTGATCGACCAAAGCCTAAAACCCGGGTTTTAGAGATGTTCCAGGATTCCCAGCTGAAAAGAGTTGAACACACTAAAAAAAACCCTTTCCTTAAACTCCCCAAATGCTAGCTGCAGATCGAAGTTGCGGTCTTGGAATCAAAATTTCAAAAATGCACTTCAGATATTCGAGCTTCTGACACACACATGCCCCTCCCCCGCGACCCCCATGGTAATTTTTTAGTTTGCGAAAAAGCTATAAAGGAGTATAGCACAAATGCCCCTTCTAACAATTATTTTTTAGGCGTCGATGAAAGATCTGGGGGGGCTTTCTGCCTAGTGGCTGAGATAAAAAGTTTAGAGGAAATGAAAACGGGACAGCAGTGAGTTGTGAGCAGCAACTCTGTCCCCAAAGCACGATAATTCTTTGTGCGACAACCTGGAAAACGTAGTGACGGCATTTTAAATATTCTTTTACTGGGCTTCTATCGAGACTGGGAAACTATGGAAAGGAAATCTCGCTGGCACAGTGTCACAGAGAACTTGCTAATGGGAAGTAAACCATAAAACCACAAAGAATTAGACATGTAATAGGAGCAGCCAGATGATCTAAGCCATCTTTCTCATTTAGTTTCCAGTGTGTGCAAAGGCCCAGGAGAACACAGAGCATTTTTGTTGCATTACACAAACCTCACCCTTTGTGAATGTGAACTGGATTGACTTCAAGCCCCCACTGAAACTCCTTCCTTGATGGCAAGTTAGCAGCTAATAGCTCAGAAGGGTTGATCGATTTGAAAATAAGAAAAACGAGCTCTCTTTTCATTTTAAGGCCAGATATAACACAGAGGCTAGGGTGCGCTAGCCCCGCCCCAGTAATGGGTTCCCAGAATTCTTACGAGAGGGGATGGACACGGTCGACAGTTCCACTGGCAATCCCCAGTGAGGATGCTGCAGGTGCCCTAGAAACGTGCGGTCACCTGAACTGCACCAGGTCAAGGCTCGTGGAGAGAGTCACCGACTACCGAGTCCTCGGGAGATCCATAAACAGGGATGGGGTGGAAGGAGAAGGCGTCTGGAAACTTCCCGAGGCCTTCGGAGAATGGGGCACTACTTTATCAGCCCAAGAGAAGCAGAAAGCTAAGCTCTCCTGGGGGCTCAACACCTCTCAGCCTTTTAGGTGTGCGATGAACTGCAGTAGGCAACGCAGGAATAAAAATTGACTTTTGGAATGACACCACTTCACTGAAAACTTAAAGCTTGATTCTGTGTCCCGGGTGGACAGCAAAAAATGAGCCGGAAGAATAGGTGCCCACTTTACTCCAAAGAGGCTGCCCCCTGCTCCCCTCCTCCGCCTCCACCCTGATAGCTTTTGAGCTGGACTCCTGGACTTCTTCACCCACGGTCTATGACAAGTCCCGAAGACCCCCAATACGGGCTTTCTGGCCCGTTAGCTCTTTGAAGCCTGTTCCTTCACCTCTTTATCCTCCTTCAAATCCCCACCTCCTCGTTCCAAATGAAAAGTTGGCACCTACTGCCAATCGGAAGAGTGATTCCTTGGATCTGTCTGACTCATATGCAGCAGCTGATGAGAAACACTTTCCTTCTTCCTGTACTAAATTATACAGGATTGTGGTTTTCTGCCATAACTGACAATACGCTTAATTTTCAGGCCAGACTCCCCCACTGCATTAAAGAAGGGAAGATAAGGTAAAGTTTCATCGCAGTGACCTCCAAATTGCCCGCTAACTCACTGGAAGCTAGAAGGACGTGAAAAAGAGGTCGTCCCTGCCCTCTAAAAACTTACAGTTTATGAATCTTATTCTCTAAGGAAAGCACATATTTTCTCATTTCAGTGTACATTCTGTGAGCTGCTGGGGATGAAGACAAGTTTAACCAGGTAGCTGTTCATACAAAGGTAAGATGATTTCAACTAGGAAAATGGTTTAGATGTGAGCACTCATCTCAATGCTTGGGATTTGTGTTAATATTTTTGAAATCCAGAGGTGGCCAGATATCCAAAATGAAATTCAGAAGGCAAGTGAATTGGCTTTCCGAATTCAGAAGGCAAATGAGAAGCAGCACGGCCCAGTGGAAAGAGCAGAGGCCTCGGTGTCAGAGGACCTGGGTTCTGCTTCGGGCTCTGCCACTTGCCTGCCGTGTGGCCTTGGGCAAGTCACGTAACTTCTCCGTGCCTGTTACCTTAACTGTAAAATGGGGAATAAGACTGTGAGACATGGAGTCTGTCCAACTCTCTCTTTTCATTCTCTCTCTTGAATCTACCCCAGCGCTTAGTACCAGGCCTGGACCATAGTAAGTGCTAAATGAATATCATTTAAAAAAAAAAAAGAATTGCACTTTCAGTAGCACTCCTGATAAGACCAATTGTTTTCATCTTAACTTTGCAGCCAGGCTTACCTTTCTGCAGGTAGGCTGGGCAGAAAGGGAGAACTCTTTCCTGGTTCTAATTAAACGAACAGTCTTTTGAACTTCTATTTTATTAGTGTGGCTTGGCAGTTAAAAGTCTCACATCCCTGTCTAATTTCAAAGGTTGGGTAACTACATCTTTTTTACTTATAAAGTTTTACAACGATTATTGAAATAAAACAGGAAAACAAAAAACCCCCGCAAGAAACCCCAAACAAACCCAAGAGAGCAGACGATGGGTCTCATCTGGTTTTCTATCACAGAGTTCATAGAGCCTTTTTCCAAGAAAACAGAGACAAAAATTCTGGAAAAAAAAAATAAAACCTTTCTTCTTTGCCCAATAAAAGGTCACTAGGAAATATTCAGAATGCCAGACATGCAGATTTTTTTTTTTTTTACCAAATCTTAGTGTTTTTAGAATCTAAATATTGAACTCTATTGGATAAAGATGTCATAATCTTGTTTTGTGTCAGAGTTTAACTTCCTTCTCCAGCTCAAAAAAAAAAAAGAATAAATTATAAACACCTTTAGCTCTTCAATGGACTGGTAACCATTATTCTTGATCTTCTCTTTCATGGTACTAAAATCCATTGGATGTTTAATGATCATGGAGTAGCCAGGAGCAATAAAATCAGTCACAGGAAATGAAAAGAAAGCACTTGGGTCTTTTCTGTGAAGATATGAAAGAGGCATTCTTAGGTTTCATTTCTACAGCAAAAAGCCTACGGTCCAGGAGGTGAAATGGGAGAGGAGAACCCTCCCCCGGCGGTGACCCAAACTGCATTATTGCAACAACAAAGCCTTTCGTTTAATGCTGGAGGATGGAATTTATGGGGCTGGGAAATCCCTATCTTCGGGGAAATAGTCAAAGTTTACAACGCGTGCTTTACCTCAAATATTAAAAACTTTTTGAAAACATAAGGGGACACTCAAGATTGACTCAGATGTGCCCGTGATTCAAAATAGGGAAGGAGGTAATAAAGGTCTAGTGCCTTTCTTTCTGTCCTACAACAACAATCCACTGTGTCTGACCAACCCACCTCTGCCTCACTCTCCGACTGTGAACTAAGGACACCGAGATTTATCTTTCTTACAGCTGTCACCAGTTCGACCATTAAGACCGCCTAGCAAATGGCCACTGGCCCATTCCCTTCAATTGAGGAGTGAGCCCTGCCAAGAAAGTAGTCAGGACTACCCGATGCATTTCACCACCGAAGCACTTTCCGAAAGAGGAGCCAAGCTGGCAAATATTTGCACTGATTAATATGGTGGAATAAATACACGTTAACCACAGTTCCAGGTGCTTTGTCCTGAATATGAGTTTATAGAGTACACTGAGGAGCAGGCCAGAAAACCTTGGAAAATATACCGCAAGTAAGCTTTGAGAATCCGCCTCATAGGTTACTACCAAATCCAAGTATTTCTGTGTCTGTAAATTCCTAATCGAGGATGACACTCCTTCAGGGAAGTGGTGGGTAGCAATGGGCTGGAATTAAGAATTGGAGAAAGGAAGTCTTTTTTTTTTTTTTGTATTTGGCACGCACTTACTATGTACCGAGCTCTGCACTACGCACTGGGGCAGATACAAGGTTCTCGGGTTGGCCACAGTCCTTGTCCCACAAAGGGTTTACAGTCTAAGAAGGAGGGAGTAATATTTTATCCCCCTTTTACAGATGAGGTAATTGAGGCACAGAGAAGTTAAGGGACTTGCCCAAAGTCACCCGACAGAAAAGTGTTGGAGCCAGGATTAGAAATCAGCTGTTCTGACTCCCCGGCCTATGCTCCTCTTTCCAGTATTCCACACTGCTTCTACAAATCACTTGCTCGAGTCTTTTCAAAGAGGTCAAATGATCTCTCCCACGCATGAGAAATGCATTTAAAAGAGTATGGGTTGAAGGGCCGGGCTGTGGAATTTTTAGTCAATTCACAAGTCAACGTTTTCTAGGAAGTTCAAATCTGGGAGAATGATGGACTGTAAACACTTTCACATGTGAACAAATCACCAGTAAATATTCGGCAAGGACCAAATTGCCCTAGGGAGTGAAAGTCGTGCTCGAGGAAGCCTTCTCCTCAGTGAAAGAGAGCACGAACCATTCCTGGTTTTCACCTTATCGTCGGAAAATATGGTAGATTAATTTCAGAGAAAAACCAGCCGACGGACAGAGGGCCGATCCCAATCAACCCGACCCTGCCATCTGTAACGCTAAGGCCTCTTGTAGTACTTCTCCTGCCAGACCAAATATTTATCCTCCACTTTCAAACCCAAGGAATTGGAGGTAGGCCACACAATGCCGTTAAGTGGGGGGAAAAGAACGGCAAAAAGTGGCTCCTACGCCTGACGCCTTAGCCAAGGTTATCAATTTTCAGTTTCCCAGGGGGATAAAATGTTCAAAAACAACAACAACAACCCATTTACCTCTGCAGTTGCCTCATCAGTTGGTTCAGAGCTTCCTGAAGAGGGGTTTGTTCCACTTCTAGGGCACAGAGGAAAAGAGTTTTAAGGAGGGAAAACTTGACGGAAATGAATCTAACTGCTTTTAGGAGGTGGTTTATCTTTTAAACCTTGCGTTTCGGGCCCCGCCAGAGCAGGGCCTCTCCAACTAGGCACTCGCTCGCCAGCACTGCGGTCTTGGTTTGGAGACGGCATTTCATTATTCCGGCTAACTTCAAGGGGCTTAATGTGAAATGTGAGGGGAAGAGGGAAACGCTGTTTGGTATTAAGAAAACCAGAGGCCCCGACGGAGCATCTGAGCCCGAGCCCTTTTCCCAAGCCCAAACTCGGAGGTCATTTCCGCTTCTTCAGGGCTTTCATGCAGGACAAGTGAATTCTTGGTTGTTCCCACCTTCTTGCTTGGCTAACGAACTCGCTAGCGGTTTCTCCGGGGGCACTTCCAGTCTCAGGGGAGGAGTCTGACTCTGGAGTTCTTTTTCTGCCTCGCCCTCGGCCCGGTCCCGGTCTCGCTTCCTTTTATCCTCCTAAGAGGGAAAATAAAATCGGACCCATTTAGGGATCTTTCCGAAGAAGCTGTTGGGCCGCGCGCATGTGATTCCCATTATTTTCAAATCTCTGAGGGAGAGAAAAAGTGACTGCTAAAAGGAAACCGAGCTCTATAAAACCCGGTATCTTCATGTATTCTGTTGCCATCTACTGGAAAAATAGAAAATAATGGAAGCTGCTTCGGATGAGCCTTAAAATTGACATCAAATTACGGAAAGGGGCAGACGACTTGTCTTCAGTCAGTCAATGGTATTTACTGAGTGTTTACTCTGTGCGGAGCACTGTACTAAGCGCTGGGGAGAGTACAACGCAATAGAGTTGGTACACAGGATCCTTAAAGGGTTTACAGTCTAGTTTAAACAATGGCTCATTTCCCAGAAAAACTAATGCCTGACTTCTGGAAGAATGAATTTATCAGATTTGTATTTTCTAGGTCCAGTTTGGACCTTCAAAACATTCGCCCTAAAACTTTTCAAGCTCTCGCATGACTGACGTCAGCAAAGAAGCACTGCTCTCCTGAGCTTTTTGGCTCTGTCCAGCGAAATGGCAGATCATACAAAGCAAATGCCTTCAGTCCAATTATTAACATTTTCCCAAATAAAAACAATAATAGTTATAGTATCTGGTAAGCGCTTACTATATGCCAAGCACTCTTCTAAGCGCTGGGGTAGATACAAGGCGATCAGGTTGTCCCATGTGGGGCTCACAGTCTTCACCCCCAATTTACAGATGAGGTAACTGAGGCCCAGAGAAGTTAAGTGGCTTGCCCAAGATCATACAGCAGACATGTGGTGGAGCCAGGATTAGAACCCACCTCCTCTGACCCACAAGCCCATGTTCTTTCCACTGAGCCACACGGCCTCTCCTACTCCCGGAACTATCCTGATCCCATTCTCACATTCCTTCTCTTTTTCCATCCCTGCAATGATCCTCCAGGGATTTCAATATCCATGTGGATGTCCCTGATGACCCTTCCACTGTCCATTTCCTCTCACTACCCAACTCCAAGACAACTCACCCACTCGCTACCATGGACATACACTCGATCTCATCACGTCTAGTTATCGTAAAGCTCTACCCTCACCAACTCTGAAATTCCAGTATCCTATCACAACCTCCTCTCCCACACAACTGTCCTGTTCCCCAATCTTTGACTCCCTCCAATTTTCTAAAGCCAACATGCCCCACTAGGTCTCCTTAGTCAAACTATCTTCTCAGTGCACAAATCGACATCGTCGGCACTGCCCTCTCCACTGAACCCAACTCCTTCGCTCCCCTGCTCCTCCTCCGATCTCGTACCACTAACTCTCGACTCTGGGTCACTTTCACAGTCTGCTTCCTCTGCTCCTGAGCTTGATCCGCGAAACGCCTCTGGTGGAAATCCGGACATCAGGTTGACCGCATCCCTCTGATTTTCATCCTTACCTGCTTTAATTCTGCTCTCTCGGCCCGACAATACTTCATCCTTATTGCCTCCCGTACCTATTGCTTATACTAGCTGTGTCAGATGTTTAACTTCTTTTTCGACCTCCCCGCCCCTCCATTATAATGATCTGGCTTTCAGTCTAAGAGGGAAGCAACGCTGGGCTTCCACCCTCCTTTGTCGGATGATGAAACTGAGATGCAGAGTGGTTAAGTGACTTGCCCAAAGTCACCCGACAGACAAGGGGCAGTGCTCTTCGTACAGGGCTCTTTCCCACAGTCTGCTCTACTGCCTGATTGGCAGAGCAGGGACTAGAACCCAGGTCTTGGGCCCAGAGTAGGCCCTCAATAAAAACTACTGATCAGTCCCCTTTCTGAGCCCACAAAGTGACAAAATACATCGAAAGAGTGAGTTTACGCTGAACTGCTACGAGTAGAGAGCCCGGAAGGACACCTAGAAATCGAGGGGATAGGAGGCTGCCACTGGAGGGGTCAGTGTTGTATATAAGCCCTTTACCTAGGGCAGATATGATAAAATCCAATGTCTCCTTCTCGATTATTTAGTAGGGAATCAGCCTGGATTAATGGCTTTTCTCTAGTCCGCATCACATGTTCTACCACAACAGGCAATGATTTCAATTGCTTTTGGCCCAGCTGAACAGAGTAAATATTTGTTTAAAACCCAGAATGGTAATGTGGGTGTAGTTTATCTCGGTCTCTCAAGCACAATAGCCCATCCGTCATTTCCAGGGTAAGCATGTGCAAGGTTTAAAATAAATAAAAAATGTTCCCAAGAATATAAGTAACAGATAAAGACTTGGATAGGAAATAGGATGCGGTCTAATGATTTGCCTAATATTTTCTCCTACCAATCTTTTCCAGTCTTACTTTCATCTAGGGAAGCGGCGTGGCTTAGTGGAAGGAGCACGGACTTGAGAGTCAGAGGACGTGGGTTCTAATCCTGGCTCGGCCACTTGTCTGCTGTGTGACCCCGGGTAAGCCACTTAACTTCTCTGGACCTCAGTTACCTCATCTGTAAAATGGGGGTTAAGACCATGAGCCCCACGTGGGACAACCTGATTATCCTGTACCTACCCCAGTGCTTAGAACAGGGCTTGGCACATAAAAGCGCTTAACAAATACAATAATAATAATAATCTAGGAATAAACCCATTAAAATCACAGCTCATTCTTTCTCTTCTTCTTTCATCCTTCACTATTTGGGATTTCTCTTTTAACAGAATGAGTTTTAACTATTAATAAATTCTTCAACAGTATTTACTGAGCACTCATTGTAAGCAGAATACTGTACTAAGTGCCTGGGAGATTATAAAAGACATGGTAGACAAGATCCCTGCCCTTTAGGAGCTGACTCCACTTAATGGACCGTAACTGGCAAGAGCTAACAAATACTTTTTAAGGGGCACAGGCAGATCAGCAAGAAAATACGAATAAAAGCACCAGCAGTATGACTGGGCAAAACTCAATAAAGACAAAAGAATACCCAATTTAAAGCTGTTCCAGGGAGACTCATTTATAAAGACAATTTACTGGAAATGGGAAGAAACAGGAGAGAAGAAAGGGCAATAAGAAGAGAGGATGAAAAAAAATTATAAAAGGGCTAGTTGGGGGAAAATACCAAGACAAAAATCAGAAGTTATTATAAATCTGGCAAAGAATTATTTTGTAGGAGAGTATGTGTTTGCCAGAGTTAGGAAAAAGCTCAGTTATCGCAAAAAATATAAACACCCCCTGCTGCCCACCTTGCTAAAAACCGAAGGGGGATTATGGGACGCTGCCTTAAATAAAGCTGGTATATGAACAATAAAAACTCCCTACAGGTCTATTGTTGCTTTGTAGTGTGCTCAAGGATAACCTAAAGGATGCAGGAAGTTAGCTTCCTCAGAAAAGCATCCAATTAAGAGGACTCTTCCTGTAGGCTAATTTTCAGTATCAATCAATGGTATTTCTTGAATGCTTTCTTTGTGCAGAACGCCGCACTTAGAACTTGGAAAAATACTATGCAACAGAGTTGGCAGAACTTGGGGACAACTCATTTTCAGCTAAAGAGATTCCACCAGGAGAAACAATGGTTGTATTACAACTTTTGATTTGGGATCTTTTAATACAACATGTCTCATTTCTAATATTTCCCTAAATAATTCCCCTCATTCAATCAAGAGTCACCTTTCAGGTCATTCTGTCTCCTTCAAAGGGATATGAGCGTTTCCCTCTAGACTGCAAGCTCGCAGGAAACGTGTCTACCAACTCGGCTATATTGTACTCTCCCAAGTGCTTAGTACAATGCTCCGCACCCAGTAAGCACTCAGAAAATATGACTGATTGATTTGCATGGCTGTTCTCACTATACCTTTTAAATTCTCCTTCAAAAACACAAGATCATAGTATACAAAAAGAGAGATCCCAGGAGCTGGAACAATGCACTCGCACTATTTCTCAACAGAGCATTCTCCAACATCAAGGTTTATTTTCCCCTCCCCGCCCCCCGCCTCCATTCCCCCCCCACCAAAAGAGTTGGCTTTACTGATTAGATCCTATAATTTTCAGTGGAAAAATAGACCCAAAGAGCACCAGGCAATCTGGGGATGACCCAGCTAAGTTTGTAGCAGGGGCAGCAACTTTTTAACCAAAGACACGCAAGACAAGAAGTAACGTGGCCTAGTAGAGCACGGGCCTGGGAGTCAGTGGGTTCTAGTCTCAGCTCCACCACCTGTCTGCTGTGTGATCTTGGGCAAGTCACTTAACTTCTCTGGGGCTCAGTTACCTCATCTGATAAATAAGGATTAAGACCATGTGGGACAGGGACTGTGTCCAGCCTGATTGGCCTGTACCCACCCCAGCATTTACTACAGGGACTGGCACATAGTAAGTGTTTAACAAATACCATAAGAAAATAAACAAAAGAAGCACCCGCCAAACTGATAAGCCTCGACTACGAAGTCATTTTGCCCGAAATGAACCACGTGTTGGATTCCCTAGCTTTGAAACCTCTCCATAATCTCCTCGGATGAGAACATTTGGAATATCGGGATAAACCGGTGAATACAGTGAACAGGCACCAGAGACTTGAATCTCTGGTAAGTTCTGAATTCTGTCAACGTTTTAATGACCAGTTCTCAGCGGCAAAAACTGCAAAAGTCTCTACCTTTACTCTTCGCCTTTTCTTCTCCTTTTCTTCTCCTGGAACCTGCTTTTCTCCTTTCTTTCGCTTTTTCCTCTTCCTGTCTTTATGTTTGTCATATTCGGATCTGTCATCAAAAAGGCTGGAATCATGTCCCGAGCTGCCCGTGGAGAGTTCTGTGACTTCATTTCCTCCGACTTTCAGTACCAGTTTCAAAGGCTTTTCCACATAATCTTAAAACAAAAAGAATAATTATTGAAGTATTTAAGTGGCGATTGATGGCATTTATTGAACATTTACTGCACGTATAGCACTGTACTAAGCACTTGAAAGAGTACAATACAACAGAGTTGGAAGACACGTTCCCTGCCCATAAGGAGCTTAGGGTCTAAGCAGGAGTCAGACATCGATATGTGTACGTAAGTGCTGTGGATCTATGGGTGGAGTATTTAATGGGTAAAGATCCAATTGCACGGGCGACGCCAAATGGAGAGGGAGTATGCGAAAAGAGGGCTTAATCGGGGAAGGCCTCTTGGAGGAGATGGGATTTTAGTGAAGTCTTTGAGGGTGGGGAGAGTGGTGGTCTTTCATATAAGGGGGTGGAGGGGAGGGAGTTCCAGGCCAGAGGCAGGATGCGGGCAAGGGCTCAGCAGCGAAACAGACGAGATCGAGGTACGAGTTGACTTTAGAGGAGCAAGGCGTGCGGCCTGGACTGTAATGGGAAATCAATGAGGTTAGGAAGTTGGGGGAGAGCTGAGTGAGTGCTCTAATGCCAAAGGTAAGGAGTTTAATGCTCAGGTGGATGGGAAACCCCTGGAGATTCTTGAGGAGTATAGAGATGTGGACTGAACTTTTTTCTGGAAAAATAATCCAGGCAGCAGAGTGAAGTATGGACCGGAGTGGGGACAGCCAGGGAGGTCAGAAAGGAGGGACGGGATAAATGCTTACATCAGTATAGTAGCAGTTTGGATGGAAAGGAAAGGGTATATTTCTTAGATGTCGGGAAGATAGAGTTGATAAAGAAGCATGAAGTAAGATGCCATAAAAAAAGATTCGGTGACAGATTCGCTATGTGGATTGAATAGAGAAGCAATGTGGCTTAGTGGAAAGAGCATGGGCTTGGGAGTCAGAGGACATGGGTTCTAATCCTGCTCCGCCATTTGTCTGTTGTGTGACCTTAGGCAAGTCACTTAACTTCTCTGTGCCTCTGTGCCCCATCTGTAAAATAGGAATTAAAAGTGTGAGCCCCATGTAGGACAACCTGATTACTCTGTATCTACCCTAGCACTTAAAACAGTGCTTAGCAAATAATAATAATAATAATGTTGCTATTTGTTGAGTGCTTACTATGTGCATATAACTGTTCTAAGTGCTGGGTAGATACAGGGTAATCACATTGTCCCATGTGAAGCTCACAGTCTTAATCCTCATTATACAGATGAGGTAACTGAGGCACAGAGAAGTTAAATGACTTGCCCACAGTCACAAAGCTGATAAGTGGCAGAGCCAGGATTCGAACCCATGACCCCAACTCCCAAGGCCGGGCTCTTTCCACTGAGCCACGCTGCTTCCCTAGATGAAAGTAAGACTGGAAAAGATTGGTAGGAGAAAATATTAGGCAAATTATTAGACCGCATCCTGTTTCCTATCCAAGTCCAAATAGTAAGCGCTTAACAAATACCATTATTATTGCTATTATTAATGGACGGGAAGATTCGAAAATAATGCCAGGGTTATGAGCTTGTGAGTTAGGGAGGATAGTGGTAATGCCTACAGTGATGGTACAGACGGGGAGGACAGGGTGTGTGTGGGAGGATGAGTTGTGTTTTGGGCATGGTAAATCTGAGGAGTCGGCGAGACATCCACATAGAGGAAAGGAGGAAAGGCTTGAGAGGTAGATTTGGGAATCATCCACGTAGAGAGGGTAACTGACGCTGTGGAAGGGAATGCATTCTCCAAGGGAGTAAGTGCAGATGGAGACTAGAAGGGGACCTAGAACGGAGCCTTGAGGAACTCCCACTGTTAGATGGGGGGCAGCAGAGGAATCTGTGAGAGGGACTGAGAATGAGCGGCCAGAGAGACAGGAGGAGAGCCAGGACAGGGCAGTGTTAGCGAAGCCAAGGTTGGATGATGTTTCAAGAAAGGGGGGTGGTCCAAGGTGTCAGAGGCGGCCGAGAGGTCGAGGAGCTGAGCTCGGTACTAAGCTTTTGGGGTAGGTACAAGCTATTCCCCGTCCCACACTGTGCTCACAGTCTACGGGGGAGGGAGAACAGGCATCGAATCCATTTAATGAGGAAACTGAAGCACAGAGAAGTCAGGCGACATGCCCACGGTCACAAGGCAGGCAAGTGGCAAAGCCGGGACTAGAAGCCAGTTTCTCTGACTCCCGGGCTTGCCTTCTTTCCACTAGGTCACGCCGCCTCTCTGAAGAACGAGAACCAAGCGAGAGAAAACAGAGATCTAAACCTGGCACTTTATTAAACGTGGGTCACTTGGTGCAATTGAAAATCCTGCCCTGGGCAGTATTTTGATTGCTGTCCACATTCTACTTAGTTTGTTGGAATTAATAAATCGACATTTCCCCATGTCTTGGGAATTAATGACCTGACCGATGATGATGGTTTCATTCTATCGTATTTATTGAGTGCTTACTGTGGGCAAAGCACTGACTGAGCGCTATGTGCCCGGCTCTATGCTAAAGCCCAGGGAAGCTACAAATGATCAGACTGGGCATAGCCGCTGTCCCACATGGGACTCATAGTCAGAGAGGAGGAGTGGGGGTCTTATCCCCATTTCACAGATGAGGAAACTGAGGCCCAGAGCAGCGAAATGACTTTGTGCAAAGTCACACGGCAGGAAAACGGAGTTGGGATGAGAACTCATTCATTTAGTCGTATATACTGAGTGCTTACTGTGTGCAGAGCACTGTACTGAGTGCTTGGGAAGTACGATTCGGCAACGAATAGAGACAATCCCTGCCCATGACAGGCTCACCGACTAGGTGGTCTCCTGTGTGGAAACCAACTCTTACCCGCCCTCACTCCATTTTGTTTTCAGTCTCCATTTGGCATTCATTTACCTTATTTTCCTAAATCATGCTTCGGCCACACCCAGTCATCAGTTAAGAAACCTGCAGCCACACTTGATTGGATCCCTGCCGCCCGATGTGAAGGAACACCACACCCGCCACCGGCTACGACTACCTCCCTCTCGCAGCTTTCCCCGATGCCGTTGAGCTTGCTTTGAGCGGGCTAGGCTGCGTCCCTCCTCACCCATGCTGCTCTGTATCACTTTTGCTTGTTGCAGTGACTTGATTTTTTATTTTTATTTTATTTTTAGCTGGACTCGCCACCTGCCTCCCTGTCCCGTGTGCCCTTCGCTAGACCAACTGCCTCTGATGACGATAAGTGGGGACTTAGAAAGTTGGCCCCAAGGTGCAAATCCATGGGATGTCTCTGGGCTGGAGAGGGGGGGCTCCATTTGGCCTTACTGGGAATGACAATAATCCTCTCTTGTACCGGGCCCTTCTCATCTCTTTCTTAATAATAATAATATTGGTATTTAAGCGCTTACTATGTGTCAAGCACTGTTCTAAGTGCTCTTCTCCTTAGCACCTCTCACAGTTCTCTCTTCCCCTCACCCCTCTTGCACCCGGCCCCGCTCATCCCTCTCTTAATAATAAGAATGTTGGTGCTTGTTAAGAGCTTACTATGTGCCAAGCACTGTTCTAAGCACTCTTTCCCTCAGTCCCCTCACCCTTCTTGGACAGTGTGGCTTAGTGGGAAGAGCATGGGCTTGGGAGTCAGAGGACATGGGTTCTAATCCTGGCTCTGCCACTTGTCTGCTGTGTGACCTTGGGCAAGTCACTTCACTTCTCTGGGTCTCAGTTCCCTCATCTGTAAAATGGGGATTAAGACTGTGAGCCCCACGTGGGACAACCTGATTACCTTGTATCTACCCCGGTGCTTAGAAGAGTGCTGGGCACATAGTGCTTAATACCATTATTTTTATTGCACCCGGTCCTTCTCATCCCTCTCTCACCTTCAGCCCCTCTGAGTCCCCTCTCACCCTTCTCTTAATAATAATAATATTGATATTTGTTAAGCGTTATGTGCCAAGCACTGTTCTAAGCGCTCTTCCCCACATTCCCTTACCCAGTCCCCTCACTGGTCCCCTCTTATCCCTCTCAATAATAACAATGTTGGTATTTGTTAAGTGCTTACTATGTGTCAAGCACTATTCTAAGCGCTCAGCCCCTCTCCCATTCCCCTCACCCCTCTTGCACCCGGCCCCTCTCACCCCTCTCAATACCATTGTTGGTATTTGTTAAGCGCTATATGCCAAGCACTCTTCTAAGCGCTCTTCCCCACAGCCCCTCACCCAGTCCCCTCACTGGTCCCTTCTCATCCCTCTCTTAATAACAACAATGTTGGTATCTGTTAAGCGCTTACTATGTTTGTGCCTCAGTGACCTCATCTGTAAAGTGGGGATGAAGACTGTGAGCCCCCCGTGGGACAACCTGATTCCCCTGTGTCTACCCCAGCGCTTAGAACAGTGCCCTGCACATAGTAAGCGCTTAACAAATACCAACGTGATGATGATATGTGTCAAACACTGTTCTAAGTGCTCAGCCCCTCTCCCAGCCCCCTCACCCCTCTCTGAATACCAATGCTATTAGTTAAGCGCTGTGAGCCAAGCACTGTTCTAAGCGCTCTTCCCCTCAGTCCCTCGCCCAGTCTCCTCACTGGTCCCTTCTCATCCCTCTCTTAATAACACCGTTGGTATCTGTTAAGCGCTTGCTATGTGTCAACCACTGTTCTAAGCGCTAGCCCCCCCTCCCAGTGCCCTCAACCCCTCTCGCCCCTCTCACTGGTGCTCCCCCCCCCCAATTTGCACGCGGCCCCTCTCACCCCCTCACTCTGCACCCGGCCCTTCCCCCCTCTGGTGGCTCCTCCCCGCCCCCCTTCTTTGCACCCGGCCCCTATCACCCCTCTCCCCCCCCCCCACTTTGCACCCGACCCCTATCACCCCTCTCTTACCCCTCCCCCCTTTGCACCCGGCCCCTATCACCCCTCCCTTGCCCCTCTCCCTGGTGGCACCCGATCCCTCTCTTGCCCCCGGCCCCTTCTCCCCCGCTTTGCCCCCGGCCCCTCTCCCTGGCGGACCCCCCGCCTCCTCACCCTCATAGAGGTGTTTATCGGACTTGTGCTTCTTGTGCTTCTTGCCCATGTCGGCCCGGGCCCGGGCTGGGCCCCGCCGCCCGCTTCCGCCCCCAACCTCCCCGCCCGCGCCAGGCCAAGCCACTTCCGGTCGAGCGAGGGGGGAGGAGGGGGGGCAGCGAGCGAGAGCCGCCCGGTGGGACAGAGGGGCGCCCCGCTCCCGCCCGCGCCCCCTGCCGGCCGGAGGACGGAAGCGCACCCTCCGCGCCCCGCCGCCCGCCCCCCGCCCCAAGGAGAATAATCCCAGGGGCCCACCGCTGTTCTAATAATAATAATAATGTGGGTATTTGTTAAGCGCTTACTCTGTGCACAGCACTGTTCTGAGCGCTGGGGGAGATCCAGGGTCATCAAGTTGTCCCACGTGAGGCTCACAGGCTTCCTCCCCGTTTTACAGATGAGGGCACTGAGGCCCAGAGAAGTGAAGTGACTTCCCCAAAGTCATCCAGCTGACAAGTCGGGATTCGAACCCATGACCTCCGACTCCCCAGCCCGGGCTCTTTCCACTGGGCCACGCTGCTTCTCTGAGCGCTGGGGGGAGAGAAAGGTCCATCAGGTTTCCCCACGTGGGGCTCACCGTCTTCACCCGCATTTTATTAATGATAATAATAATGTTGGCATTTGTTAAGCACTTATTAGGTGCAGAGCACTGTTCTAAGTGCTGGAGGAGATACAAGGTCATCAGGTTGTCCCACATGAGGCTCACAGTCTCCCTCCCCATTTTGCAGATGAGGTCACGGAGGCCCAGAGAAGTGAAGTGACTTGCCCACAGTCACACAACTGACAAGTGGCAGAGCTGGGATTCGAACCCATGACCTCTGACTCCCAAGCCCTGGCTCTTTTCACTGAGCCATGCTGCTTCTCATTTTACAGAGGTGGGAACTGACCTGCCCAAGGTCGTGCAGCAGACAGGTGGCGGAGGCTGGATTAGAACCCACCACCTCTGAGTCCCAAGCCCCTGCTCTTCCCACTGAGCCATGCCCCTGTTTTTATGGTGTCGGTTAAGCGCTTACTCTGTGACAAGCACAGAGTAAGCGCTCTGTTCTGTGACCTTGGGCAAGCTACTTAACTTCTCTGGGCCTCAGTTCCCTCATCTGTAAAATGGGGATTAATAATAATAATGTTGGTATTTGTTAAGCGCTTATTATGAGCCAAGCGCTGGGATAGGTACAAGGTAATCAGGTTGTCCCATGTGGGGCTCACAGTCTTCACCCCCATTTTACAGATGAGGTCACTGAGGCGCAGAGAAGTTAAGTGACTTGCCCGAGGTCACACAGCCGACAAGCAGTAGAGCTGGGATTAGAATCCACGACCTCTGACTCCCAAGCCCTGGCTCTTTCTACTGAGCCACGCTGCTTCTCGATGTGAGCCCCTCGTGGGACAACCTCATTACCTTGTATGTACCCCAGCGCTTAGATTGGTGCTTGGCACAGAGTAAGGATTTAATAAATACTATCATTATTATTATTATTACTAGAAGCTGGGGTGGATAGAAGCCAACCAGGATGGACCCAGTCCCTGTCCCACATGGGGCTCACAGTGCCACAGATGAGGCAACTGAGGCACAGAGAAGGGAAGTGACTTGCTTTGGCTGGAGGCGGGAAGATGGGGCGAGTAGCCTCTGGCAAGGGACAAGCCCCATCCCCGGAAAAGTTGCCCCTTGTGTGAAGGGCAACATCAAGAACAGACACTGTGTCAGCGTCATCACCGCCGATGATAATAATTGTAATATTTGTTGAGTGCTTACTATGTGCCAGACACTGTACTGGGCTATGTGCCAGGCAAATCGGGTTGTTCACAGTCTCTGTCCCACATGGGGCTCACGGCCTTAATCCCCATTTTACAGATGAGGGAACTGAGGCACAGAGAAGTGAATTGACTTGCCCAAGGCCACGAAGGGGACAAGTGGCAGACCGTTGGCATCTCTTGAGCACTTAGTGTGTGCAGAACCCTGTAATAAGTGTTTGGCGCATTCAATACAAAAGAAATCCCGGCTCTGCCGCTTGTCAGCTGTGTGATTTTGGGCAACTCACTTAACTTCTCTGTGCCTCAGTTACCTCATCTGTAAAATGGGGATTAAGACTGTGAGCCTCATGTGGGACAATCTGATTACCCTGTATACCCCAGCGCTTAGAACAGTGCTCTGCACATAGTAAGCGCTTAACAAATACCAACATTATTAAATTGTACACCTGTTCCCTTCCCACAACAAGCTTACAGTCTAGAGGGTCCTGCCCAGAGTGGGGAGATCTGGGGCTGATAAGGAGGCAGGTGGCAGGGCCGCAAATAATAATAATAATAATTCAAAGCCTTATTGAAGCCACATCTCCTCCAAGAAGCCTTCCCTGACCAAGGCCCCCTTTTCTCTTCTCCCACTCCCTTCTGTGACGCCCTGACTCGGTCCCTTTGTTCTTCCCCCCAGCCCCAGCCGCACAGCACTTATGTACATATCTGTAATTTATTTATATTAATGTCTGTCTCCCACCCTCCAGACTGTAAGCTTGTTGTGGGCAGCGAATGTGTTTATTGTTGTACTGTACTCTCCCAAGCGCTTAGTACAGTGCTCTGCACTCAATAAGTGCTCAATAAATACGATTGAATGAATAATAATAGTATTTGTTAAACACTACATGCCCAGCACTGGGGAAGATACAAAATAATCAGAACTGACACAGTCCCACATTGGGCTGACAGTTAAGGGGGAGAGGTGGATGGTGTTTAATCTCCATTTTACAGATGAGGAAGCACACAAAGGAGTTAATAGACTTGCCCAAGGTCACAGAGCAGGCAATTGGTGGAGCCAGGATTGGAGCCTAGGTCCCCTGACTCCCCGGCCCACGTCTTTCCATTAGGCTACGCTGCTTCTCTGATCCCAGCATTTACAGAGACAGCCTCAAATGGGAGAATCCAAGTGAGAGGTGAGAGACCCTTCCCTCCTGCCCCCCTTCCTTGGGTCAGAAGGCAGGTGGTGATGTTCAGAGAGTGATTAAAACCCAGGCAGTGAGCTCAGATCTCCCCACGCAAACAGGTCCGAATCAGACCCGTGAGAGGAGTCTGGTAAAACCAGCAGAGCCTGTCGGATCCTAGGAGCTTCCTGCTACTCAGAGGGAATGATGTCTCACTAACCTAAAGCTGCTCCCGGCACGCTCTGGGATCCCCAAACCATCCCCTGCTAAGTTCCCCTCTCCGGTTCCACCTGAAGTACAGAGATAGGTTTAGGTAAGAGATAAGCTAGGAAGATACTGTTAATAGATTTGTTCCATGCCACAGCTGAAAATTTCCATTTGGAATCTCATTTCAAGCCGGCCCATGGTCCACTGTGGCTCATTACTCGATTAGAAGGTTTTCTTTTCCTTACTCTGGAAGTGACTGAGTTGATATTATTTCTTTTACCAATGAGTGCACATGAAGTAGTCAATCAATCAGACAACAGTTTTTTGGGGGGCTGCTTACTGGTTTGCAGAGCCTTGGTGAGTATAATAGAGTTAGAAGACACGTTCCCTGCCCTCAAGGACCTTATGTCCTTGTGGTGGAGACAGACACTAGAATAATTTAAAGGTTAGAGGTAGCAAAAGAGTATAAAGATGTGTACATAAGCACTCTAGGGGTGTGTGACCATTCAAGGACTTAGGTGATGGGGTAGTTTGAAGTGGCAAATGGAGATGGGGAGATGAGAGATTAATCAATCAGTCAGTGGGATTTATTGAGTGCTTACTGTGTACAGAGTGCTATGTAACTGAGTTGGTAAGCATGCTCCCTGCCCATAAGGAACTTTACAGCACTGAAGACAGCTGTAAATTATTTATTTTCATTGTCTCCCCCTCTAGACTGTAAGCTCGCTGTGGACAGGGAATGTGTCTACTTATTGTTATATTGCATTCTCCCAAGTGCTTAGTGCTCTAGACCCTGTAAGGGTCCAATAAATATGATTGAATGAATGAAAGAAGGGAAGGCCTCCAGGAGGATTTGTGATTTCATATGGGCTTTTAAGATGGGGAAAACAGTAGACTTCTGCTTGTGAATTAATTAATGATGGTATTTGTTAAGTGCTTACTCTGTGCCAAGCCCTGTTCTAAGTCCTGAAGTAGATACGAGGTAATCAGCTTGTCTCATGTGGGGCTCACAATCTCAATCCCCATTTTCCAGATGAGGTAACTGAGGCACAGAGAAGTTGCGACTTGCCAGAGTCACACAGCAGACAAGTGGCAGAGCCGGGATTAGAACCCACGATCTCTGACTCCCAAGCCCGTGCTCTTTCCCCTAAGCCACGCTGCTTCCCGGGTTCCAGGTTTTCATTTCCTCTGGAATGGCCTGCACCTTCTGACTGGCTTTGCCTTACCTGTGGAGACGTGACTACTCATGACCGCTATGGGCAGGGAACGTATCTGCTAATTGTGTTGTATTGCACTCTCCCAAGCTCTTAGTACTGTGCTCTGCACACAGTAAGCACTCAAACAATACCATAGATTGACTGACTAAAAAGGCAGGATGTCTAAAGAGTTCATTGCCTGTCTCGTGATGGTCCGCCCAGCTCAAAGCCCACCTGTAAAAGGCCCCTTTGCTGGCTATGGTTTTAGGGTCTCAGATGAATTCACGCTTCATCAGACACTGATGTTGCGGACCCTCAAGAAGGAAGGAAGGCAGGCTGCAGCCTCCACCTGCACCATTCGGATTGCCGGCCGGTAGGAGGGTCGGTTCAGGTGGGAAGCGAGAGAGGCAGTGGCCTCCAGATGAGCCGACAGAGTGGAGAAAGAATGATCTATTCAGAATAATAATTAATAATTATGGTATTTGTTAAGCGCTTACTAAGTGCCAGGCACTGTATTACTACTCTGACTTCCAGGCCCGGGCTCTATCCAATAGGCCATGCTGCTTCTCATCTGGATGAGGGCTAGGTGTGCTTCGGAAAAGGCAGGGCAGAAGGTATGAGAGTGTCTGCTTCAGGAAGCTGGGGAAGCCTTGCTGGCTTTATTCCTGGAGATACCAGTCAATCAGTGGTATTTATGGAGTGCTTACTTATAGAGAAGCAGCGTGGCTCAGTGGAAAGAGCATGGGCTTTGGAGTCAGGGCTCATGAGTTCGAATCCCAGCTCTGCCACTTGTCGGCTGTGTGACTGTGGGCAAGTCACTTAACTTCTCTGTGCCTCAGTTCCCTCATCTGTAAAATGGGGATTAAGACTGTGAGCCCCACGTGGGACAACCTAATTCCCCTATGTCTACCCCAGCGCTTAGAACAGTGCTCGGCACATAGTAAGCGCTTAACAAATACCAACATTATTATTATTATTACTTTGTGCAGAGCACCGTACTGAACGCCTGGGAGAGTATAACAATGTAACAGACACATTCCCTGCCCAGAACAAGCTTAGAGTCTAGAGGGGGAGACAGACATGAACATAAATAAGTAAATTACAGATATGAATGTAAGTTCTGTGGGGCTGATAGACTAATAATAATAATAATAATGGTAACTGTTAAGCACTTACTATGTGCCAAGCGCTCTTCTAAGTACTGGGGTAGATACAAGTTAAATCAGCTTGGTCAGAGTCCCGGTCCCACATGGGGCTCATTCTCTTATTCCCGTTTTATAGATGAGGAACTGAAGCCCAGTGAAGTGACTTACCCCATGTTCACACAGGAAACAAGTGGAAGAGCCGGAATCAGAATCCAGGTCCTCTGACTCCTAGGCCCGGCCTCTTTCCACTAGGCCACGCTGCTTCTCGCACTTAGTAAGCCCTTAAATTACACATTAAAAAAAAAAAGGAAGAGAAAAGTTGGGGCTTAGTCCTCGTTGGAGAATTGCAGGAGTGGGGGTTGGTGTGTGTGTGTGCTTGCCCAATCCTGCCCCACTAAAACCCCAGGCCCCCCTTAGTATCCCAGGGCCTGGAGACCATGGGTGGGTGTGCATGTCCGTATGGGTACCTCCGTGGGAGGGTGCGAGGTGTGTGTGGGGCGGTGGGACCTGGAGGAATCTCCACCTGAGGAGCGGAGGGAAGAGGGACAACAGGGGATCCTGGCCCATTTACGTTCCGTACCTGCAGGATAGGGCCCGGCCCCCCGATCCCGACCTCGGATCCCGATTCTCTGGGCAGTTGAGACCTCATGTCGCACAAGTTCCACAGCGACCGATTAGGCCACTTGGTGGTGTGGTCTGCCCAGGAAAACCGGCTCGTGCTTTGTCCAGAGGAGCCCCGTTAATGGGGTTTGGACTGGGAGTCTGGGCATTTTGCCTTCTGGAGTGGATGGAGGCTTAAGTCCCTCCAGAGAGCCTGGGACATCATCACCCTGTTCGTTCCTCATCAGGAGACAGCAGGGGCTGAGGAAAAACCAAAACTCTCAGTAGATTTGGCGACGACAGGTCAGTGCAGGCAACCCCTTGCTCTCCTCCCCACCATCAAAACCTTATCGAAGTCACATTTCCTCCAAGAGGCCTTCCCCGACTACGCCCTCATTTCCTTTCCTCCCACTCCCTTCTGCGTCACCCTGACTTGCACCCTTTATTCATCCCCCTTTCCAGCCCCACAGCATTTATTGTACACATTTATATATTTGTATTCATGTCCATCTCCCCCTCTAGATTGTAAGCTCTCTGAGGGTAAGGAATGTGTCTGTTAGATTGTTATAATGTCCTCTCCCAAGCCCTTAATTCAGTGCTCTGCACGCAGCAAGGGCTCAATAAATTGCTTTGATTGATTAATTGATTGATTCTCCCACCTCTGGTTTTAGATAGTTAGAATCCTCTCTCTGGTATAGCGTTAGTTGGAGGGGAGTGTAGAGGCAGGGATGTAGTTAAAGGAGAGGGTTGTAGCAGGGGTGAGGGATGGGGCATGCAGAGAGCAGTTGAAACCCCTGTGGCTCTGGCAGCCTGTGAAGCCCCAGAAACTTTTCCAGCAGGTTACATTTGTGCCAGGGCTCCTCTCTGGCATCTATAGAGGACTTGGCAGTTTAAAGCCCTTGCACCTCTGGAAATGGTGTGGCAGAGACCTGACATCTCTGGGAATGGTGGTTCACAGCCCTGGCCCCTCTGGAAATGGCTGTTCATAACCCCTAGCGCCTCTGGAAGTGGCTGTTCATAACCCCTAGCACCTCTGGAAATGGCAGTTCAAAACCCTTGGTACCCCTGAAATGGAAGTTCAAAATGCCTGGCACCTTGGGAAATGTGGCTTTTAGTCCTGGGACCTATGGAAATGACAGTTCAGAACCCTTGGCACCTTTAGAAGTGGCAGTTCACAGCCTTGACACCTCTGTAAATGGTAGTTTACAGCCCTGGCCCCTTTGGGTTTGCCTTTTCCTATGTTTCTGACACATCCACATGTATTTTAGATGCTCCAAAGTCTAACACCCAAAAAGGATGGCTCTTTCAAGCCAGTGCGACTGGATCTGTGACAGCGTTATTGTATCTGGTACGTAGACATTTAAAGTCATTACCCATTTATCATGCTTCACTCTTCTCCCAAGATCAATTCTCTAAAAAATATTTGTGTCCCTGCTCTTCCTACTCCTCAAGAACTTTTAGGGGTGGCTCATCAACCTCTGCATCAAAAAGAATCTCTTTACCACTGGCTTTAAACCACTCAATCAGCTCCCCTCCACTCTGTTCTTATCTTACTGATTTCCTACTACAACCCGCTCCATAAACCTTGCTCCTCTAATGCCAACTTACTCACTCTACCTCAGTCCGGTCTATCTTACTGCGGACTACTCCTCCATGTCTGATTTTCACCCAGAAATCCCTCCCCCTTCATATCTGACAGACCACCACCATCAAAGAGGCCTTCTCAAGCAAGTCCACATTTCTCCCTACTCCTTTTCCTTCTGTGTCACCCAGGCACTTGGACTTGTACTCTTTCAGCACCTGATATCCACTCCTCCTCAGCTTCCCAGCACTTCCGTACATATCCATAATTTATTTTAGTGCCTGTAACCCCCTCTGGACTCTAAGCTCACGGTGGGCAGAGAATATGTCTACTAACTCTGCCCACAGTAAACACTCCAAAAATACCATCGATTAATTGATAAAATGTAAAAATGTCTCGAGCCTCAACACCTCTTTCATTCCCCACGAAGCCCAGCTTTCTAGTCCCGTGCTAAATACCTCCACCACCAACGATTCAGTCTGGTCCTTCAGCTCGGACGACTCCCACAACTGGGAAGCATCCAGTTGTGTATTTCCCCCAGCCGACAACAGCCATTGCTGAGAGACTTTTGCATGAACGAAAACCACAGGTTTCATCATCCCATGTCTCTGTCTCCGTCTGTCTTTTAAGCAGCACTGGCTTGTTAATTCTCTATAACAGATTGAGTAAAATGGGAAGGTAAAACCAGATGTTCACACTGAAAGTGAAGCCAGAGGCAAGCCCTGTCTGTGAGGTGTCGGGGGACACGGAGAGAGTGTCGACTAGGGCTGGGATGCCGTCTGGCTACGTCGGGTGGGGCTCTCTGCCCGGCCCTGTCCACCAAGGCCTGCTATTTGTTCCCAGGGGGTCAGTCAGCCCCTTCCTCACTGAGTCGAGAAGGGAGAAGCCTGGTGAACAGCCTGAACCACCCCCCCACCTCCTGCCCTGTTGTCCCCCCCACATCAAACCATTTCCAACCTCCCCCGGCCGCAGCAGAGCCTGGCTCAGATATGTTTTCCCAAAGCCGCTGGTCGGGGGGAGGCGAATTCCTGATGTCACTGGCCGTTAGCGTTGTTGGGTCAGAGGAGTTGGGCGTGAAGGTCTGGCCCCGGAGGGGGCGGGTGGACTCAAAGAGTCCCGTCAGTCTGGGTGAGGAGTCAGGTTGGAGATCTGTGCTGGGATTTATCCTGACAGGCTGGCCACTTGGCAGCTTTCATTGTCCGCCTTGGGGTACGTTTGCTCATCCGCTTCCTCTTCTCCTTCCACCTCCCCATCCAACTCACTGTAAGGCTCCACCCCCACCCTCCTATCAGTCTTCGCCTTACCCCCACGTCTCCCTTACAAGTACCATCTCCCACCGCTGACCAAAATGGGTTATATTTGTGTAATCTGTCTCAGCTCTCCCCAGGACAGCAATACGTCCTCTAGTATATAAGCGTTTGAGATGCAGCGTGGCCTAGTGGGAAGAGCATGGGCCTGGGAGACAGAGGACCTGGGTTTTAATCCCGGCTCCGCCACGTGTCTGCCTTGTGACCTTGGACGAGTCACTTTGCTTCTCTGTGCCTCAGTTCCTTCATCAGCAAAATGGGGTCCTAACACCTCTTCCTCCTACTTAGACTGTGAGCCCCATGTGGAACCTGCTTATCTTGTATCTACTCCAGGGCTTAGTGCTTGACATATAGTAAGTGATGATGAGGATGGTATTTGTTAAGCACTTACTATCTGTGAAGCGCTGTTCTAAGCACTGGGGTAGATACAAGGTAATTAGATTGCCCCACATGGGGCTCACAATCTTAATCCCCATTTTACAGATGAGGTAACTAAGGCACAGAGGAATTAAATGACTTGCCCAAAGTCACACAGCTGAGAAATGGCAGAGCCGGGATTAGAACCCACAACATCTGACTCCCAAGCCCATGCTCTTTCCACTAAGCCTGCTGCTTCTTGTGTTTAACAAATACCAAATTTATTATTACTCAACCACGCATTCATCTTAATCAGTCAATCAATTGCTGTTATTTATTGAGCAATGAGTGGGTGCAGACCCTGGACAATATCTGTAAGCTCGTGAGGGCAGGGAATGTGACTGTTTTTTGTTGTATCGTACTCTCCCAAGAGCTTAGTATAGTGGCCTGCACACCTAAGTGCTCAGTAAATAGTAAATGAATGACAGTACGGCAGAGTTGGTAGAAACATTCCCTGAACACAGAAGCTTTCAATCTACAGTTTCTCCATTCTCCTCTTCCTCCCAAACTCTACATTATTTGTGTCTGCTGCTCTACCTTGTCGTCCTCCTCTGTTGAACTCTCCCAGACACCGACCGGTTACAGTGCTCTGCCCCTCTAGACTGTAATCTCACTGTGGGCAGGGAATGTATCTCTTTATTGTTATATTGTACTCTCCCAAGGGCTTAGTACAGTCCTCTGCACACAATAAGTGCTCAATAAATATGACTGACAAAAGATGCTCTGTAAATGTTACTGATTGATTAAGCTGTCATGAGTTGTCTATCTCTGTTGATCTGGGTTCATAAATTCCCACAAAATAAGTGGCTTAGTACTCAATGTGAATTCTTGAGAAGATTGCTTGTCTGAACTGCTCCTGTGGATATTGCTCATTTCAAAATAAGAATAGTATTTATTGAGCATTTACTATGTGCCAAGCATTGGGTAGATACCATACAATCAGATTAGACATAGTTCTTTGTCCACACGGGACTCACAGGTTCAGGGGGAGGGAGATCTTGTATTAAATCCCCATTTTACATTGAGTTTTACCCAGGGTTACATAGTAGGTTATACAGTAGGCAAGTGGTGGAGCTTCAGTTAGAACCCAGGTCTCCTGACTCCCAGTCCTATGGTCTTTCCACTAAGCCACACTGCTTCTCTCTTTGTGATGCTTTTATTTAAGGAGAATAACTTTACAAGGAGCAGTACGGGATAGAGCACAGGCCTGAGAGTCAGAAGGTCTGGGTTCTAACCCGGCTCCACCCATTGTCTACGGGTGTGACCTTGGGCAAGTTGCTTTGTTTCTTTGTGCCTCAGTTCCCTCACCTGTAAAATGGGGATTAAGACTCTGAGCCCCATGTGGGACATGGATTGTGTCCAACCTGATCACCTTGTATCTACCCCAGGGCTTAGAACGGTGCTTGGCACAGAATTTTTTCTGTCACCCTCTGTTACCTTGGGTTTGGTTTTTTTTTGGTATTTTTTTAAGTGCGTATAGTAAGAGCTTGATAATTATGATTGAATGAATGAAAGAATTGGGCTGTGAGTTTCCATGAGGGACAGGGACAGAGATAATCTGATATGATTATTTTGTATCTACCCCAGTGCTTGGCACATGATAAGCACTGAACAAATCGCTGCTCTGCCACTTGTCTTCTATGTGACCTTGGGCAAGTCACTTCACTTCTTTGGCCTCGATCCCTTATCTGTAAAGTGGGGATTGAGACTGTGAGCTCTGTTTGGGACAGGGACTTTGTCCAACTCGATTTGCTTGTAGCCACCCCAGAGTTTAGTACACAGCCTGGCACATAGTAAGTGCTTAACAAATACCACAATTATTATTATTAAATGCTACAAATTATTAGTATTAATATTTTGTCCGGTCCCAAACGGCCTTGGGTTTCGAAATCATCGCTCTTTTTTTTTTTTTTTTTTTACAGCCCATACTCTGAGACCAATCTCTGAAAACTCCCCAGCCAGGTCCGCAGCATTCAGTTGGTTAAACTTGCTCTTCACGAAACCTGGTTTGCAGGATAGCAGCCGGCATGGATGGGCAGGTTCTGAAACTCTCTTCCTTGGTAAAGCGGAGAGGAAAAAACGGGTGTCGTCCACGCCTCAGTCCGAACTCCCTCCCGAATGGATTTCGGGAGACTAGGTTCACTGCAGCACAGACTGACTTTATGTTCCTGTCCAGGGCTGGGGATTTCAAAGGCATGTTAATGTCTTTGAAATAAGTTCCTCAAAGTACCCGCCGAACCAGGAACATCAACTCCCGACATCGATGGACTGTTGGATTGTTCTGCACAGAGTTAGGGACAGTGAGCGTCCGCCGAGTTGGTTCAGTGAACGGGGGTCTGGAGGTTCTTTACCCCCCGCACCAATCCCCGGGGTTGCTGAAACATCACCGTTTATGAATCAAAGTGGTCTAAAAACTGCTGGATGCAGTGAAAGTTTTGAGCCATCGTTATCAAACTCAGACTTGGGAAACGTTTGAAAATATTCCCAAGCCTTTCCAGATACCCACAGTTTTCCCCTGCTCCTCCATTCCCAGCAGCTGATTTTGACCATACTATGTCTTTTCCCTCTCCTGTGAATCGAAGCCTAATCGTGGCCAGAGAGTTTTCGTATATTGATGGAAGCTTAGAGCTATGCCATATAGGGTTACCCATAATGGAAAGGTCTAAGTCGAAGCATCAAAGTTGGGTCACATGGGTTGGGCAGCAGCGGCATGGGAAAGAGGCAAAGGCATTTGATCAAGTGATCAAAACGTTTATCAAAGAAAATGGCAGAGACTCCAGTTTTTATTGTGCAGAAGAAGGCAGTGGTAAAACACTTCTGTATCTTTACCAAGAAAACTATGGACACACATATCAGAACGACTTTGACAGAAGATGGTACATTCTGAAGAGGATGCATCACTGGAGTCATTATGGGTCAGAAACAACTCCATGGCATTTGAAGAAGATGGCTTTTCCAGCACTCAAACAGCCACCTGCATCCTTGGGCACCTCACCCCCCTCACCAGGCATCACCTAATCAGATCTCCCATCCAGGACCTGAGTTCTATTTTTGGATCAGCCACTTGTCTGCTGTGTGACGATGGGCAAGTCACTTTACTACTCTGTGCCTCATTTACCTCATCTGTAAAATGGAGATTAAGACAGTGAGCCCCGCGTGGGACAGGAACTGTGTCTAATCTGATTAGCTTGTATTTACCCCAGTACTTAGAACAGTGCTTGGCCCATAGTAAGCACTTAACAAATACCACAATTATTATTACCACAATTACCTCCCCCTCACAACACATATACCCATACACACTCAGGGAGTATATATTGCAGAAGTGAGTTCATAAGCACCACGAAACAGAGAGCATGAGTTTAAACGGGCAAAGCAGCCTGAGCAAGTCTAGACAGCATAGTTAGGGTCATACTTCAAGATAGGTATTATCATGGGGGGAAGTAAAGCAATGTCCAGAAGAGGGGAGAGGAGGAGTTTTGAGTCAGGCTATTGCAGTGTTATAGCTATTGTTTTAATCTGCTGACATCTTGGACAGGGAGAATCTTGCTTCGTGAAAGTTTTATTAAGGGCCCGAGTCAAATGGTTTTCTCTCATTTGGCCGGGGCCAGAAGAGATTGCCATAACCTTTGGAAAATGTGGTGAGAATGACAAATGGGTGTCTGCAAACCTTCTATTCTTTTCACCCCTTCGAATCATCGCAAGGTCATGGTGGCTTCCCATTCTGACCCCGGGGACATCAACAGTGTCTGTGGCCTACACTAGTTCTGGGTGGCCCCCGGAATTGCTTTCAGTTAGTACAGACCTGCTCTTGGGTTGGTAGTGAAGTCCTCAAAGATTTCTGTGGCAGATGTTAGAGCCAGAGGCACCTTCTAAAACCAAGAAGGGCCTGGAAGTTGACTGTTCTAGAGGAAGATGAGCAGACCCCTGGCTATAGGCTGGACTCCTTCTTTACCTCAACCAGTCATCCTGCCGGCTTTGCTGGTGGTCATAGTTGGAGTAGGAGGGAGGCTGAAGATGGCTCAGCCCAATTCACCATCATCCCTGGGGAGATAATTCCACAGGCCTGACTTGCTGATACTGGGGTCCTGAAAATGTTCTGGAAAGTTGGTGGCCTATATTGTGAAATTTTAGCCCCTGAAGAGGTGGCAGTTTGGTTTAAGCAAAATGTTGAATGCTACTTAGGTACCAAACACTGTGCTAGAAACAATACAACCATATCAGACAAAGTTCCTGCCCTACAAGGAGATCACAGTCTTGGGGAAGAAGAACAGAGTCAATCCCCATTTAACAGATGAGGAAACTGAGGAGTTTGGTGACTTGCCTAAGGTCACAGAGCTGGCAAATGGTGGAGCCAGGATTAGAAGCCAGGCCTCCTGATTTCTGGCCATATGCTCTTTCCACCAGACCAAGACACCATGACTCTCTTAGCAACTTGTTTAGGACGACATTGCTCATCCCATGTGAAGGAAAGGCCGGAAAAAATGTCGTGAAAATTTCTCATCACACTCAAATGGGGCGTTCTAGGGGGTCGAGTGCTTAGTACAGTGCTTTGCCTACAGTAAGTGCTCAATAAATATGATTGAATGAATGGGCCTGTGATCACAACACATTCAGATAATAAGTTCTGTGACCACTTACTAAACCACTGCTAGCAAGTGTTGGAGGTGGGAGGAGGGTTTCTATTTTATTAAGAAAAAGCAAAACAACAACAAGAAGAACACAGAGTTGTGCTTCAGACCAGAACCAGAAAAAGTCAGGAACATTAGAGCAGAACACAGCTTGGCAAGGGGGCTAGTTTCAGGAAGAAGTCACTTAAACCTGGGAATGTTTGGAAGGCCCAATTCCAGAAAGTATTGGTCTGCAACACCCCGCCTTCCCACCCCCTTCCCCAGCCCTCAACAGTTGCTGCTCTGATAAGGAAAGACCTCTATGACAGCAAGAAGGAGCTTAATAAATATTTAAGCCTTAGTACAGTGCTTTTTATGCAATAAGTGTTCAATAAATATGATTGACTAGAACCCAGGTCCTCTGACTCCCAAGCCCGTGCTCTTTTCGCTAGGCCACGATGCTTCTCAAGTCTGTGATATCGACTACTTAGGCAGCACGCTTTCTAATAAGTACCTAATTTGAAAAGAAGTAGAAAATGGTGTCCAGAAAGCCATCTTGTCCTCTAGAAGCCTGGAAGATAGAATGCGACTCTGGCCAGCCATCAATTACCTCGGACC